>NW_006262688.1:27250052-27290544 GCF_000493195.1 Citrus x clementina
ATGTCCCAATCTAGTCCTTGCCCCCATTTAACTTTTTGTTTTTCCATATTTTAATGCTGCTATCATTTGTACCATTAATCACTTTAAATCTCTTTTCTTAATCATGGTTAAATTTGTATTGATAACAAATGTCTGTACGCGTCACAAATTGATTGATTTGTTAAATATAGACAAAGCAATATGGGGTGTAAATATCGTGTCCGAGGCTCCTAGCACAAAAAGACACAATAATTAAAGAGATTTTAAAGAAGTGGTAGGAGGCAGGATAAAGTTTCTGAAGAAGATTAGAAAAATTATGGCAATTAAATATTAAAGATAAGCTAGAGAATCTACATCAAAATTTTCAAATGGAGGAGACACCTAATTTTAACCTTACACATAAATCTGTCAAATTTGCCACACTCAACCTTTTGTCCCTTCTTATTTGTCAATTTGTTAAGCCAAATTCTTGTGCAAAACAATCATTCAGAATCACCTTCTGGAATTCTTAGGTTTTTGATTTCCTAACTTAAATAATGCTGGTTTGAACTTTATTATTATTATTATTATTTTGGGAAAGAGAACTGGTATGTTTCACCTAACCTCAGAATTAATATATGGTCCATTTTTTGTCAAGAAAATGGTAGTTTTACTGTAGAATATATATTTGCGGAAGTCAGCAAAAGAAAAAAAAGAAGTTGACAAATAATTGCTCAAACATACAGTGACCAAGAAGCTATATTCTCTCCGACTTTAGACTTTAAATACTTATATTTCACCCTTGCGTTTAAAATTATAACAGAAAAATTAAAATCCTTTTGGAACAAGACATGTGCAGTATCATAAATAGATCTACAAACAGCGAATCAAGGAAGTGTATGTGTTAAGAATAGTTCGTTATTGTTCGTTATTGATAGTTATAGCTGCTGACGTGTCAGATGAGCTGGCAAATATTTGTTATACTAGCTGTAATTTGTTAGCAGTTAGTTGATGCATGTATTAGTTAAACTAAGCTCACGTATATGTTCTCTTGTAACTAATCATATCATTTTAATTTCAAGATTTCATTTTCTCTCTCACTCTGGAGTCTCTGTTATTTCTCTTTTCATTTTCTCAGATACCAAACACATTTTCTGGTATCTTAACTTGGTATCAGAGCTCTCGATCTTCAATCTCATGGCATCTTCAATCATAAACACAAACATAAACTCTACTATTTCATAATTCTCTTTCACCTCTCCAATTAAACTCGATCGGTCAAACTATACGATCTGGAAGTCTCAAATTCTTTCATCTGTTCGTGCTAATGGTCTTGAAGATTTACTTGATGGATCGAAAAACAATCCAGATCAATTCCTTCAAAGTGAGACTGAAAATCCTTCTGTAGAAACTGAGCTGAATCCAGCATATACCACATGGAAACGAAAGGATCAGATGCTACTGAGCTGGTTGATGTCGTCGATCAGCATTGAGATACTGAGCCTTGTGGTAAACTCTGAAACTTCATTAGAACTTTGGACTAGTTTGGAACAACAGTTTGGATCTGAAACCTCTGCTAAGAAGGTTCATCTGAAAATAATGCTCAATAATCTTAGGAAATGACCAATGACAGTAACTGAATTTTTTGGCAAGCTAAAAGCCATTACAGATGAGTTAGCCATTGCTGGTAATCCAATAAGTTCTCTAGATTTTCTTACTCACCTAATTTCTGGATTAGGTCAGCCTTACTATCCTGTTGTAGTTTATCTTGAAGCAAATCTTGCTAAGATTTCTATCAGTGAAGCATACTCTATGCTATTATCTCACGAAGCTAGATTAGAAGCAAATCAGCTAAATGCAAGCAAGGAAGCTAAGCTGAACTATGCTGCTAATATTGCTCAGACTGGATCTGGAGTTAATAGTAATAACAAGAAACCAGGTGGTCAGTTCAATAACAACTGGAATGGTGGTCAATTCAATAACAACTGGAACAAGAATCGTGGCATCTTCAACTCTTTAAGCACATATGATATCCAAAGCACTTCTGATACTGCTAATGCCAAAGCTCGATACTCGGATTCAGCTGTGCTTCTTGAAACTATTTGTTGTTTCTTGGAGGACCAAGAGACTAGATTGTCACCTAAGTAAACACAATATCAAGTTAAGATACCAGAAAATGTGTTTGGTATCTGAGAAAATGAAAAGAGAAATAACAGAGACTCCAGAGTGAGAGAGAAAATGAAATCTTGAAATTAAAATGATATGATTAGTTACAAGAGAACTTATACGTGAGCTTAGTTTAACTAATACATGCATCAACTAACTGCTAACAAATTACAGCTAGTATAACAAATATTTGCCAGCTCATCTGACACGTCAGCAGTTATAACTATCAATAACGAACAATAACGAACTATTCTTAACATCCCCTCTCAAGCTCAAGGTCTTGGATTGACATTGAGCTTGGACCTAAGATAGGTAAATTGATCAAAAGCCAAGGGTTTGGTGAGAACATCTGCCACTTGATCACAACTTGAAATATGACTAATATGAACTTCATTACGAGCTATATGATCACGAACAAAATGCAAGTCCAGCTCAATATGCTTAGTGCGTGAGTGATACTTGGGATTACTAGCCAGTGCTTCAGCACTCTTATTATCACAGTAAAGAACTGGAACTTGCAATGGTGGCATCTTCAACTCTTTAAGCACATATGATATCCAAAGCACTTCTGATACTGCTAATGCCAAAGCTCTGATACCAAGTTAAGATACCAGAAAATGTGTTTGGTATCTGAAGAAATTGAAAGAGAAAATACTGAGACTCCAGAGTGAGAGAGAAAATGAAATCTTGAAATTAAAATGATATGATTAGTTACAAGAGAACTTATACGTGAGCTTAGTTTAACTAATACATGCATCAACTAACTGCTAACAAATTACAGCTAGTATAACAAATATTTGCCAGCTCATCTGACACGTCAGCAGTTATAACTATCAATAACGAACAATAACGAACTATTCTTAACATCCCCTCTCAAGCTCAAGGTCTTGGATTGACATTGAGCTTGGACCTAAGATAGGTAAATTGATCAAAAGCCAAGGGTTTGGTGAGAACATCTGCCACTTGATCACAACTTGAAATATGACTAATATGAACTTCATTACGAGCTATATGATCACGAACAAAATGCAAGTCCAGCTCAATATGCTTAGTGCGTGAGTGATACTTGGGATTACTAGCCAGTGCTTCAGCACTCTTATTATCACAGTAAAGAACTGGAACTTGCAATGGTGGCATCTTCAACTCTTTAAGCACATATGATATCCAAAGCACTTCTGATACTGCTAATGCCAAAGCTCTGATACCAAGTTAAGATACCAGAAAATGTGTTTGGTATCTGAGAAAATGAAAAGAGAAATAACAGAGACTCCAGAGTGAGAGAGAAAATGAAATCTTGAAATTAAAATGATATGATTAGTTACAAGAGAACTTATACGTGAGCTTAGTTTAACTAATACATGCATCAACACATAAATGAGCACCACCACAATATCTCCTGCCTTATGCTGAAAAAATAGTGAGGTGTCTGACCTGGAAGTGTGAAAGCCCCAGTGTTGCAGAGATGATTTCAGCCTGTCATACCAGGCTCTTGCAGCCTGCTTAAGTCCATAAAGAGCCTTGGTTAGCTTGCATACATGTGAAGGGTATTGAGGATGCAGGAATCCTTCAGGCTGGTGCATGAAAACTTCTTCAGTTAGGATTCCATTGAGAAAGGCATTGTTGACATCAAGCTGCCTGATTGACCAATGGTTCATGACAGCAATGCTCAAAATAATTCTGATAGTGCAGGGCTTAACCACTGGACTGAAAGTCTCAAAGAAGTCCACCCCTTGGGTTTGATGAAAGCCTTTTGCAACCAATCTTGCTTTGTATTTGCTAATGCTGCCATCAGGATTATATTTCACTCTAAACACCCACTTATTCCCAACGATCTTGCCAGCCTGTTCTCGGGGAACTAGAGTCCAGGTTTTGTTGTTTTGTAAGGCATCAAACTCTGATTGCATTGCTTCTCTCCACTTAGTATCTGTTAGGGCTGCTTTGACAGATTGTGGTTCAAGGTTTTGAGTGACTGCCAGATAGGTTTTAGGTTTGAATATCCCAGCTTTAGACCTGGTTATCATAGGGTGACCAGTTTGAGCTGGTAAAGGCTGTTGTGAAGGCTGAAAAGATTGTTCAGGAGGTGACGTTGTTGTTGTTGGGTGCTGTACTTGTGAGGATAGATGAGAAACTGAAATGGATTGATTTGGGGTTGAAGCACTAGAGTCAGGTCCTGCATCTGGAGCCAGTGAGCTAAAAGAAGGTTGTGCACTGTTGCCATCTCGAATGACTGTTGTGGAAGGGACAAATGTAAAAGATGTGTGATTCTGCTGAGTGACTGACACATTTTGAACAGGTTTATAAGAAGGAAAAAGTTCAGAAAAAGGAAACTCAGACTCATTAAACCTAACATGCCGAGCAATATAAATTTTTCCAGTAGGAGTAAGACATTTATAGCCTTTGTGTATTGGGCTATAGCCAATCATGATACACTTTTGTGTGTGGAAATTAAATTTATGCTTGCTGTAACCAAGAATGGTGGTTTCAGAGGTGGATATGCTGGAGGCAGAGGTGGTTATGGTAGAAATTTTCCACAAGGACAAGGAAGAGGCAACTGGAATGGCAACTGGAATGGTGGCTGGAATGGCTCTTTTAGAAACTTTCCACAAGGAGGCAGAGGAAGTAATTACAATGGCAATCGTGGCCAGGCTGGAGGATTTAATGGTGGTTTTCCAAATGGCAAAGGTGTTTTAGATCAGGCTGTTACAAATGTTACTTGCCAGATCTGTTTTAAACCAAGGCACACTGCAGCTGAATGCAGAAACAGATTCAACAAGGATTATGTTCCTTTTAACAATCCATATCAGAATCCACCAAGAGCTGCTTTTCTTGCAACCTCTGAGGGAACAGTAGCTGATCAGGGATGGTACATTGATAGTGGTGCAACACATCACATCACCAACAATTTATAGAACCTGCAAATTGGAAATGAATACTCAGGTAATCAATTGCTTCTTGTTGGTAATGGTCAGGGCTTGCATATTTCACATATTGGCTATGCATGCTTTCAAATATCATGCAGTGCAGTCTTACAATTAAGAGATACTTTATGTGTGCCTAAACTTACTAAAAATCTCATAAGTGTTTCAAAATTACTTGAAGATAACACTGATATAACCATTGAGTTTGTTGCCAATATGTGTTTTATAAAGGACAAGAGGAAGGAACAGCATCTGGCTCAAGGGATTGCTAAGAAAGGATTGTACCTGTTGCTGTCAAAGAATGACTTTGTTTCAAATTCCAGCTGTCTTACCTATGCTCCTAGCTCTATGCTTTCTGTTTTTAATAATTCAGCTTGTAAAACTCCTGATGCAGCTGCCAATAATGTCTGTAATTCACAGTTACAAGCAAACTTGTTTCATCAAAAGTTTGGTCATCCAAGTAAACATGTGTTGAAAACTATTCTGTCTTCTCTTCCTGTTGATTATTCGTCTATTCCAGCACCTGATTTTTGTGATGCTTGTCAGTATGGTAAAGCTCATCAAATGTCATTTTACTCAACTGGAATCAAAACTAACGTCCCTTTAGAGCTTATACACACTGACCTTTGGGGACCAGCACCATTGCCTTCTTTATATGGCTATAGATACTACATTAGCTTTGTAGATGACTATAGTAGATATTGCTGGATTTTTCCTTTGACACTCAAATAAGAAGCTTTAGACACCTTCAAATACTTCAAAACCTTAGTTGAAAAACAGTTTGGCTATACTCTAAAATCATTACAGTCTGATTGGGGAGGTGAGTATAGAAGTTTTCAAAGTTTTCTTGAAGAAGAAGGGATAAGGTTTAGACATAGTTGTCCACACACACATCATCAAAATGGTGTGGTGGAAAGAAAACATAGACACTTGGTTGAAACAGGACTTACCCTTCTTGCTCAGGCAAAAATGCCTCTGTCTTTCTGGTGGGAATCATTCGATACAGCCTCTTTTCTCATAAATAGATTACCAACCTCTGTTTTAAACAACGTTTCACCCTTTACCAAACTTCATGGTAGACAACTTGACTATCAGTTCCTCAAACTATTTGGTTGTGCCTGCTATCCCTTTCTCAGACCTTACAGCAAGCATAAATTTAATATCCACACACAAAAGTGTATCATGATTGGCTATAGCCCAATACACAAAGGCTATAAATGTCTTACTCCTACTGGAAAAATCTATATTGCTCGGCATGTTAGGTTTAATGAGTCTGAGTTTCCTTTTTCTGAACTTTTTCCTTCTTATAAACCTGTTCAAAATGTGTCAGTCACTCAGCAGAATCACACATCTTTTACATTTGTCCCTTCCACAACAGTCATTCGAGATGGCAACAGTGCACAACCTTCTTTTAGCTCACTGGCTCCAGATGCAGGACCTGACTCTAGTGCTTCAACCCCAAATCAATCCATTTCAGTTTCTCATCTATCCTCACAAGTACAGCACCCAACAACAACAACGTCACCTCCTGAACAATCTTTTCAGCCTTCACAACAGCCTTTACCAGCTCAAACTGGTCACCCTATGATAACCAGGTCTAAAGCTGGGATATTTAAACCTAAAACCTATCTGGCAGTCACTCAAAACCTTGAACCACAATCTGTCAAAGCAGCCCTAACAGATACTAAGTGGAGAGAAGCAATGCAATCAGAGTTTGATGCCTTACAAAACAACAAAACCTGGACTCTAGTTCCCCGAGAATAGGCTGGCAAGATCGTTGGGAATAAGTGGGTGTTTAGAGTGAAATATAATCCTGATGGCAGCATTAGCAAATACAAAGCAAGATTGGTTGCAAAAGGCTTTCATCAAACCCAAGGGGTGGACTTCTTTGAGACTTTCAGTCCAGTGGTTAAGCCCTGCACTATCAGAATTATTTTGAGCATTGCTGTCATGAACCATTGGTCAATCAGGCAGCTTGATGTCAACAATGCCTTTCTCAATGGAATCCTAACTGAAGAAGTTTTCATGCACCAGCCTGAAGGATTCCTGCATCCTCAATACCCTTCACATGTATGCAAGCTAACCAAGGCTCTTTATGGACTTAAGCAGGCTCCAAGAGCCTGGTATGACAGGCTGAAATCATCTCTGCAACACTGGGGCTTTCACACATCCAGGTCAGACACCTCACTATTTTTTCAGCATAAGGCAGGAGATATTGTGGTGGTGCTCATTTATGTGGATGACATACTAATCACTGGCTCAAATAATCAGCTTTTTGAGGAAGTTATTAATAGATTGGGATCTGAGTTTGCTTTAAAAGATCTAGGAGACTTTAATTATTTCCTTGGCCTTGAAGTGACACCTTCAGCTGCTGGGTTGCATCTTTCCCAGACCAAATATATAGGTGATTTACTTAAGAAGGCTCATATGATTGATAGCAAAGGATGTCCAACTCCCATGAGTTCCAGTGATAAACTAGTCAAAGACAGAGGAGCAGCTTTTGAGAATCCTTCACTGTATAGGAGTTTGATTGGATCTTTACAATATGTTACTCTAACACGACCTGAAATTGCATTTACAGTGAATAAATTGAGTCAATTCCTTGCTGCTCCAACTGTCATTCACTGGCAAGCATGTAAAAGACTCTTAAGATATCTGCAAAGCACAGCACACTTTGGTTTACAATTTTTCAGTACTGGGAAACTTACACTTACAACCTTTTCAGATGCAGATTGGGGATCAGATTTGGATGACAGAAAGTCTGTTAGTGGATATTGTGTTTACTTAGGTGACAATCTAGTCTCTTGGTCCTCCAAGAAACAACAAAGAGTTTCAAGAAGCACAGCTGAATCCGAGTATCGAGCTTTGGCATTAGCAGTATCAGAAGTGCTTTGGATATCATATGTGCTTAAAGAGTTGAAGATGCCACCATTGCAAGTTCCAGTTCTTTACTGTAATAATAAGAGTGCTGAAGCACTGGCTAGTAATCCCAAGTATCACTCACGCACTAAGCATATTGAGCTGGACTTGCATTTTGTTCGTGATCATATAGCTCGTAATGAAGTTCATATTAGTCATATTTCAAGTTGTGATCAAGTGGCAGATGTTCTCACCAAACCCTTGGCTTTTGATCAATTTACCTATCTTAGGTCCAAGCTCAATGTCAATCCAAGACCTTGAGCTTGAGAGGGGATGTTAAGAATAGTTCGTTATTGTTCGTTATTGATAGTTATAGCTGCTGACGTGTCAGATGAGCTGGTAAATATTTGTTATACTAGCTGTAATTTGTTAGCAGTTAGTTGATGCATGTATTAGTTAAACTAAGCTCACGTATAAGTTCTCTTGTAACTAATCATATCATTTTAATTTCAAGATTTCATTTTCTCTCTCACTCTGGAGTCTCTGTTATTTCTCTTTTCATTTTCTCAGATACCAAACACATTTTCTGGTATCTTAACTGTATGCCAAAGCCGTTAAGTAAAAAAACATCAAAGTGGGTGATCTTGTGCCCAGGGTAGCTGACCATCTGGCAAAAGGCCTATCAACTCCAACTAAATTCTCACCACCATGGGAATGACAAGTTATAGTCCAGAAACCCATGACAATAGTTACTATTAGTTCTCCACTGATGAAGGACAAATCCTCCAGGACCCTATTAATGGGAAATGGCTCAAGCGATACATGTGTGTGTGTGTGTGTATAATGTAAAGGCGGAGTAGAATGCTTAGGCAAAAGAAAAGGTATATTATAACCCTAAGTCATTCGCCGCATAGAAAGCCCTAAACAAAGATTTACCTAGAAAGGATGCATTTTTCATATGTTTTCACAGGATTGTACATGTTCTCTAACACAAGAATACCCTCATGAAGGATGTCAACGTATATGTACAATTCGTACGTTGTTTCCTATATTTCCCAGGCATACAGAAGCTTGCACTATTTGCAAATGTCCTCATTACTGCATTTTCTCATGAAATGACTGCTCCAAGGGTAGATGCACAACCTATTATATGTTGGAAAGCCTCAAAAAGGGATGCTCACATATTGGAGTTATGTGAAAGCTAGGAAAACCTCATGAAAATTTTCGACAACTTAGGTTGTTGAGTTAAACTATTTACCTTGCAGGAATTCAAAGTCAAGAAAGAAGATCCTTAAGAGATGAAAACAGAGAGGCAAAAGAATCAAGAGATTTCATTAAGCAATGTCACGGGGAGCCTAAAATTTTCCTTGTAAAGGAAAATTTTAAGGGCATTCTAAGCTCAAGCTAATACAAAAGTTAGATGAACGGATTAGGGGTTAAAAATATTTTAGCCTATATCTCCAAAAGAAGTAAGTATCTTACATTGAAAATATTGTACAAACTATTTGTTATCCTAACCATGCTAGATCATTTATGCTACTATTAAAAAAAAAAAGTAGCATCATGTCGTAATTTGTAAGCATTTTTCTATTGTTAATACGTATCATTATGAAACATTCATTTTATTCAGCGTTAGTACATAAAAGAAAAAAAGAAAAAAAGAAAAAAACAAGAAGAGTTTAAAGTCACAGGTGAAGATTCAATCTACTGTTTTACGCTTTTTGCTTCTATCTTCATCATTTTTGCCATCATCATCCTTTTTCTTGCCCTTATCATCTTTTTTTCTCACTATCATCATCCTTTTTCTTTTATCACCATCCTTCTCCCCCTTATTACTATTATTCTTCACATATCACAAGAATGGACTCCTTTTCGACTGAAATAGAATTGAGTTTAAAAAAATTCATATTAAATGGTCTACAATCCACCTGATTCTGTTGTGTGGCTTAAGGATTAAGGTCCGAAAGCTTATTCTTTTTATCACCAACCTTCTTCCCCTTATCACTGTTATTCTTCATGTGTCACAAGAATGGACACTGAAATAGAATTGAGCTTGAAAAAATTCATATTAAATGGTCTACAATCTACCTGATTCTGTTGTGTGGTTTAAGGAGTAATGTCCAAAAGAAAATTCAAGCATTGGTATGACCCAAATAAGCTCTTATCACGACTTTGACTTTTGTTGTTGCTTAATAGTGGATTTTGGACGCTGAATATTGTGAATAATTATTGTATTATGAAAATGCACACTAGGAAAATTGCTATATTGCTTAATTGCTATATTGGCTAACATAGTGCCCAAGGTTTCTAAATACAATACAATTTCCTTTCCTTAATAATGAGATTGAAATAATTGTAGGACTTTTGTTCTGCTTCTTGTTAAGAGGAGGATAATTCTCAAATAAATTTACTTTGAAATTTAATTCTTTGGTTCTTCTATTATGTTTTCCTCCTCAATTTTATTAATCAAATTACATCTTCAAGACTCAAATGATATCATTATTAGTTCCTCATTCCATGAATTTTAATAAATTATTCCTTCATTAGAAAAATCTCAAATTTTGCTTAGAGTATGCTAACATGTATGGTTCTCATTAATAAAATTATCATAGCCTGATTCCATCTTAAACAACTTAAAACAATTTTCATTTTAGACCTTAATAAACATGTCAAACAATTTTTTGCTATGACCTCACTGAATTCAAAAACTCAAAGCAATTTATCCTTAATCATAAAATTATGAAACTTTAATCATAAAATTATCAAACTTTCCAAAAATATACTAGACATATATAGGAAACAATTCTCTAAATTTCATAAATTTTGAAGAAGTCTAAGTATGGTAAAATAGTTTCACAACTCATGTGTTGTGCTGGAATAAACTTTTTTTAGTGTAATAGACTTGATTTCAAAAAATCATTATAAATTCAATTCTTATCCAATTCTATTGAAACAAGTTTCAAAAGATTTCTTTGAATGTGTAGTATATCATATAAAAATTTCAAATTCAACATCATTTGTATTAATTATTACAAATTTCGTAACAACCCTCTTTCAGCATAAATTTCTGTAAAGTCATAGGTAGCCAATGTTTCTTATCTACCCATGCTCAAAATATTAAAGTCACTTAATGAAATACTCTCGAGATTTAGGATCTGGTACCATATATATTTTAATAGATCCCAAATCTTAAAAGTATTTTTATAGGTAATATCATAAGTAATAGATTTGGCGTACCTTATTTGAACCAATAATCAAACCTCATAAACTGGTCTTAAAATTGTTGGGATTATGAGTCAATATTGCTTCTCCACGATGTTGGAACTATTACAGACACTGTTCACATATTGTTCATGAGCATTGTTCATGTTACTATTCATAAATATCGTTCATAGATAATATTTATGACACTGTTCACTAGGCACTATTTATGACATTGTTCATCCAACATCAATCATAAATTCGTCAAGGCATGCACAATGCATTGTCCTTAAGATCAATGTTTTCTCCTTTATGAAGATTTTCTAGTGCAATAAGGACACATAATACGAATTAATCTCCAAAATTCAATGACGATACTATTGTAAGGTTGCACTCTAAACAACAATTTAGAACAACAAAAATCATGAAGGAACGTAAGATAAAAAGAGAGGTAATAGAGGTCGTTATACTTTGTAGGTTTTTTTTATGTCTCCTTTATATAAAGAAACCCTTCATAATCATTTTTTCTAATTCAATTTGAATTAATTACCCACTTTTCTTACTTAATTTGAATTAGTTATCTATGTGTGTAATGATTTAATTCAATTTGAATAATCCAAATCACATCTAGATTTGACTTATTTCTTCCTAATTTATAATTAAATCAAATATATGACTAATTTCAAATCAAACATAAAAGTGATTGCTCTCACTTCTCTCCAATGTGAGAAATTAGTATTTTGAAATACAATAAAATTCCAACATAGTAAACCCGCAATGGCAGATTCAATTCATCGTGAACAATCTATAAACTGGGTTGACGAATCATTAAAAAACGATGATGCCAGCGGTGTGGATATATTCTATAAATTGGATTGATGATGAAATAAAGAAATTGGAGAGTAATCACAGTGAGGATGTAGAAAGTATCACTTCAGTGATAATTCTTATTCAAACGATCGATGATGCAGTTCTATGTGCTGATGAGGGTACTTCACTTGGTCGGTTCTATGTGCTGATGAGGATACTTCACCTGATGATGATTTTGATGTGAATTTAGATGAATATACTTTTCAAAGAATGGCTAGAGAGTTAAGAGCACAAAGGTTGATGAAGAAATTATATTAAAAGCTAGTCAAGTGTTCTCCACTATAGACGAATTTCGATGTGCTCTCAAGAACTTTGCAAGAATAAGCCACAATCCATACTTTATTATGTGCACGGGAAAGATGCAAGTGGAGAATTCATGCTTCATTGATGATAGATAATATTTGTTTCATGATTAAGACGATCAAGGGTGGAATGTTGGAAATCCTAAGACAAACAGCAAAAGGATGGCTGAAAAATTATTTGATAAAATATAGTCAGATCCTAGGACTACCTCATGTGTCTTCTATATATAGCTTTTGAGTTATTAAGAATATTTGATATTGTTAGAAATAGAAGAAGACTATACAAGTTGGCTAAGAAACGAATATTGAAATCGTGTGAGGCTGATTAATCATATGCTCCACTGAATGATTATGCCAATATCTTACTTATGACTAAAATGATGCAACAATAAAGATTAGACAAGAATTGGTTGGAAATGAGAATAAATTCAAGAAAATGTTTATCAGTTTCTAAGCTCAACATGGTTCAGATGCATGGTTGCCACTATTGAAGACATTTTTCTAGAGGCATTTTAATTTATGTTGTTGCCTTAGACTTAAATAATGTTGTCCCCCCCCCCCCCCTCCTTTTTTTCTTTGTGCATAAGTGAGGTTGAATTGATGGAGAGATGGACATGGTTTATGAAATTGTTGAAATTATATATGGATATCCATAATGATATTGCTTATAGAGAGAAAGTAAAAAAGTAAAATTTCAATAGTCGATATTCTTACAATGTTAATATTCCTTCTCTCAATCTGCATCTAAATGGCAATTATGTCTGTTTGCGGTTGATTTTGGGTCAATGAATAAAAAACCATAAACCAAGCTAAGAACAACAAATTTATTTTTTGTTGGGGAGCGGGGTGCCTCGCTTGTTCAGCACGTGTGGGCTGTTTAGGCTTTTTGTGGAGTGGAGGAGGATTGAGATGGCGGTGGATATGGAAGGGGTCTGACTTCAGGCGCGGAGGGCTGGTGAAACTCGCCTCAAACCTACGAAACAACCAAAAAAGAGGTCAGAGGTGGAGCCGGGGGTGGCCGGCGACCACACTCCAATGCTCAAGTCAGAGTTGGGTTATCTCAGGTTAGAGAGCTTGTAAGCTCTTAGTAATTGAGGTTCTGAGATTGAAAAAACCATAGTTTTCCTGGTGTGTGTGTGTGTGTGTGTGTTAACTTAATTGATAAAAATTAAACCTGAGTATTTATATGGTGTACCTTGGTCGCCGTGCCACCTGACGTTATTTTAGTGGCATTCCCTGCTGTCATGTCAAGAATATTCTTATTTTCATGCGTATGACAGCTTAGGCATTTCAAAAATATGCGTAGAGAGCAAGTTTGTGGCGTATTCACATGTTGGGGATAATGGAATGATCCCGCGTACCTCTGCAATTCCGTTGTAATTTTGCAGGTGTAGCAGGAAAAACTGGTGGTCCCAACTGTCATAATATCAAACTTTTGGCGGATTCGCTAGCGTGACAGGCAGTTGTCTCCTCTTTTGTGGCACAAGATTTTCCCACCGATTCCTTATTTTTTGACACATATTAAACCAATCTTTTTTAGATTCGGGGCCCACATATCCCTTTACATTTTTACAAAGACTTTTTATATCCTTACATGGTGTACCCGAGGTACCCCCGGAGTACCTATAGTAGCCGAGGTACCTAGGGTACTTTGGGTACCCAAGGTAAGCTAATTTCTTAAATATCGATATGTGGCGCTTCATCATTGGCCTCATGTTTCCTTCCCAAACAACACCCCCTAGTTTCTTTATGGCGAATGTAATTGAGGCACAAGAAACTCTTGAAGGAACTGTGTGTGACACGTGGCGGTATTTACCTTTTTTTTTAACACTGAACTGATGCATGTCTTCAAGTCTCTCCAGCTTTTCTTAGAGAAGTGGTAACCGCCTGACACATTATTTAAATTTGAAAATACCCCTCTGCAAAATTATTTGACCTCTCACTTTATGAAGTACGATTTGTCAGGTTTAATTAAAACATGTTCCACTCCTTTTATGTTACCACTTTATTTTGAAAATCCCAAATAATCTCCCATCAAGTTTAATTGCTGCCAGTGGCTTCTTCTTGCTCCCTGGCTTTTCATTTTTTCTTTAGTTTTATTTCTTATTCTTTTTGGCTTCGTCTTTTTCTTTACCTTCTCGTCTTCTCCTGGGCTCCATTATCATTCCACAAACAGGTAAAAGAATCTTCCTTTACTTCTCTTTTTCCTTTCTTCTTCTCGGCCCACTATCATTCTTTCTTTCTCTTTTTGCTTTTTTTAAGCCTTTTCACGTCACCTTTTTCATGGTTTCTTTCTTCTTTTCCGTTTCTTTCTCTTTTCTTCTTTCTTCTTTCGGTCAACTCTTCTTTTCCTCTTTTTTTTCTTCTTTTTTTTTCTTTCTCTTTTTCCTTCCATCTCGGCTGCACTTCTTTTTGCCTGTTTCTGTCGAGCTCTTGGTGGTTGCTGCGACGGTCTCCGATGCCCAATTTGTCCGGCGCACAGCCGCGTCTCGCGGCTTCCGGCAAGGTCTCCTTCCAGTGGGTTTGGCGCGGTGCTTCTCTCCCTCACATTGTCTTATTCACTCTTCTTTTTCTTCTTTTCTCTTTTTCCTTTACTGCGTTTTCTTTGGTTTTTTTTACACATTTATTATTATTATTATTATTATTATTATCATTATTTTAATATATATATATATATATATATACTTCACCTAGATTCTTTTTTTTAATATCATCCAGACTCTTTTTTCTTTTTTTTTTCATCTAGGCTTAGCTTTTTTTTTTTTAAATCTCTAACGGATTTCATTGTGCCCATGACAACCTCTGCACAACTTCATCTTTCGAGCAATTTCTGGCGATCCGTGACTTCTCTTGGCGATTTACAGTTTATCCATCTCCAAACTTGCTTTTTTCAGCGACTAAAATTTGCTGCTTTTGGTGAAATCTAGGTATGAATTTTTATACCTATTTTTGGCTTCTTTATTTTGAAAAATATTGTTGTTGCTTTGTTCCTGAATTTCATGCAAAGTGTTGGTACTTTTTCTTTTTGTTTATGCTTTTATTGGTGGATGTTGGTGTTTGGCTTGTGATGAATAAGGTCTGAAGTTGTGGGGGGCATGTTTTGATGTAGAGAATTTCTTTTCAACTTGCGTCTTGTGTTTGTAGAGGAATAAGATGGGGAGAAAAACTGTTGGGAAAAAGGGTCGTAACGTGGTCAAGGAGCCGGGGAGTTGAGTAAGGAGGCTCCATTTTTTGAGTCAGCCCTTTATATATCCCTTAGTGACGACAATAGGTCCCCTTCAGCTGGTCCCAAGTTATCTAAAACCAATCCTAGTAGAAAATCAAAGATTAAAGGCAAACAACCAGTCAAGCCAGCCCATAGAAAAACCCGTGCAAAGAATCCTAGACCCAAATCTCATACCCTTGTCAGCATTCCTAAACCTCCCATGATCTCCCCCTCTGTCTCTGTAGCTCGTAGGCTCTATGCACTGAGGGGTAGGCCAGCTGCTCCGAGAAATTTAGAAAAAATGTTAGAACTAAATATAACATACCTCATTTTGTCCGCCTTAGGGTACCTCGCAAAGGCGAGCGCCCCGAGCACTCTCATTCTGATGGTGTAGTCCTTCATATTGACCTTTTTGACTTAGGTCTCAGTTTGCCTCTTAAGCCATTTTTTTGAAAAATGTTCACTGAGATGAAGATTGCTCCCGAATAGTTATCTTTACTCGGTTGGAGATTGTTCACGGGTTTGGAGGTTTTGTGGCTGGATGTATTTGGGGAGGATATTTGTTATGGAGATATGAGGGGGCTTTATCAGTTGAAAAAGCCGGCTGATTTTATCCATAGCTTATTTTGCTACTTAGGGGGTTCATGGTAGCTTGGTGAGACCGGATCCCTTGCTGAAAAAGGGCTATAGATATGAGTGATTTGTGGCTGAAGGCGAGTGAGGGAGGAGTATACCAACGGGGAATGAAATTATGCAAGTTCAGAATTTCTTCAATGAAGATAATATGTGTTTCTTTCCTTCTCTCTCTCTCTTTTTATGTGTATATACATTTCTCACATGAATTTTGTTCTTATTGTTGTTTCTTGAGACCTTTGCAAACATCACTTGGTCCAAGGGAGCATCCCCAGTTCATGAAGTATGGAGGAAAGTGAGTGGTGTTATAGAGAAGTTCTAATTTTTGCAGAGTGAGGGTGATGTTCTGAGCACTACTTAGCTGGCGAGAGCTTGTTTGATTGAGAATAGTCTTCCATCTTCTTCGGGGGGCGATTCACGTATGGCTATATGGTGTTGTTGGGGTACCCAGCCTTCACTGGTTCTGTGGGGTGCCCCCATCATTTGCACAAACTTTTTTTTTTGTTTTGGCGAACATATCTTATTTTTCTTAATGCGTCTTTTTGTTAGTGACGATTCTGATGTTCATTTTTCTAATCCATCTCTCTATCTCACTTTTTTTTTTGTTTGGTGTTGGATAAGTATGGACCTTTTCGCTGAAGATTTTGACGCCTTCTTCAGTCGCATAAGCGGCAACTCCTCTGCTACTTTGGGTACCTCAGTAAAGGGTGATCGACCTCCCATCGTTCCAGGCGCCAAGGGCAAATTGCCCGTCTCTTTTTTTGGGGGTTCTCAGGGTATCCCGGCTACCCACAAGAGGAAACTTAGCTCATTTTTCACGGTTCCTAGAGATCTTATGGAGGGTGAGCTAGACCCGGTGGCAAACAAGCAGATATCTCACTTGACTGATTGCTTTTTCCATTCCTCTGAGTGCATTTCTACAGATATGGCCATGGAGGCGGATAAATTGGACTTAAATAAGCGCTATAGCAAAGCGCTCAATGCTTGTCATGACGTAAGTGCCTCTTTTTTTTTTATCATCTTGACTCTTTTTTCTTCTCTTTATTATTGCTATTTTTTTTAGGAGGCCTTCTACTTTAGCCACAATTTTCGCGACTTTAGTGGCACCTCGACTGTACAGGCCAAGGTGGAGAGGCTGCGATGGGAGGTCAGACTCGGTCAGTATTGGGAAGAGAAGCTCGGAGAGGAAGTCAGGGCTTTGCAGAGGCGTTTGGACGACCACGCCCTGGAGAACAACCGAATGTCCAAGAAGTTAGAAGAGGTGGAGTCTAAGCATGTCGAGCTATTATCTCACCAACAGGAGATGATGGACACAACTTTTACTCTTATCATGGCTGAGGTCTGGAGCGTTGACCCAGAGCTGGTGGTACCCCGAGTGGAGAAGTGGGTGGACAAGTCGGCCATCCTGAAAGCGATCGAAGACAAGGGGGTAATCCAGGCTTCACCATCTCTCAGCCCATAGCGGACTTCTGAAGTACCCTAGGTACCTCAGGTGGATCTCCCAATAGACTTAATTTGGCAAGCTATTGAATTCATCGCTTATAATTAATTTTTGTAGACTTGTGGAGGTTCCTCGGGAACCCCAAGTACCTCTTGATGTGTTTTTGGTGCTTGCGTTGTGATTCCCGTAAATATGCTCGTTGCTTGTCTTAATAAAGATTATGATGTATCTGAAATAATTTAATAATTAGAGCATCATCACAATACAAAATGAAATTTATAATTGACGCAACTAAGATGTAAATAAAGATTATGACGTTTCCCAAATAGACATGTGGAGTTTCCTTGGGTACCCCCAGGTACTCTTTTTTTTTTTTTGTTGCTTGGGGACCTTTTTAGCCCCCTTTCTTGCAAAAATGGTCAAAAACATGCTTATTTTGCCATCTGCTTCTAGTCAACATTTAATGAAATAAGGTGAGTAAAGGTGCATGCTTGCCTACCTCATTTCTTTTAGGCATCCAACTCTTGTGATTATCATTTTATTATTCTTTACTTGGCTCAAGTTAAAGAATGGAGGTGTGGGCGTGTGCATACCTTAACGAAATCTCATGGTGCTAGGGTATGCTGGTTTATCTCGCTCTCGGGTCTTCTCTAACCCTCCCTTTTTAAATTTGTTGTATTATTTCTTATTGGCTTTGACATTGAACAGATCTTCACGATCAAATCGGGTCAGATACCCCAAGTTTCTCAGATTATCTTGAAATGGAGCAATTATAGCTCATATTAGTAGTACTTCCTTAGCATTGCCAGTGCCTAGCTACTGCCCGCTTGGATAGGTTAATGAGTGGCCTTGTGCTGATGGGGTACCTCTCCAAGAACATATTAATGGCAATTTGATAATTCACCTTCGAGACGACAAAGTAACATCCTCGAGCCAATTGCTGATCCTTTTGATTGTGATAACTTCCCCAGCGGTTGGAATCTTCATAGCGAGATAATGCATGGAGATTGCCGCTTTAGTTGTTGTTAAAAATATTCTTCCCAAGATGATATTATAAGCACCGGGATGATCAACAATAAGGAAGTCAATCATATGGACCACCCGGTGAGGTACTTTACCAATTGGAACGGGCAAAGTGATGATACCCTTGGGAATAACCATGTCTCCTGCAAAACTGACGAGTGGCGTGTCACATGGAGTGATCCTTGGCGATTCGATTAGCAGCCGATCTAAGGCGCTTTTAAAGACGATGTCCACGGAACTACCGATGTCCACCAGAGTCCTTGCAACCTTACCGGTAGTGACTTTTAGTGTTATAACCAGAGAATTATCATGGGGTATGAGACACCTTTTGCATCTTTCTCTGTAAAGAGAATAGGGACGGGATGGTCGGGTACCCAGGGTACCCTAAAGTGATTTTGACAAGCGAAGTTCACTTCTTTTCCGGGGAGATCCAAAATTGGCGACTTGCTGTAATGTTTGATGGCCAGTCTAGATTCCCCCACAAAGGTAGGACCCCATGCTATCATTCGAACATAAACTTCTTTCTTGACCCCTGGGGTACCTCAACTTCGGGATTAGGGTTAGCAACTTGTTTACCCTTATCTTGCTCCGAGAACTTCCTAGCCTCCTGCATATCAATCACAAATTCCTTAAGGTAGCCACTCAGAATTAATGACTCAATTTCTTCTCGCAAGTGAAAGTATTCGGCGGTGCTATGGCCGAAATCTTCATGAAACTCACAATATTTCAAGCTACGCTTCCTATTGGGGTATTTCTGAATTGGCTTAAGTGGGCGAAGCATCTCTGTATCCCTAATATGGTAAAAAATCTGTTCTCGAGATTGATTCAAAGGATTAAAGAGTCA
This sequence comes from Citrus x clementina, assembly GCF_000493195.1. Lineage (NCBI taxonomy): Eukaryota > Viridiplantae > Streptophyta > Magnoliopsida > Sapindales > Rutaceae > Citrus > Citrus x clementina. The sequence continues at coordinate 27,269,473 of NW_006262688.1, forward strand.
TATCGGGTTTTTGTGGGGCTTCCCGTTGTTTTGGCGGTGGCGGCTTATCCTGTTGAGGTACCCAGGGTACACCAAGAATATTCCGCCCTCTCCCACGTGGGGTTAGACGAAGTGGGCTGTGTACCTGAGGTACTCGAGAAGATACTTCGGGTACTTCGGCTCTCTTGGGTTTCTCCTTATTTTTCACGACTACGACTCTGTTTTCCTCCCGCTTTAGGTAACACTTCTCGTCCATTTCTATTTGTTGCAGAGCTCGAGAACGAGTTTCCTCGTATGAAAGAGGGCGGTGCTTTTGAAATGACCGTCATAACTTCCCCAAACGCAAATTCTTTTCAAAATAAATGAGAGTATATTGGTGACCAAACGTACCGGTACGCAATACCTCTTTGTGAAAGCGGGTTACGTACTCAGCTAAAGACTCTGATTCCCCTTGCTTGACGAAAGCAAGCTTGGAAGATGTCATATCTTGGGAGGAAGCATAACCAAGCTCATGAATAAAATCTTTTAGAAGCTGGTCTAAGGAGGATACATTACCTGCCTTCAACAATCGGAACCATGATTTGGCTGGTCTAGTAAGGGTATGTGAGAACATCCAGCACATAGCATTGTCACCCATTCCTTTAATCAGCATCTGGTCACGATACAACTCAGCATGTTCCATAGGATCCGAGGTACCTGAGTATTGCTGTATTTGAGTCACAGTGAACGCTTTCGGGAGAACGTTGTCTGAATCTCCATGGTGAATGTCGAGTTATACGTTGCTGACGCTAGAGCATTGGTGGGGTTTTGTTTTTCATAAATGAGCTTCACTTGAGCTTCGAGGTACTCCATTTTTTCCAGGAACTCGTGGGGTACCCCAGGTGCACCTGACGATGTCGCAGTTGTTTGAGAAGCTCTTTTGGCATTCAACTTGTGCCGGAGATCTTCATGGACTTTTTTTTTACGTTTGGTACCCTAGCTACTACGGGATTAGCAAAAGGCAGTAGAGCGTTTTTCCCAAGAGCCGCCGGTTTGAAACTTCAAACGGGTGCCCGATGGCCCGTGCTTTAGTCTACTTCCCTCCGATATTTCAGATCTTGGTATAATTTGTTTCTCACCTCATGGAAGCCCATCTTGAGTTACTGGGGAAGTGGCTACCTCGGGTACCCGAGATCCTACTACTCTAAGAATCACTTGAGGTAAATCCTCAAAGTGTTTATGAGTAACGGGCTCCTCGTCAGGGTGAATACCAGTTGATTGCTTAACTGATTTGCCTTTCTCTAGACGGGATGCCCTCCTTGTCGAGTCACCCCTCTCATAATTGTCGTGGTCCTCCGCTCCATAATGACCTAACATTTAGTTATCAGTGGGTACGTCGGGTGCCATGGTTGCGCAAGCACACGTACCGACAAGCTTAGCACCGTGTAGAGGCTTTTTGCGCGCTCCCCACAGACAGCGCCAATTGTTTGCGGCTGATTTTGAGTCAATGAATAAAAAACCACAAAACCAAGCTAAGAACAATAAATTTGATTTTTGTTGGGGAGCGGGGTGCCTCGCTTGTTCGGCACGTGCGGGTTGTTTAGGCTTTTTGTGAAGTGAATGAGGATTGAGATGGCGGTGGATATGGAGGGGGTCTGACTCAGATGCGGAGGACTGGTTAAACTCGCCTTAAACCTGCTAAACAACCAAAAAAGAGGTCAGAGGTGGAGCCAGGGTGGCCGACGACCACACTCCGACGCTCAAGTCAGAGTTGGGTTATTTCAGATTAGAGAGCTTGCAAGCTCTCGGTAATGGAGATTCTGAGGTTGAAAAAACCCTAGTTTTCCTGGTGTGTGTTAACTTAATTGATAAAAAATAAACTTGAGTATTTATATGGTGTACCACGGTCGCCGTGCTAATTGGCGTTATTTTAGTGGCATTCCCTGCTGACATGTCAGGAATATTCTTATTTTCATGCGTATGGCGGCTTAGGAATTTTAAAAATATGTGTGGAGAGCAAGTTTGTGGCGTATTCACGTGCTAGGCGTAATGGAATCGTCCCGTGTACCTCTACAATTCCGTTGTAATTTTGCAGGCGTAGGAAGAAAAGCTGGTGGTCCCAACTATCATAATATCAAACTTTTGGCGGATTCACTGGGGTGACAGGTGGTTGTCTCCTTTCTTGTGGCACAAGATTTCCCTACCAATTCCTTATTTTTTGACACGTATTAAACTGATCTTTTGAGATTCGGGGCCCACATATCCCTTCACATTTTTACAAAAACTTTTTATATCTTTACATGGTGTACCCGAGGTACCCCCAGAGTACCTAGAGTAGCCGGGGTACCTAGGATACCTGTGGTACCCGAGATAAGTTAATTTCTTAAATATTAACATGTGGCGCTTCATTACTGGCCTCATGTTTCCTTCCCAAACAATGTCTTTTTCCTTTATGACTTAGTTAAAATTACACTTTGTTCGTTAAAATCAGGATCCTCTCCTAATCTGAGCACTCTTGATCTTTGGATAAAAGCTTATTTAGTCTCTATATTTTAATATTAATGTCTATTTAGTCCCTGTATTTTTAAAATTGCCTCGAAACATCATTGTTGTTAAAGTATTGATACATCTACTGTCACTTTTTATTTCTTTTGGCTTACTTTTACAATATTATCCTTTTATAATAATTTTTTTGTTTGGACATTAATAAAAAGAAAATAATTAAATTACTAATTTAACCCTAAAAAAATTATATATATATATTAATTTTTTTGCAAGCACCATTTGCATACTTGGTAGTTTGCATACAATTTTTGACAATAAAAATTAATATAATTTTTTTTATTTTTAGGGTTAAATTAGTAATTATAATTTTTTTTATTTTTAGGGTTAAATTAGTAATTTAATTATTTTCTTGTTATTAATGTCCAAACAAAAAAATTATTATAAAAGGGTAATATTGTAAAAGTAAGCCAAAAGAAATAAAAAATAACAAGTATTAATACTTTAACGACAAGGATGTTTCGAGGCATTTTTAAAAATATATGGACTAAATGGACACTAATCTTAAAATACATGGACTAAATGAGCTTTTACCTCCTGATCTTTTACAGATCTTATGCCACATGTATTTTAGTGTTAGTAGATGATTATGATTTAATTACTTTTTCTTTTAATTTATTAATCACCAATTATATTAAAAGAATTTGCTCAGATAAAGATCAAATCAAAAGAGAATCATAATCATGTTCGTTATTAGTTAAAAATTTAAAATGAATGTGGGTGAGAGGTTAATCTTTCTGCATTTGAGCTAAGAAAATTAGCGGCAATCTCCTTTCAGTTTCACATGAGGGGCAAATATGTAGTAAAAATATTGATACACTTATGACACGTGGGGCTAATAGGTTACTATAGAAACCAGTAGCCATGATTGGATGTTGGATAAAAGGTGTGATTGGACTAATAAATTAGTCTAAATTTTAATCCAACATTCATAGCATTATTAATCCATGTCTTTGGTTTAGATAGGACTAAATATTTAATAGTCTAAATTTGTTACTAATATCAAAAGTTTATTTAATAATTTAATGTTAACTTTTTTAAAAAATTTAAAATTTAATCAAAATTTTAATTCAATAATTTTACTTTAACTAATATGTAATATATTAAACATAAAAAAATTATTCAATTTATTTAATTCCGATAATGTTAAAATCTAAATATTAAATAAAAAATAGTAATATGATTTAAAAATAATATAATATTTAAATAGTTATTTTAGTTTCATTAAATTAAATTTAACGTAGTCTTGGCTGACACTATATTAAATAAAAAATAATACTACATAATCGAGTATAATTCAATCTAATTTTAAGATTTAATTCAATTTAATCCAATCTTCCAAACGTAACCATTAGAGGTGTTCGCGGATCAGATTTTACGGATTGGACATTAATGCATATCCGATCCACAATTTTGTGGATTATAATTTTTCAATCCAATCCAATCCACGGATTGATTAAACTCAATCCAAATCCAATCCGTACATTTGCAGATCAGATGCGGATTTGACTAAATCCGCATCTGATCCATACATCTGCAGATCGGATGCGGATTTAACTTAATCCATATCCAATCTACCATTTTATGCATTAGTTTCCGAATTAAAAAAATTTAGTTCTCCTCAATCCATGAACTAATGAAATTAAAAAAAATTAATATAAAAATAATTTTGCTACCAATTAAATTTAAAATTGAATAAAATTTAAACAAATTAATTATTTAAATAAAACTAAATTAATACATTCAAAGTTTCAAAATATAGTAGATTGAGATTAATTGTTCAAATAAAGCTACAATAATACGTTTAAAGTTTCAAAATGTAACACACTAAGATTAATTGTTCAAATAAAGCCACAATTAATTGAAATGACGAAGTTTCTGAAACCTAACACAGTCTGATCCTTCACCAAGGCTGTTGTACTTGTCGAAAAGTGGTGATTACGGAGCCGACAACGATGGGAACCAAGAGAAGTATGGGTGGTGATCTTAAAGGTTGTGATAGTGCAATTGTTTGGCTAGAACCAGTAATTGTGAAGTGGTTCGATGAACTCGGGGAAGAAGATGGCTTGCTCTCATTGGAATTGTACAGCCGACGTCCTTCAAATTGGTGTCGAGGGTGTATCGAACCAATATTGGGTGTTGCTAGTGCATGTGACGACGGGGAAGCTTATGATTTTTTGTTTGCAAATTGTTGGTGACTTGATGTTATGCTACTTTGCTTTTGGGTGACTTTGCAAATTGTTGGTAATTTGGCATTATGTTACTTTACTTTTGTTAGTGCGTGTGACTTTACTTTTATTTTATTTTACAAATTTTACAAGTTATATTTGTATATTTGATTATTTAATTATTTTATATTATTATTGGGTAATGGTTAATATATGTTATAGTGCTTATGTAACTATGTAATGTCACATTTATAATATTCTTTAATTAAATTTATAATATTTTTTTAACTATATATATATATATATATATATATATATTATTTTATTTTTTTGCGGATTCACGGATTTTTACGGATTTACAAAAGTAAATCCATATCTAATCCATCGACTGCGGATTTTTAAATTTTCAATTCATATCTAATCCACATATTCACGGATCGGATAAATTAAGCGGATCGAATTGAATTCTGAACACCTCTAGTGGCCATAGGGAACAAATGTATAAAATAATTTGAATAGTGATTAAAAGTTTTTTTTTTCTCGCAAAAAAATCACACTAGGCGAAAAGAGTATGGTTGATATCTGAAAGCACCGTAGATAATTCTGAATACACACTTCTATTATTACTATAGGAGGCCCAAGAGCTTTTACAATGTACAACTGCCACCTGTCTCCCGAACACGCCACGTGTGCTCACCGATGTGATTCTGCATAAGAAGTCCCGTCCCTCTCACACTATTTCTTCAATCAGAACTAAAGGCTCCTTACTAACGAAGAAAAGAATCAAAACTCTTCCTGAAACGGCAACAGATCTAGGGTTGCTCCGCAGATCGAATCGCTCGATGGCTCTGGAATGGGTTGTGCTCGGATACGCCGCGGCCGCAGAGGCCGTCATGGTGCTGATGCTAACACTTCCGGGACTCGACGGCATCCGCCGCGGGCTCGTCGCCGTGACACGTAATCTCCTGAAGCCGTTCTTGTCGGTGGTGCCGTTTTGTCTGTTCCTGCTCTTGGACATCTACTGGAAGTACGAGACGCGGCCTTCCTGCGAGGGCGACTCGTGCTCGCCGACGGAGCACTTGCGTCACCAGAAGTCCATCATGAAGAGTCAACGCAACGCGCTGTTGATCGCGTCGGCTTTGGTGTTCTATTGGTTGCTGTACTCGGTTACTCATCTTGTTGTCAAGATCGAGCAGTTGAATCAGAGGATTGAGAGGCTCAAGAACAAGGAGTGATTTCACGATTGACGATTAATTTGAGGTGTTCTTCTTTGTTTTTTAATCTTGTTCGCATTTCTTCTTTCTGGTTTTAGAAATTTGTGGGTCTTGTTTTTTAATATGAATCTTGATGAAGAGCTTCCGAATACTGACTCATTATATAAATTTGGTTAATAGTTTTGATTTAGGGATTGTGTTTCCGTATATTTTGCTTTTATTTGACAGTAAAGTTACTGGAGAGAAAAAATATAAACTTGGATTCTGTTCTAATGTGTTCATCTTTTAGGTTACCTGATTCATGCGACTGAATAGCAGTTTAATTTTTCATTTACCAACTTATCAGTGTGTAGGAAGGTATATAATGCGGGTATTTTTGGTGTCAATTGAATATCTATCAATATCTTAATATACTAAAGTAATTATCTTTTAGCTTCTGAAGTTATTATTTTTTTTTCAAAAAAAAAAATTGTTGAATGTTAATGCACGAAGAAATAATGAGAGAATAAAGAATATGCTTTTGGATTATTGGTGCGCTGGCAATATCTTCTAGATATTGTGGCAGATACAAGCATGTTTAACATGAACTGCTTATTGAATTGTTTTTATTCAACTTTCATAACCGTGCTCATTTTTCTTTCTGAACTTACATATCATTGCATTTTTACCAAATCATATTCCAGTTTAACTAATTCTTTTGTTCTTTCCATGAGTCCTAAATGATAAATGTGACATGATAAACAGATGAATCTCTTTAATAAAAAAAGTCAATGTATCTCTTTATATATGTAAAATATATCCATTGTATCATATAAACACCATTGAAACTTGGCAGGATTTCTTTGTTAACAGTTACAGGTGAAACCCGCTTGTAATTGTTTAGATATGTAGTAGTTATTTGATCTTGCTCATTATGAGGTGCCAATCTATTGGTCTTTTCATTGCATTTCCAAAACCTATCATTTTTTTCTTTCAAGTACATACAATTGAATTGTCTTTTCATTTTCTTTACACTTGCCGTATGAAATTCGTACTTCCAGCCATTTGTAATGTTTCTGACCAGATGGTGTGGTTCAGCAAGACCGGGTTTGTATAATCATATATTTTGATAAAACCTTGCTGACTAGTGAATGTGCCTTTAACATAATTTGCTATGCTTTTATTACCTGGATCTTATTTCATGCAATCATTGCTTTTCTCATATATCTATAATATATTCTGGCTTTGGATGTGATTACATTTTGTCAGTTCAATTACATTGGAGCTGCTTTCTGCACACGTGACTTATTTTTAAACTGCCTTTCTATGAAATTAGTATTGAGTTCTCCACACTATGAGTATTGAGTTCTCCACACTATGTACCTACTGATAAATATACATTTTTTCTTGTCAGTTTTTTAAACTCGTGCAAGTTGTTGAAACACTTCTTCATAGGTCCAGATGCAGTTGTTAACTTTGTTTCATTCGTTGTAGGTTTCATTTATAATAGTTGCATTAATACATGATTGTACTAAATTCTAGTGACTTGAAGTTGAAAACACCATGATCTTGTTCTTTAAACCATAAAATTGTGCGTATAAATTTGTCAAATAACAAGGCCTAGCATTCGCTCTCTGGAATCACACATTTAGTCATTTGGTACTCATGGGATGAGGAGTCTTTTCTGGGTCATTTCGGATTGTTTTACATTTGGAAGACGTACTTGTGATGGTATCTGTTGTTTCTTTTGTGTGATAATGATATCTGCCATTTGATAAATCTGGCTCTGCAAGAATGTGGGTACCTTCGGCATGCTATACGTCCATCATTTAAAATTTAAAATAAAAGAATTCTTGATGACTGCTAAATTGAGGAGGATATCTTTAAAGTTGAATCTTCAATTACAGCTTACCATAATTTTGTTGAAATTTGTAAAGAATAAAAGAATATCTTGAAGAAACAATTATGTTAAAGTTTAAAAGTTTTGAGTTCACCAAGTAGACAAAGACAGATATTAATGCTGCGTTTACTTTTTGGATTGGAGTGGGAATCCTTGGATTAGGAGTGTGGAGCGGGAGTGGGAGTAGGGTGTTTACTTAGACTAAATGAAAGTATGGATTGTCAATCAGAATCTCAATTATTTGTTTACTTCGTCTTGGATTAAGAGTAAATTATTTTAAATTATAATTTTATCCTTATGTATAGAATTATAATTTGTAATTAAAAAATTAATAAAAAATATATTTAGAAAATAAAATAAATATTTTATTATATTTATAAATTAATAATAATTACTAATATTCTTAATTATGTAAATCATAATTTTTTATTAATTTTAATTTAAATTATGTGAATAAAAATTATTAATAATAGCAACACAAATGAAATATTATTATTGATAATATAGTACAAAATTAATATTTTTTTAGAATAAAATATTTATTATTATTAATTAATTAAATAATTAATATTTATTTATTTTTATTTTATTAAATTTAATAAAATAAATATGATATAATTATTATTTTTAATAAATATGATATTATTTATTTTATTAAATATTATTTATTTATTTTAATTTTAATTATAAAGATAAAATGAGAAGAGGGGGGAGTGGATTCCCACTCCCACCTCCCCCCATGGGAGTGGGAATTCCACTCTCCACTCCAAAATTGAGGTGACTCATGGATTCCCACTCCCATTTTCCCATTTTTTAAGGTAAGTAAACACTGGAATTGGAGGAATTCACACTCCACACTCCCACTTCATTAAGTAAACACTACTTAAATCCGTAAACTAGTTTTGAGTTTTGACGACCCTTTTACGTCAACTTATAATTTTGGTGATGAATGTATTCCATAGTTGGTACCTTCTGCATTTTAACGAGTACGGATATGTAATTGTTATATCGATTGGTTTTCCTCAAGCATGTAATTGGATTAATTTTAGTTGCATATTAATAAACAATTAAATTTTATAAATTTTGGAGCTTACTTCTAGAAAATAATTATACAAATTTTACATCATTTTTTAAAATTTCAAATAAAAAAAAATTTAGATTAACCAAATCTAGCTTAATTTATTTTCTTAGTTTATTTATTATATTTAACTATTAAGATTGCTTTAACTTAAATTAAATTTACTATTTTGTCTTTATAAGGTAAACTTATTGAACATTTATTTTATTTTAATATTTTTATTTTTATAAAAAAAATTCTTTATTTATAAATGATGTCAATACTACCTTATCAGTATGATTATTAATTATTAATTAAGCTAACATAATATATGGTACAATATTTATATAAATTATCAGATTGTCAAATTCAAATTTATGTAAGTCATATGTAGGGTATTAATAATTAGGGAAATTATCATTCATATACCCTATATTTGCTCTGTTATCAAAAATACTACAACACTTTGAGAGTGTATCAATCGTCCAACCTTAGTTGACAAAATATATCAGCCGACCACCAAACCGTTAGTTGCCGTTTGAAAGTTAACGGAGTTACAGTGAATTGACGATTTTATTCTTAAAAATTATCACTTGTATACCCTTAAATTATTACTTGTATCATATAAAAAGATCAAATTACCCTTCTGACGTCATTATACTTAAACGGCAACTAATGGTTTGGTGGTCAGCTGATATATTTTGTCAACTTAGAGTGGACGATTGATACACCCTCAAAGTGTTGTAGTATTTTTGATAATAAAATAAACTAAGGGTATACAAATGATAATTTTTCTAATAATTATTATAGGGTATTAATAATTATTAGATTTCTTTTAAAAATCATAGATTATAAGTCATAGAATTAAATTCTAAAATTATTCCATTCAAGAACATATATTTATTGGGATAATTTATTTATTGTTATAAGTGTAAAATAATTAAATAAAATTTATATTAAAACAACTTAACTTGAGTGGTCAAAATTAGTGAAAGAATTCTAAAAAAAATGGTAAAAATAGATTTATTTGATTAATTATAAAAATTATTTTTATTAATTCGTATTAATTAAAAATAATGTGAACTTGTTCTAAATATTACATTTGATGTGCGGGTGGGGAAACGGTGAAAATATCCCACCATAAAATTGTTGTAATAAAATGCGAGCTGGCGTGAGTTTATTGGGCTGCCTGAATTTCACGCGGCTGAGAAGCCGTGTTTTTCAAACCGAGTTTAGTATAGAAAGGAAGCATGAAGTCTCTGCATTTGCCGTTGCCGATGCCAAGTCTTCTTCAACGTGCGATCTCCATTAGCTGACAATATTTCCATCTGACACTCCAAGGTCAAACTCTAATTACATAATAGACAAATAAAAAGAAAATCCCTTCCTTTTTTTTTCCAAATTTCTCTTTAACCTTCGAATTAGTCTTTTTAATAACTTTATTTCTTCGTCAACCCCAAAGTAAAGAAAAGAAAAGAAAAGAAAGCAAAGCTTTTATTGATCTTTGATTGGATTCACCGAGAGAAGTGAAAAATGGATGATATGAAAGATAAGATGAAAGGGTTCCTTAAGAAAGTCTCATCATCATCATCATCATCTTCTTCTTCTTCTTCTGGTAAATTCAAAGGCCAAGGCAGAGTCTTGGGTTCGGGTCCTTCTTCTACTTCCGGACCTGTAAACCCTCACCTTGCTCGCCAGAATCTTTATCAAAATTCCAACTCGAATCCCAAGTCTAAGCCAAAGCCATCGCCATCATCATCTGCTCCTCCGTCTTCTTTGCCGCAGAAGCCACTCAATTCTGACCAGAGTAAGCCCGCTTCTGCGAATAATCCGGACCCGAACCGCAAACCCGCAAGTGGGTTTGACCCGTATGACTCCTTGATCACTACTGGGAAGAGGTCGCAAAATGGGTATTCTTTGGAAGTGTTTGAGTGCCCAATTTGTGCGCAGGGTTTTCAGACCGAAGATGAGGTGTCCATTCATGTCGAGAGCTGTGTCAATAATACCAGTAACAACAATTTAGTCGAGAAAAATGGAAATGATGGTGTTGTTGATGGTAGTTTTGATGAGTCTAGGAGTGAATTGGAAGCATGTGTTAGTACATTTTTATCAGCAAAGCCAAAGGAAGGGTCTATCGAAGTGATGCTTAAGTTGTTGAGGAATGTGGTTCGGGAGCCGGATAATGAAAAGTTTAGGAAGATTCGGATGAGTAACCCTAAGGTTAGGGATGCGATTGGTGAGGTTGCTGGAGGGGTTGAGGTTTTGGAATTTGCTGGCTTTGAATTGAGGGAGGATGGTGGGGAAATGTGGGCAGTAATGGAGGTTCCTGATAAGGAGAGGATTGGCTTAATTAGTAACGTGATAGAGTTGTTGGAACCGAGAAAGATTGTGGAGCCGCAAGAGCTTGGGAATTTGAAGGATAAAGCTCCAGCTGAGACAGAGGAACCCATTGAGCAGAAGCCAGTTGACAGACAGGTATGTCAACTTTTTTTGGTTGGATGTTGGTGGCATTTGCTTTAGCACTTGCATTCTTTTTGCCGAGTTATTAGCTTCTTTCCTTGTACATTAATTTGTTTGTTCTGTATTTAAGACTTCAATGTGAATTGGTCACTGTAGTGTTGTGATGATAATGGGGAACTGATGAAACCACTCACACTTGAATATGCTGAAACTAATTTGCTGAAAAAATTCATAACAGTTTAATGAGTTATAACCATGATGTTTACCTCTTTGGTTGTATCTGATTTGGTGTTGGATGTATGTTGTTTCACGTGTTAAATTATAAATTGTAACATGTAACTGAAATGATACTCAGAATTTTGAGTTTTCACATGCATGTCTGTGTTTGAACTTGTCACTAAAAGGGCTAAGATAAGAATCCTATCGCCATATGGCTTCTTGAGTCCCTTTGTGCACTGAATAGAGCTGATACTTTATGTAAGTAGGGAAATGTGGATTAAATGTGTTAATACTGTTTTCAAGAATTGAAGCTTTCTATAATTTTCTGTTTGAAAATGGAAGTGGGAATAGGGAAACACCATAATGTACTATTTTAGCAACTTTTTGCTGAATAACTTGACTCTGTACCTTTGACTAGAAACTGAATTGAATGTCGCATACTTAACAGAAAAAAGGTTAATACAATGTGTGATGATCAGAATAGTTTCTCTGGCATATTTTCAGAAGTTATCTTGTACATACTGAGCTCTGGATACAACTATTTGTCTAGAAGCATGTATACACACTCTTTCTAATTAGTGAAGAGATCATTTTGGAGAATATTTGCAGATTTTGGTACCTGAGGGATTGTATGATGCTTGGAATCTTCTTTCGAAAAAAATGAGTTTGAGGATTTTCACTACTTTTGGCTAAAAGCTTGATGTTAGGATTGAAATAGAACTAGGCGTACCATTGACCTGATATGTCTTTATATATTAATCTAAACAGAGAAAAAGTTGAATTCTTGTTATTCTTCTTTGAGAAACTAGAGTTTGATGTTATGATTAGAATAGCACTATGCTTATCATTTGTCCTATAGTATCTCTGTATTCTATTTAATTAAGTGAAGAGTTCAATTTAGAGCATTTCCTGCAGTATCTGTCCTGTGAGGGTTTGTGGGACACCTATAATATTTTCATCTTCTTCCTTCTAAATAATCTTTAAAATGCATCAACTAGTGTGTAGCAGTATCAGTACATTTAGTACAATTGAAATATAACTCCATCACCTGAGTGGATTCCCAATTCCCAATATACAAGTAAATTTGTTATCCAGACATAATTAATTTGAATCTCTGATTATTAACAGAATGTGATAAGACTAAACTCGTTTACTTGAGTACTTCCACATCATGTAACTATTGTTTAGAATAATGAGATTCTTAAAATTTTTGGCAAGACCATTGAGAGCAGTCTTGCAGCGCAACAGTGAAGTTGCTTTGTGGTAACTAGATCTTAGTGTATTTGAATGTATCAAACCGATTCTATTTGTGTCTTTGAATTGCTTGCTTCCTGGAACTTAGCAGTACTTTATGATTGATGCTGACAATATTGAGAAGATGTTTTGAACTTTCACCAAACTTATGACAAGTTAATTGCTTGAAAAAGAATAACATAAACTACATGCAATACTATTTTGAATTTGGGAAAAACTCTTCATTTTATTGTTTATTGTCATCATTCAAAGTAGTTAAAACCAAAATATGTCCCATTGTGATATTATTGGTGATATGTGTTTAGTGATAAATAATACTATCTTTAATTTTGGGCAAAACTCTTCATACTGTTTATTGTCTTTTGTTGATTATTGAAAGTATTTAAAACAGAGTGCTCCCATTGTGATATTATTGGTGACATGCTTTGGTGATATGTAGTAAGTGTAGTTATTTCTAATTATTGTTGCTAAATTTTATATTTAGCAAAGTCACTTCAATTTTTTTTGAGTTTGTACTTCTGTATCATAATGGTCTCAGAGTAATTTGTTGTAATATTTATGACATCGACTCTCATTGACTATGTTATCTCAGATTCGGGTCTTCTTTGCTGTACCTGAAAGTGTAGCATCAAAAATCGAGTTGCCAGATTCTTTCTATAAACTCTCAATAGGAGAGCTGAAAAGAGAAGCTGATATGAGGAAGAAAAAGATTGAAGAATCACAGTTGCTGATCCCCAAATCTTACAGAGAAAAGCAGGCAAAAGCTGCCAGGAAGAGATATACAAGAACTATTATCCGTTTCCAGTTTCCTGATGGAGTGGTGCTGCAAGGTGTTTTTGGGCCTTGGGAGCAAACAGCTGCTCTTTACGAGGTTAGTCCCTGCTATTGCTTGTTAATTATCACTTTTTGTTCTGCACATTTACGTTATATGTGTTAGATGTTTGGGACTGTTAGAAGGAAAAAACAGCAAAGATTTGGAGTGTCTACATTGAATGTTGTCTTTCCATGATCCAAAAGCTCTTATTAAGAACTCTGCTTAACATGTTGTGCTTGCGCATCTCAATGAAGTCTGCGGCCCTGCAGGAGTTTCGCAAGATCTCTCTGGTTGTTAATTCTTCATCATAACAAGTATCATCCGTTAGCTATCTCCATCTTACCATATGCATTCCTGCTCGTAGACACTGTTTTTATTAAACTCCTTATGTGGCTCTTAGGGTGTGTTTTGTACTTCTACTTAATTTTGAAAGCACAGCAGTGAAACACCCATTTTTCACTTGGCAGATAATTGTTACCGATTGGTCGCTCACTTAGATTCGACAGCTAGTGATTTCATTGCATGGTAGCTGTGAGTTATATAAGCCACAATACGTCAATCCTAAACATAAGCTTAATATTTTGCTTAGTCATCAGTATGGCATTGCATATTCTTTTGAAACCCTGCTGCGTTAACGCAATAGCATGAATAACAATATTTTCCAACACTGTTGGGGCATTAGCACTTTCCTACTGACTTATTCAGCCTACTGAGGCAAAATCATGGAAAATTCTACTTGAATTGGAATTCCCAAAGTACCAGATGGACACTATGAGATTGTTTATTTAGCAATAATGCCCGGGATCACAACATTTGAATCCCAGCTATTTTGTCTCATCTATTGAATGATAAATATAAAATTACTTAAAACTCTATTCTATCATCCAATAGATGAATGTATGGAAACTTAAATATTGGAATCCCTAGCATTACTCTTTTATAAATATCGTTGGCCTCATTCAGTACAACTCTCATATTTTTATGCCGTAAACATGGGATTTTGTACCTGCTGAGGCTATATATGTAAACTTTGCATGCTTTACCAAAGGTTACTGAAAACCGTTCATTGTGAACTTTCTTTATTGCAATAACTCATTTTAGCTATAATTTCAATTAATGAAATGTAGAAGACAAATTTATGTATGTGTGTGAGAACTCAAATTGATAAATTATTCTGTTCAATTTTCAGTTTGTGAGCTCAGCCTTGAAAGAACCTAGTTTGCAGTTTGATCTGATACATCCAGTAGCAATCAAACGTCGGGTGATTCCTCGTTTTCCTTCAGCAGGACAAAAATGCATTACCCTTGAGGAAGAGGATTTGGTCCCTTCAGCACTTGTCAAGTTCAGACCACTTGAGACAGATTCTGTCGTCTTCACAGGGCTCTGTAATGAACTCCTGGAAATTATTGAGCCACTCGCGTGATTCAGCAGTAGGTCAGCTCCAATATTAGTTTATTATTTCTAAGGCTTTGCTGGCGTAAATGACATTGCCACGGTGTTCAATCATTGATTTGAAAGCTCTTGACTGTCCTCCTCATGCAGCCTCTTATTTCTGTTTGTAATGTTCAGCTGGATATTTCCAAAGTCTGATCTTTCTTCTATATCTTCATTTTTTGGACTCCTGAGAAAATTCGTACGTATTGATACGCCCTCACTGGGGCTCAAGATTGATTTTCCTTTTTGTAGGGTTTGTTCTGGATTGTACAGTAAAATCAATTGGATAAAAAATTCAAAGAAAGAACGTAAAAAGATTTGTTTCTGAACATTTTCGGAAGTGTATTGTTATGATCTTGCTTTGGTTGTCGTGTCGGGATGATAATATTTTTGCCTTTCAATTGAGCTTAGCCTGTCAGCTCAGCACTCCTTTGCTGTTTGCACCATTTATTCTGGGGTCTGGTTATATGTTGGAGTTGCTTTATGATGAAGCAAGAATAATCCAAGTCCGTTTTATGCATGACAGAGTTATACTCAGCTAAATTAGCCTGAACTTTTACCACAATTATTGTTCTTATTATTAATCTTCTGAATTGAGATGACAATTGAATTACTTTATTAGATTGATTTTTGTCTACTTCCATCCATATTTACATACGTGGAGTGTGTTTCAGTTGTCAGCTCGATCGATTCGGACCTAAAGCTGTGTGATTAGTTAAAAAATAAAAAATAAATGCAATCTTTAAATTTTGGGGTTTTGCTAAGTTACCGGGTATAAAAGCAAGGCAATTTAACTTATGATTGAGCTGTTACTCATTTTGTCTAAATTATTTCTCATGTCTTGAATTAAAATTTAATGGATAAAAATTAATTGAACATAAATTACATCAATGACCTAAATTTTGACATTTATGTTGTCTTGATAATAGTGATAAGTGCAACTGCCTGAGCTGTGTAGTCAAATTAATTTTACAAAAATAAAGTGAAATGATTGAATTGAAATTTATGATAAGATGAGGTCAGGACCCATTTTTAAGCTTTACAGTGAAAATATAAACCATATTTTTTTTTGGGGGGTGCGGTTGAGGTTTGATCTGGACAGTTCTATGAGTCATATAAGAGTAAAGGTGATTACAGTAAATATCTTTCGAATATTAGTGAAAGGTAAATTTAGATAATATTATGAGTTATATACTGAGTAGAGGAGAAATCTTTCAAAGAGGATAAATCGAAACCGTCTTATGAATTATATCGATAATAATCTCATATAATATGAATTGTATGTAAATTAATTCCAATAAAAATCTTGTAACTTAACAACTATGATAATATATATACCGCAACTAACCAACCGTAGATTGATTATTGAATTCGTAATCTTCTTACTATAATCCTGTGTACGTGCAGCAAAATAAATGTATTCATCGATCATCATTCATATATGAGTGTAGTTACCGGCATTGCCCCTGTTGAGGAAACTACAATTAATGGACGTAAATTTCAAAGTCTTTGTCGATGCAAAATAATATAATCAAAGTTGATAGAGACCAATCAATGGGTCTTTGGTCCAGTGGGAGAACCTTTGCACTTAGAATAATGAGTGCAAGGATTCGATCATCTATAAAAGTATTTATGGGGCTTATTTACAATCATTCCTCAATTATCAAATAATTAAATAGAGCCAGTCTATTCCTCATGAAATGTGAGTAAAGTGGACAATTTTTGAATATTTGAGAGGATTTGAAGAATTTGGACAGCGTTTCAGAGGAGTACATGCTACGAAAAAGGTCTCAATTGTAAAATCTGTTTATAAATATTAATTGTAATAACTACAATATTGTATAACAGTATTAAAAAAAAAAAAATTGATAGAGGCCAATGAGCCTGATTGAGTGATTGGAATTTGGAAACAGGAAGCAATGATGTTCAACGGCTTTTAACTTTTAATAGCAATGATGATCATCAAATCACGTGGAAAATTTTTCATTGGATTTTGATCGAATACACATATAGAAAATAGAATGTGGCATGTTCTTGCCCATGTGATGCATATCAAATATATAATTTGAAAGATTACACAGCATTACATGTGATGTGTTTAAAGAGATTGTCTTGAATCTAAGATATATAGATAAATACGAATCACTTTTTTTTTTTTTTTTTTATTATCGAAATGTAACGAAAAAAGAGCCCAAAAGCTTGCGTCAATTATTGTGCATGAACATGGATTGCTTGCCGCCGCAAACGAGCCACAAGTGGCTCTTTTTCTTTGCATTTACTGAAAACTGCTAGAAAGAGAAGAAATCTTGAAAGCAGATTACACAAAAGTCAGCCATAAATTAAATAAAACAAAACACACTCAATCTTTTATCCCATAGTATATTGAAATTTATCTTTTTTTTAATAAAATTAGGAATTTCTGATTGCAAACCTAATAAAAGAATAAAGACACAACATTTTGACGACATGACTAGAACTTGGAATATGTGCCATCATTTGGGTGTAGATGATATATATATAGTCCTCGTTTTATATATATATATATATATATATATATATATATATATATATATATATATTTCTAGTGCAGTCGTCCTCATTTTATTTTTATACAAATACATTTTAAAATTATGAAGTTTAAAAAAATTAATTTTTAACTCTTTTAAACCCTACAGTTTTATTTATCATTCAAAAACTAACTCTTTTAAACCACACGATTTAAAAATGTGTTCGCATTAAAAAAAAATACGGACATCCGCACCTATATATATATATATATATAAAGTGAATGAATGAAGTCATAACATTTGAAGACATGACTAGAGCTTGGAATACGAGCTATTGTTTGAGTGTAGATGATAAATACTACAACTAAATCCGTGTCTTTGTGTTTTTCAATTGTAACTTTTGAATTGAAACTTTAAGATTACAAGTTTTATATGTCTAAGGACTAAGATTATGAGGTTTTATATTTATTAGAAATAAATATGGGAAAATGAGAATCACATCTTGTTTGGAGAAATTAAGCGAAACCCCTTATGTTTTAAAATAGGTTTAAACCCACTTGTAATTATAACGTATTAACTTTGTATATAATTTTACTATTCCATCCCAAGTGTTGATGTGAGCCATAAAATTTAAATATTTTGAGAATATAATTAAGTAAAATGACTTATATACTCTTAATGATCAAATTAATTTAATAATGAATTGTAAAAAAATAGAAAAAAATTACAAGTAGAGGAAATGTCATAAATTCCCCTAATAATTGTATAAAATATCCATTTAAATTACAATAACATTTGCTCATACGTGATCACTGGAACACCCATATAAATTATAGAACTACATAAAGAGGGGCAAATATAATATGCTCATATATAAAATTGCAATAACATCTCGCCATACGAGCCCACCACAATATATATGTTTGAATATTAAAAAAAAATGATTAAATGGTTCTCAAAAATATAATGGTAGGCATATGCATTCATTTTTTTGACCTTTTACTATAATATCCAACAAACTCCATCCTATACAGTATGCGTTTCCTCTTCTACCGTAATCCCCTAATAAGTCATGGGAATACCTGCACACATATATTATGTGAGCCATTTTTTTCCATAATTTATAATTTATTATTAAATTATTTTAATCATTAGGATATCTATAAGGGTTTCACTTTATTTATATTCTTAAAATATTTAAATTTTATTGTCAACATCAAGACTAAGGGTAGAATAGTAAAATGATAATAAAATTAACTTAACACTATTATAATTGTAGGGGGTTTTAACTTTTTTTTCAATACTGATTATACATCAGATTACTGTATTATACGGATATTTATAATTGTTATTACAGCAGATCAATACACTGATATTTACAATCAGATATATATAACTGGAACTTACATTAATACATTTAAATTCTATATAATACATACCCATACAAATTAAGAAGAATTTCACTTATTTTCTCTAAACAACAGAAAATAAATAATTAAATATTATTGTTAATGTTGAATTCCCTAGCTCAAACAAACGGCAATCACCAAATTAAACATGCAGCATTATTTTGAATAATGATCGACACTAGATATGCGCCATTGGGGCGGATTCCATCCGTTTAAGAACTATCCTAATTATTAATTACTAAATTAGCATCATTAAAAAAAAAATTGGAAGAGGCCATTTTAAGAAATATCGGACCAAAAAACATATAAGACCAAAAATCTGAACGGCATTGAACATGGGCAAACAGAAAATAGAACATCCTCACAGCCTGATTTGTCACGAATGAAAAATTTTGCTGCAAAAATTTGAGTATTATTTTGGTCTGTCTCCTGTTGCCTTTCTCTTTTGGTCTGTCTCCTGTTGGTTTATATATTCAATTTTTTGATAATTTCTAGTATTATTTTTTACAGAATCATAAGACGCTTTTAACATGTTTCATATTTATAGTTTTGTGATTTATATATATATATATATATATATATATATATATATATTATTGCATTAAGTTAAAGCTAGAACCATCGGAAACTTATAGGGTACTAATAACCAAGAAGAAAGATTTCTCTCTCTTTCACATGGAGAAAATGTGCCCTTTTGCTGTCATGCATGATGTGTCTTCACTTCAACATTATTAAATAATTTACATGTTGATGATCCATTTGTATGGCCTCAAATGGATTTTTCATTAAAAAAAAAAAAAAAGATGTCTCGTTATAATTAAGGAATAATCCTACACATAAAGTTGAATGACACACCTTTTTTTTTTTTGTTTTAAAGTTGAGTGGCACATATTGGTAGATTTATTTTAATAACAAATTGATGATGCATATATAGTAAGATAAGCATTTTTTTATTTTTTTTGGCGGAGTAAGATAAGCATTTGGTTCATAATAGTTTATGTTCTACATTTTTGTATAGATGTCACATCATTTAAAATATAAAATTTATATGTTATGAGTTAAATAAAGGTTAGGAGGAATACAAACGGATTAACTAAAATTATAATCAAAGAAGCGGACGTGGGCGCCATGAAATCGATCATATACTAAGATGCTTTTTTTTAAAAAAAAATAAATAAATAAATAACAACATGATCTTTTTGCTTTTGTTAATATAATTTTTTTCCGCTAATTTAATACTTCAATTAATTTTATTATTATCATCACGCACGCGCAAACACACGCACTGACACACATATATTCCAAACAATAAAGGAATATATTATTGTTGTCAATTATTGAAACTTCAAACTACTGAATAGTCCTTCTCCAAAAAAAAAAAAACTACTGAATAGTCTTTATATCTGATTTTTTTTTTCTTTATTTAATAGGGCTTTTCTCATTTGTTAAAGCCTTCAAAAATGTGCTAAAGAAATTTATTATTCTATTGCCGCTTTGCAGTGCACTATCAATATAAGATAATATCACTCGAGTTTGGCGCCGATCTCACTTGAATATTTTGATTGCACTTCGTCCTAAGAAGTCAAAACTCATTCTATAAACAACTTCCAACGAATAAAATTATTTCCTCAAAAAAAAATTTTTCCAATGAATAAATCGGATTTTGCTATTTGAATAATTTAATTCCATGTATCAGCTGTTCCTTATCATGATAGCTAGTGATGGTAGTGCTTTTTTTCTTTTTTTTAACTATAATATTTGTGGTGGTCCAAATTTAAGTCGATATTTAAAACCTCTAACTAGGATAATTTCCAGTGGCTAATTGGCCCATTATTTAACAATTTTGATTTTCTATGCCTTTATTTTTCTTATTGTCTCATATAAAGCAAATATATCAAGAAAAATAATTTTAAGTGTAGAAATTGACTATCCCACACATCGTATCATCAACAAACAATGGTTCCATCCAAAACTTAGCCTTTATAAATAATATATCATTACTTCTATTAAAAAAAATAATGAATATCATTGGTATCAACCACAAGCTATTAATTAACTTATTATCAAATCAAAGATTTGAAGATCAAATTTTCGAACATTAGAAATTAAAAGAAGTTTTATTTATGGAATAATTTTA
>NW_006262688.1:27292155-27355046 GCF_000493195.1 Citrus x clementina
GACGTGGCATTAATTCATTGATTGAATGAAAATATAAATTAATAAAAACAAATCATGTGAGCCAAGTGATATTTAATTCAACCAATCTTATCATGCCACATCAGTTTGTACAAAATAAGTTTGTACAAGAGTTTGTGGCTGTATCATTACTCATAATTTAATGAAGATAGTATTCTCCATTTCAAAATGAAAGTTGAGTAGATGTCACTTGAACATTAAAAATGGTTAATGTAGGACTAGTTCCAGTAATTATCTAATGAGAATAGAATAGATGTCCCTCAAACATTAAAGAGGGTTAATGTAAGACTAGTCCCAATAATTGTTTGATTATAAATATATCAATAATAGTCTCATATAATATATTCAAGGGTTAATGTAAGACTAATCTCAATAATTGTATGATTGTAAATATTTCAATAATAGTCTCATATAATATAAGTTATAATATGAACATTAGTCTCATGTAATTAAAAAAAAAAAGAAATTGAAAGATTTAAAAAAAAATCCTAATATATTGTATTTTATCATTTAATATGTTGAAATATATATTTTTTTTCAGCTTGTTCGTTATTTTATTAAAGTAAAAAAGTCCCTTCTTGTAATCTAGCTTGCTTCCAAGCCGGCCCAGCCATGAGGAATCGAGATATTTTTTCCAGTGCTGACTTGGATTCGGGTGACAGAATAAGGTGGCCATAATCGACCATTCTCTAGGTTAAAAACTTTGACTTTAAAAAGTTATTTAATTTTTCATCTATTGAGATAAATAAATAAATAAAATATATATATATATATATATATAACTTTTTTAACTTCAAATCCTTATTATTAAATTGATTGGATCTAATGGAAGAAAAATTTAAGTCACTTTTTTAAGTCATAATTTTAAATTAAGAGAACCTCACTATGTTTATATGAGTAACTTTTTAATAAAGGATCTCACAATTTAATTAAAGTGCGGGATCCTAATTAGAGCCATTTGATTCAAATCTAATGAATGGCTCATAAAATCTGTAGATTTTAAAATAAAAAAAAATAATGGAATCCAAAAGCTCTAATTGGGATCCCTGCATTTTAATTGGGGGTGGCCTAGGTTTATTACTACTTCTCTTACTACAAGACATTTCCTTATCCAACATTTAGTTCACATCTCTACCCAAACTTTTTTGGTTTGCCCTAACATTCCACGCTTGTACAACTATTGTTGAGCAGCTTTTGGTTGTCAAATGAACCTCCCCATAAGATAAGTTTAGTATGGCAATCAATTTCACAATAGCACTCGTTGTTCTAGCTAATTATCCAGCCTTTGCAAGTGTGATTTCTATGTTATGTATGGTGTTTCTAAGGACATATTGGTTGAAGTAGATTCATCTCAAAAACCATTCTCAAAATATACAAATTCTTCCAAAGCATACAACTTTATGGATGTAGATGATAGTTGTATGCATGTAGATGATGATACCTATATAGATGGATCTTATGAAGTACCGCAATATCATATAGTGAAATACTGTATGGATATATAAGAATCTAAATTTGTCGAGTCACTCATATTATATCTTCTACATCCGAGGTCTTTTCGTTCAGTCATCTAACTTATATTCTTCATGTAATATTCAGATTGAATGACTCTATAAAATTACATCGATGCTTCCACATATAATGAGTAACATATGACCCATAAAATGAAATAATAAATTCCAACGGCTTTAATTGGGATTCATACACCTTATGTGCATGGTCCTTATTAGATAATTTCTTATATATGCATATGCATATTATTATTCCTCGTAATAAAGTTAGATGAAATTTTGATTTATGTAAATATATACCTATAAAAAAAAATACGATTTGTTTTCAACTCTGAGCTAACTTTATGTTTAAATGTTGTGATTAATAGTTATAAAATAAGAAAAATATGTAGTTAAATCTTAACGGCATGAAAAACTTGGATAATCCAAATTCTAGAAAACAATCGAGCAAAAATTAAAATGGGAAGAGAAGGGGGCCCCGGTGGCGTGGTGGGGAGGGGAGGACGAGCTTGCTGTCACATATCATTAGTTGGTTCCTAATTTGACAATAGCCAATGAAAATCGGCTTGGTCAATTCAATTCTGGAACACAATAGAGAAATCAATTAATTACTTTTTTAAAATATATTAATATATAGATGTTTATAATATGTTTTTTTTTTATTATTATAGTAATAGTCAGTGCCCAATGCCTGGTCATAATATATGAAAAAGCTTGAAGTTGACATTTGCAGCCTACCGTGGAGTTTGCCATGTGCAGGTCTAATTAAATAATTACAATATAAATTTTTGGCATGAGGACTTTCATGAACCGTGATCGATAAAAAAAAAACATTTCCCATATAAAAATGTAGTTTTTGGGCCATCCACTCCACAAATTTTCCAATTATTTAACGACATAAAATGAGACAAGAATATGTGTGCAAGTGCATGTATATTTTAAATGAAAAACTTTATTGTTAATATTATAAGATGGCTAAATCAAAACAGCAGGAAAGAGAAATTCATGCCCCTTTTCTCATTTTTTTTAATAAATGGAATAAAACCATTAAAAAATGATACTTTGACCAAGTAAAAAAAATTTCAATTCTTTCTTTTTCTTTTTCTTTTTCTTTTTCTTTTAGAAAGGAATCCTTACGTAAATGTAAATAAGAGAGTGGTGCGACTATTGACAACCTTTTAAAATCCTCTTGAAACTCCTATTATAATAAAATTATATTTAAGAATACTTACAAATAAAATTAATCCCACTTATTATTTTCTATCTCTTTAATCTATAATTTTATGTGTTACCAAAGCTCAGAAACAATATCTAGTAATACTTATAATTCTACCACCAAGTGATTAAATCTTTATATAATTAACGAATTAAAGATCATAGTTGAATTGTTTGTTGCAACTCGATAATAAAATTATTAATATAAGTTCTACTTCTCCTGTGACCCAAAATCAATTATTGAATCAAATTTGCACATCTCTCTCTCTTTAAGTCTCCACACAACTAATTTGCACAAACTTAAAATATTAATAATTTAGTTTTTCTTTCTCTTTCTTTTTCCATACTGATTTTTTTTTTTTTTTGAAAGTTAGTGATTGTGAGTTTTGCAGATAGTGAAGGATTGAAAAAGAAGTTTATTTAGAAAAGGTTATTGTTTGCATTAAATAGAATATAATTAAAAAGGAGTTTTAAAATGATTTTAGAAGGGTACCAATAGTTCAACTCAAATAAAAAAACTCTTATGGTTGCATTATTCAAACTTTTAAATCTCTTCTATTAGTCTCATATTCACCGGTTCAACCAAATAATTTACACTTTTCTATATCTATTTTAGTACAAGAATTTATTTTTGGGGCTAGTAAATTTTTACTTCAACACTTCCTAAAGTGTAATATGGCAGTTGTTGTATCTTCATTTTGAATTTTGAATCATAAATATGAGTACAAGATTAGTGCATTGATAAGTATATAAAATCATCCGGATGTCCACATTTTAAAATTTTCTAACGGAATCAAAAGATGAGAAAAAAAATTACAAACTTTAATATATTAAAAAAAATAATGTATTAATTTTTTTTCCTTATCTTTTAACTATATCTTTATTTTAAAATCATCCGAACATCCACACATGACACATGATCACCACTCTTTATGAAAACCCTTTAAAAATGGGAGTAACCGAATTTACTATATATGTATCCTTTCTTACAAGCTCAAATAGAATGAAATTCCAAAATTGGAATCGTTATGTTTGTACTTGGTAGGCTTAATTTGTTTGCCAATATGGCGAAACAACGAATTTTAAGCCCGGCAAGCGAAAATAGCTTGTCAAATCGTACTCAATTTTTATTTTTATTTTTCATAAGAAGTAGTACTCAAGCTTGAAGTTTATACTAGTTACTCATCTTCTGTATGATTGGATGTGTGACATTTATAGAATATTGTCAAATTGTATTTCTTCTCATCGTACATATTTATAAATAAACCTGATTGTGATTTGTGACGACAATATAGCTAATTATACTTATAGCGAATGAAAACGCAACATATACAAGAGTAAAGTTATACATGCATAAAAAATTTAGGATATAACATATGCATCTTATTTGAAGTGTTAATGATATGACACTTATATATGTGAAGAAAATTATATTGTTGTCACGTTAATAATTAATTATAAAGTCAATAATTGTCTTACACATAATAATAATCATTGGTGAGTGTCGCATAAATTAAGATATAAATTTTAAATTCTAACCATATTAGTCACTCTACAAAGATCTTGTAGTAGTGATTTTTTTTTTCAATTTTAAAACAAAGATTTGCCTTGACTGCTGATGTGAAAGAAAATTTTAAAGAAATTCAGACATATTAATTAGAGTTTTAGGATTCAAATATAATTTGGAGTTAAAGACCTTGGTATTTATTCTTCCATACTTTTCGAGGACAAACTTTTGAATTTACGTCCAATAAACAATTCATATTAAATAGTTGATCAAGGGTTTAAAAGTTTATTTTAAATAGATAATTATTAGATTGTGTCATATAATTTGCAGTATCATTTGAGGTACAAACTTTGTGGCTAACTTTACAAGCCCATCAATATTGTATTCACGTACAGTCGTTTTTTTTTTTTTTCTTTCAAAACTCAATTTGTCATAAAGCACGCTATATAAAATCAAAACCCATCAACCACAATATTAGTGGTTAAAAACTTAAAATGAAATTATCTACTTAAATTGTTACTCTTGTGCAAATTTGATGGTGATTAGAATTTGGAATTATTAATGATCAACCCAAACAATGAATTAATTTGAATAGAGATGTTGGCATATTCATAATTTTTAGTTTAATGCATGCGTATCTTGTCATTTGAATGATACCACCACATTAAAGTTATCACGATTATTATTATTATTGGTTTTTATTATATTCTTCTTAATATTATGTATTACATAATTTTCTATAGATCAACTAGTAAGTGTTTCAAAAAATCATTAAAAGTTATTTTGATGTATCATAATTAAACCTCAATTTGAAATTAGCTTACAAATAAAAAAAATCTTACTCTCCGGACACAAAAATAAATTCATCTTTTATTATGAGTTTAAAAAGAGTGTTCATCACTTGACCAAAAAGTTTTGTATATATATATTTTTCCTTTTAAATACTTGCACTGCCTTAAAATTTTTATTAAAAAAACCCATTTTATAAATATTTTTTTATATATTTTTTGCTCGATATTTATACCCTTTGGTTACCGAAGGCTTGAGTTAAAATTTTAGCCTTTTAGGAAGGGGTCTCCGAATGCGCGACAAGATGTGAACAGTGATCCAAATTTAAAAATGGGTAATTTTTAGGAACCTCTCCTAAGGTTTACCATATTGACACATAGAGAAAATGTATCTACGTAATTACAACCACCTCCCCTCCTGTTAGTATCTGATTAGTTTGACTGTTAGTTGATTGTTGAAATGACTAAATTACCCTTCCCGCCAAAAGTAAAGTGAAATGAAAAAAAAAAAAAGAGTTGTACCCATGTTTACGAGTTTTTTTTTTTTTTGAATACTGATTAATCATCATATTACTGCATTACACAGATATTTACAACTGCTATTATAGCAGATATATTACACTGATATTTACAATCAGAAATACATGATTGGGACTTATATTATTACATTAAATTCTGTGAAGTACATGCCCAGATAAATAATCCCTTACAGAAGAGGGATGTCCATACTCCACTCGTATTGCACGAGGAAGAGGAAATTTTTGAAATATTAAACAAATAAGCACGTTAGCCCCCACAAATGCTTTTGTGGGGGCTTGAACCGCTGCCCTCACAATGCTTGTGAGGGCAGCAGCCCACCACTCCGACCAAGGCCGGAGTGGCCATGTTTACGAGTTACGACAACCAAAATGAATCATTTACTCACTTTATCATCATCAATGAGTTGAGATTTTAAATCTCTTCTTTACTTTACTGTAAAGCACCGCGATCATTGTCGTGACTGCAAATTCAGTCATTCCCATTACGGTCACCAAATTCCTGAAAATCAGAACCAACTGCGGCAAGAGCTGCCTTTGCATTGCCAAGCACCTGCAAAGTCAATGTACATGAATGCTTTTTGACAAAAAATTTGGTCAAATTAACCAAATAAGCAATGGTGGCATTCCCAAGTAACAAGTACACAATGAATTTGTCTTCTCAAGCTTTCTCAATTGTAATTGCTGCCACATGCCTTCAATGTAGAGGGTAAATGGAAGAAAGATCGATGCAGCCATGAGTGCCATATAAACCAATAAATTTATAGAATTTATTTTTTCAGCCTTTGACGTTAACAGGATTTGTTGAATAGCAGATTTCGAAGCACGCCTAGTTGTGGATCCAATACAAACCAAGAACCCAAGTAAATAAAACAGGGGCTCGCTGTTGCTAGCCAACACAATAACAAGCACAACTGGCATCAATGCACAGTAAACCTCGGCAAATTCTTTCTTGCAAGTAAGCAGAAAAGTGGAAATTGCGTTGAAGAACGGGGTCGCAGCTCCAATGGCATACCTCAGCGAAGTGTTGCCACAAACAACTAAGAAACAGAAGATGGCACTCAAAGCAAAGATTTTCAGAAAATTGCTTTTGTGATAAAATCGTTTTTAATCTTGATAAAGCTTCAGGCAAAAGGGGCTGCTTCTTCATAGCTTTAAAAAGATGAAATTAGTGCTGTGGTTACGTGGAAGAGAAAGAGAAAGTTAAGTGGATGTTTTCTTTTGTCTATTGGTTAATGCAAAGTATTGGTTAACAAAGTGTAACAATTAATATTTTTCGTATATTAATAAAATATCAACTTGAATTTTGAATTATTTTGAATTTTAAATACATTTTTACACATTTATTCTTATATACTGACGGCATACGTATTTTCGTACTAATGGAAGGGGAGGTGGTTGTAATTATATGGATATATTTTCTCTATGTGTCAATACGGTAAACCTCAGGGAGGTCCCTAAAAATTACCCATTTAAAAATACTGAATAACGTGGGCGGCTCGTGTGTCAGATTGACCCATGGACATCAGAACACGTGGGGGCTGTCATTTGTTGGACTTTACAGCTGAGTGACGCTCTGATAGTATTTTACTCGTGAGTCGTGAGTTGTGACTTAGTGTTGTTCTCATACACATTGATAGCTCAATGTATTATACCATAACATTCTATTTTTAAATAGCAGTCTATAAACGTTATCATTTAAAATAATAATAATAATAATAATGAACATGGTCCATGCTCAACTTAATAGTTTATCCTTTTTTTTTTGTGTTTCTTCTTTGTTTGTACTTCTTGTTTTTTTTTATCTATTTAATTATATCTTCTTTTATTTTTTTTTCTTTTAAGTTATCAATCACGAGTTGGAATTTTTATTTGTTTAAGAAAAAACATTGCAATTTCAAAATTCATTGAACCATACTAACTTGGGATTGCAGTGCCCGATGAAATAAGTTACATGACTACTTTTTTATGTAGATAAAATAAATTACTTAGTAAAAGAGTATCTTAGTAAATTATGATATTGCGGTTGCTATAAATTTAAAAAAGTAGAGTAACTACATCTAATAATTTTTATTACAAAAATATTGTTTTATTACACAGTGACTTAAATATACATAGGCTTATGTTACCTTTTACTTATATACTAACATATAGAAAACAAAACATACTTGTCTTTTTATTAAAGTATTAACGTTATAACATGAACATTAAAAAAGTGTGGTGACTTATTTAGTAAATTACCAATTTTTACCTATTTTTAAATGTTTCTGTCAAAATAAAGAAACTTATATAGTAAGTGGCTTCTAAAAAATTTACTAAACATTATTTTTATCAAAATTTATGAAATAAGATGTCTAATCTCAATTCCAAACGAACACTTCAAACAAAACGAATTTTATAATTTATGGTTGGTGTAATTCTAACTTTGTTTTCTCCTTAAGAATTCATAACTGGTAGTCAATATTTCTTTTCAAAATATTATTCTTTACATTCTTTTTACGACTTCATACTCATTATTTTTTAACGTTACCTATTTAATCATTTGTTTTAATTTTAGTTTTAATGTCTTGTTTAAACCTGTTCAATCGTTTTTACAATGACACTATACTTGGTACGAATATTTTGCAAACTAGAGAACTAGAAAAACATGATTTAAATAAATAATTTCGTTTAATGTAATGAAAAGTAGATATGAAGAAGAATAGCTTAGTTATTGGAATGTTGAAGATTAGATGGCCTAATAAATAAGCCTTGGTGTGACTTGCACTAAATTTATTTGGTGGAATTTTCCGTAAATAATCTTGGAGCATAATTTTTTAATTATTCGTTACTTGTTATGTATGTATATAAATTATTATGATTGATTGAAATATGTACAATCAATGAAAAAGAACAGTATTTTAAGGGCACTTAAAGAATTTTTTTACCATTTTAATTTTGTTCCGACAACCTATGCGATTTTCTTAAAAAAACAAGGGTAAAAGCTCGTTTAGTCCTTATATTTTGAAGTTAGTGCTCGTTTAGTCCCTATATTTTTAAAAATACCTCAAACCATCCCTACCATTAAATTATTGACACTTTTGTCATTATCTTTTGTTCTTTTTAACTTATTTTTATAATATTGCCCTATTATAATAATTTTTTAGACATTATTAAAAAGAAAAAAAATAACCCTATTATAATAATTTTTTTAGACATTATTAAAAAGAAAAAAAATAAATTACCACTTTAACACCAAAAAATAAAATAAAATAAAAAAAAATATATTAATTTTTGTGGAACACACTCTTGAGTTAAAATATTAATTTTTCTAAAAAAATTGATAATGTAATTTTTTACGATATTAATTTTTTAGACATACGTGAGCTTCCACAAAAATTAATATATACCTTTTTTGTTTTTATTTTATTTTTGAGTTTAATTTGATAATTTAATTTTTTATTAATATCCAAAAAAGAAACATTATTGTAAAAATGTAATATTGTAAAAGCAAGTTAAAAATAAAAAAAAAATAATGGCATAAGTGTCAATATTTAGTAGCAGGGACGTTTTGAGGTGTTTTTAAAAATACAGGGACTAAATGGACACTAACCTCATAATATAGGGACTAAACAAGCTTTTACCCAAAAAACAATTATTGAAAAATGAGAGGAGTGTACTTTTAGTTCTCAATCGCAACTTTTTTAGTACATTCTCGCGAATACGATGATATATATATATATATTTTTGAATACTGTTATACAAGATAGTAGGTATTACAATTAATATTTACAAACAGATTCTACTATTGGGACCTTCATCGTGGCATGTACTCCTCTGAAGCGCTGCCCAAATTCTTCAAACCCTCTCAAATATTCGAGAGCTGTCCACTCTACTCACATTTTGTGAGGAATAGACAGGCTCCACTCAATTATTTGATAATTGAGGAAAGATTATAAATAAGCCCCATAAATACGTTCATGGAGACTCGAACCCTTGCACTCATTATTCTAAGTGCAAGTGCTCTCCCACTGGACCAAAGGCCCATTGATTACGATGACATATTTTTATATTCAATATTCTTCAAGTTATGAACTGATTTTTCTTTGCCCATTGTTGTCTAATTTTTTTACGGCAAACAGCTCATACCCACCCCCCCCCCCCCCCCCCCCCAAAAAAAGTTGATTTTAATATTATTTTCAGATTTATACTTCTAATGGGTTTTGTATACATGTGTTGGCATTTTCTTCCCTCGCAACTGTGCATGCACTGGCAATCTGGCATTTAGCTTTCATATTTTTCATCATTTGGCAGTTTCATTAGTCAATTATTTGAGGGCTATGTTTTCAAATCCGCAAACTCTTTCCGCCATGTCATTATGAGATCTTTTTAACTTTTTAATTTATTATAAAAGATATACACAATTTTTTTTTTTGGATAATAAAAAAGATATATATTTGAAAGTTTTATCTTTCATTTTTCCAAAACACCCTCAAATATTTCGCATATATATTTGTTATCATCAATAACAAATATATATTTCATTCTTAATATATTTGCTTTTTAAAAGATAAAACTTACATAATCAATATCACAAGGAGAATCATGTCACATGTATAGTACCTTATCAATTGTATAATATTAGAGTCACATAACTAGGAATTATATATTCTAAATTAATGTAATGCTGACATCCACACATCACAATCTAGACATGACCCTTGCTAATAATTATTATTTAACATATTAATAATAATAGATAAGGAAACTAATCTACATTTAACACATTAGTTAAATACAAATCTTAGATTAACGAAATACGTTGATGCAGTGTTCATTACAAATTGATTTCTCTTAAATGCACACGTGTAATTACGTGGCATGAGGAGCTCGAAGCTCGTTGCCACCTCACGGTTGCAGTTATCTTCCCCCTTTGCTCAAACCGAAAAATAAAAAAAAGGGCGGCGAGTAATTTCCTTCTTTAAAAAATATCCCCGATTAATCGCCCACCACACCATAGCAAACCGTTTCTTTTATTAGCCCACGGGCGAAACTCGTCACGTGGCAAAAAACGTGTCAATTTTTAACTAGACAACAGTGCACATCTACAGAACCACCTGTCGGTGGGCACCAGTTTTGATAATGTGTGAAGAAAACGCCCAAGCACGTGGTATGTTACTGGATCAACCGGTCACATAACCGGATTTTACCGGTAACCGCAGCACCCGTTTTATTTTTAATTTTCATTCATAATTTTTAAACATCAGCGGTCAAGATCTTATGAAATCAAAACTTTATAAAGAAAGGAAAAACGGAACGGCCCTCTCTCTCTCTCTCTCTCTCTCTCTCTCTCTCTATCTATCTTTTTGCCTTTTGCTGTAGTCCAAAGCTTTTATTTTTGTTGTGTTTGTTGGGTTTTTTTTTTTCCTTGAGTCTCTATCAGTAGTTTCATGTGAATGAAGAAGAGGGTATTTTGCAATTTTGATCTTCAAATTGGTTTGTAGGGTTGGTTAAAAAGTTTGGTTTTTGAGGTGAGTTTTGCGTGAAGGTTAAGCTTTCTTCTTTTTAAATTTTTTTAAGGAGGAAATGGAGAGAGATTTTATGGGTTTGAGCTCAAAAGAACCAGTTATTGTGGTGAAGGAAGAGGTCAACAATGATGTTTGCAAAGAGATAGGTATTGCATGTTCTTCTCATTTTTTTTTTGCCCTTTTTCAGTTTGTATAACTGTTCTTTGTTTCTTTGTTTCTGCTTATGTCTTTTGTTTTTTTATTCGCTTTATGGCCGTGAAGATATGGTGTAGGTTTGATAATTCGAAACTTTGTTGGTCTTTTGTGATTTTGGTTTGCATGGCTGGTTAAATTGAGATATGAGAGTTATGTCAATTCAGCAAGGTTAATGTTTCGTTTAGGATGAAACAAATTTCATTACTAGAGGCCGGTTTTTGAATTTTTAAGTTTTTCCCTTGGATTGGATGAATTAAGCTCTATTCTGTAGTTTCTTCATTTACATGAAGATTACTTTCAAGTGTTGGTAGCTGTTAGCACGATTCTTTCTTTATTCGGTAGCTGGGTTGAAAAATTTTTAATTTCTGTCTTTGAAGTAGTTAGATGTTAATATCCGACCAAATTGTATGAGAAAGATGTAATTAGAATGTGAAAAATTTCTTACCGGGTTAGTAGTTTAAAATAATAGTAATATTTCTGATTTTGGAGTTTCAAGGATAGGGGTCGTGGAAGTTGAAGTTGCAGTTTGTTTTGTTTAATACCTGAGCATGCAGTGAATCTGAGTAAGCAGATTTTGGTCATCCTGTTTGATTTTGTAGGATTTAGTAAAGGGTCGGCGATTCAGTGGCCCTTCTCCAACAAGGTCAGTGCAGTTCCTCAATTCATGTCTTTTAAGGTTGCTCAAGAAGATAAGAATAAGAAGATTCTATCTGATCACCTGGGGTCCTCTGGATTTATGCCTTTCTCTGCGGAAGCATATGAGCATAATCAAAGGCGTGGAATGGCCGAAGTTCAGGTTTGGCATTATTTGTCTTTCATGTTGTCTGTCTTTCTTTTCATTCAAATATCAGAGCACGTTTAAGGGAAATTAAAACTATCATTTGAGTTTGTTCTATGTGAGAAAAATTCCAACTGAGTCCGCTAAATTTGACAATTTAATGCAAATTGTTCGATCATTGGCTTGAATTAAAGGTGGTTTTTCCTTAAATTTTATGATTCCAATTGAGTTGACTAAATATTTTCTATGTTTGTTTGAACATCTTTGAAATTGAATGATTTCTCAGCCAAGTCCTGTTTTCTGTTAGCAAAACTGATATAAATTTTATGTTTCTCCATTGGTGTCAACTATATAGAAATCATTCGATCTCGATAGGCAAGGTGGGACTCATATTTCACTGACAGCTTATTCTGTGCCACATGAAGTGCATTCTGTGCACTGTTCTCATGATATAAAGACATTTCCAGTCTCCAACCAGGCAATTCCGGTTTCTATCAACAACCCTGTCTTCAAGAATCAATTTGCTACCATAGGTCAGAACATGGGTGGTGCCAACGTGAAGCAACAGTTTCTTGGAGGAATTCCTGTTACATCTCCACATACAGTTCTTCCCACCATTGGATCTTTTGGTGGGGTACATGAATCATGGTACTTGTTACAAATTGCTTGAATTCAGTTACTTGAACATTTTGCGTAAAGGAAAAGGGAGTTTGTAATCTGACTGAAATGAGTTTACTAGGAACAATATCAAAACCCGTGGATCTCCTCAGTTGACCATCTTTTATGCCGGTACAGTTAATGTCTTTGAAGATATCTCGCCTGAGAAGGTTTGTTTTTCTCTCTTTCAGGAAAATACTTGTGCTGGTTATTAATTCCCTATGGATTCAATTCTAAGCACAAAAGTATTATTTCAATATCTTTCCAGGCTCAGGCTATTATGCTATTAGCTGGTAATGGTTCCTCCATTGCTCCAACAATGGCGCAACCAAAAGTTCAGGTCCAGGCACCTAGCTCAAAGCCAACAACTGTTGATGGTGTTACTGGGAACCACCCTGTAAGCACCCCACCTGGCACTGGTCGTTCAAGCCCTATATCTGTTTCTTCTCATACTGGTACTCAGTCAGCGAGTGGCTCTACTAGTACTGAAGAACCAATGGCTGCTAAAACAATAGGGTTGACGACCACTCATATTTGCAAACCGGAGACTCCAAATATGGAGAAGGCAGTGGGATCTGTTGCTGCAACTGCTGTGACATCTGCTGGTATGAACTTGCTCCTTGTGTTTGCCTTCAAAAGGATATTTCTGGTTCTTAAATGAATCCAAGTTCTAGTTCATTGTTTCAACATCCATGCAGGGCAATGTCTGTTAGGTACAATCGTTCATTAGACTAAATATTGAATTAATTCGAGTTATTTAAAATATGACACGGAGATAAAAGAAATGTTTCGAGCTATCAATAATTTACCAGAATAACAATAGTTGCTTTACATATTCATCATGCATTGTTTAGTTCTGTCTTAATTCTCTCAAAATGTTTATTGTTGACCATCTGGGATATTACTAACTTGATCCGTCTCTCTTTTACTGGCATGTTTGAAGGACATTCAAACTTTTACAAGGGCATCCCTCAGGCTCGAAAAGCTTCCTTGGCTCTATTTTTGGAGAAACGCAAGCAAAGGTTAGCTGTTGTACATGGTGTTATCTTCAGACTTGTCGTAAGTAAGCTGCTGTTACTTAAATTGAAACTTTTATCTGTGCATGCAGAGTGATGACCGTAGCCCCATACACCATCAACAAAAAGTAGTCTCCAGAAGGCTCGGTTCTGGAATGCAATGGCTTTAACCACTCTGTAACCTCGGCAGCATCAATTGATGGTAGCCGAGATAAAATAGTGCCGAACTAGAAGGGTAATTTTGCAAATTTATGTAGTATGTTTTAATATTTAAGAAAATGGTTTTTTTGTTCTTAAAAGGAACTGAAACCCTGAATTTGCTTCGTTTTGGGACCTAAATTATGTTCTTACATAATAGTTTTTGTAGGGTGGTATTTTCCCCTATTTGTATTTTCTGTTAATCAGTACGACAATTGAGTATCCTTTGTAGCCATTAAATGTTACATTGTGTAAAATTAAAGGTAATATATATGTTTATTTGTCGCATTATAAATTCTTGTATAAATTATAAATTTATTTTGTGCCGTGGCATAAATTCAATCATTATTGGGAGGCCGAAATTACAAAATAATATTAAAATGTCTCTCTTGAAATCAATGTCACATAATTCTTTGAAGCTCCTCCGATTGGTCTGCAGCTTTCGTGTTGGATTCAGTTTCTGTTTATTAGTGTCTGCAAGTCTCTCTCTCTTATCTTTATCCGAGGAGGGCACAATTTAAGTTTGATTATCTGTCGTCAAATGTATTATTATTTCTCTTTCCTTTTTTATTTTAATTCAGTACCGACCAAATGAACCCACCGGAGCTATAAACTACAATGTGAGAAACAAACGCACCTACTAATTTTTTTTTATTTCTTTTTTAATTTTTAAAGCAACTGTTAACGTTGACATGAGCCATTATATAATTGAGATGTTTCTAAAATGGATAATTTTTAAAAACCTCCCTTGAGGTTTGAGGTGGCTGCAAGTAAATGGTAAAAATCATTTTATTTGTAAAAGACCTCCTACCATCAGTTAAAATTTTCATTGACTAACTGTTGACTTTAAAAAGATAATATTATCTCTAATAATAATTTATAGACTGACACGACTAAAATACAAGGGCTGAAACTTATGATGCGTAAACCACTGACTTTATTTTTTTAACATTTTTGCCTTTTACAATTCTAAATATTTATAATTTCATAAGTAATTAAAATAATTATTTTCACCATGATCAAGTTATTGATATTTCCTTAAACTCTTAAAAAAAAAATTACAAACTTAAAAAATATATATAATTGTTTTGCAATATGACCATTGGCTTGCACATTAATTTAAGGCTCACAAGCGGCACACACACAAACAATTTGCATTTCTTCTTCCCCTCTACTCTTAATGGATTTTGGAAGCTCAAATAACACAAGCAACTTTTACTGCCTATCCCCATCATTACCCATTCAAAATGCATCATGACCATTTTCCAATAAGCTCCATAAACAAGAACAAATTTTAAATAGACCTACACATGAATTAGTGAGTTGTCAAATGTAAAAAAATTTAAGAAATACAAACTTTTACTATCAATCCCCGTCATTACCCATTCAAAATGCATCGTGACAGTTTTCCGGCAAGCGTCATACACAAAATAACAGCGAATTTATCGAGAAACAGCAGAAAATTTAATAGAAAAACAGTAGCATATTTTTTTATAAATTTTAAGATTTGTAATTTTAATTTTTTAAGATTTTAAGGAAATATCAATAACTTGATCAGGATGAAAATAATTGTTTTAATTACTTATGAAATTGTAAATATTTAGAATTGTTAAGGGCGAAAATGTCAAAAAAATAAAGTCAGTGGTTTTACGCATCATAAGTTTCAGCCCTTGTACTTTAGTTGTGTTGGTTTATAAACTATTATTGGGGGTAATATTATCTTTTCAGAGTTAACAATTAGTCAATAAAAATTTTAACTGACGGTAGGAAATCTTTTACAAATAAAATGATTTTCACCATCTACTTGCAACAGCTTCAAACCTCAGTTTTTTAAAATTACCCTTTCTAAAATAGAGAGAGTTAAAAAACTTTTATAATCTTATCTATTTATAGTTAGAAGTTCATATATTAATTCAATTCAATTTTCGAGCTTGATGGAGACTTACAAAAATCTATCCACAAAGAGCAGCTGCGCTGTGGCCTGTGAGGCAACGATTACTGCAAATATATCATAAAAGATGTGGTGCAAAAATGGCAGACAAGATGATTGATGGATGCGTTACGGTTCAATTTGAGTTCACACGCAAAACTATTTTCACGTGACCAACAACTGCAAATGCATGGTTGTAATTATTTCTAGATTCTATAATAATTATCATATGGCTTCCCTTATCACATTTACATTATTTTTTTTTAACATTTTTATTTATTAATTTAATAATGTCGTATTTACTTAAACTGAGTGATAGTTGTTGGATGCTGGATGGATGGACACTAAAAATAGCCAGTTGGGCTGGCAAGTTGGTTGACTATCAGTCACGTTTTGAATGAGTGTTTATTTTCAGAGGCAAATGGGGCCCCGCGCCCGCAGCCCACTTGTGTGAATAATGTAATTCCTTTGTCAAACCTCCCAGCCAATCCGTGGAGACTTTCTTTTAGCGAGGGTATTTGTCAACCTGGGTCATTTTCTTTTCATAATTTTAACCCTTTTTTCTTCTTCTTCTTTTTTTTTTTCCCCCTGGGATTTGATCAATGATAGGGATCAGGCTACGGTGCAACAGTGGCACCGTGCCACAGTTGCACCTAACCGTTGGATGCAGTTAGATTGGTGGGATCCACCGACATCCAACTGCATCCAACGGTTAGGTGCAACAGTGGCACAGTGCCACTGTTGCACCTAAGGGGAATCCCAATGATAGATAAGCATAGATTGTCATTACACATCCTCGATTTGACAATCAACTGCACATTTTTTTATGGGTTAGTTAACAACTTGAGATAAACTTATGAAATATTAACTAAAATTTTTGAGATGTTGTAACGTATAATGGAATGACGTTGCCTGGCCATCACTGTAATTAATTGTTGAATGTTTTTGGAGTTCCAACATGTTGAATTTGCAAGTTGTGGGTTTTCATTTGGGTTTTTACTACTACTACTACACATTTAGGGTTTCAAAATTTTCACAATTGGTTTTAACAGTCTAGAATATCAAACTTGCTTTCAAATTGTAAGCTTTATGTTTCAGATCAGAAGTTCTTCATATATATATAAAAAAAAAAAAAAAAAAAAACATACGGACAATAATAATATCCTTACTAGCAAAAACATCGCTGGGGCTAAATTTGAAATCCGAGCAGCAACTGTCTGTCACTAAAGGTTGAAGGAAAGAGATGAGAATATTGGAGCAAAAGCAGAAGCATGGACCAATAATGGATCTTACTAGGCATGAATAGACCAAATGCCTCCATTATTATTCAAATTGACGGTCGTCAGTGTGGTCCATGTAGTTGTGCAGATATTGCAAATGTTGATTGTTTAATAGTTACCGTCACATTTACGTCTTGCCCTTTCAAGATTCCAGGGGTTCTACGTCTTTATTAAATATCCGAATAGATAGTGTTTCAAAATCACATTCCAAACATATCTCGACGTACAGTCGGATGTGATTATTATTGTACGAGAGCGTGACCGACTGTGATGAAAAAGGAGAAGAATGAGAAAAGTGGGAAATTGAGAAAAGACATTGACTGTAGCATGCTATATGCAACTGAAACGCTATTATTATTATTATTATTATTATTAACACAAACGAGTTGGTACACTCTTCGTTTTCAGATCCAAGTTTATCATCCTTCCCCTTTCGGATTATAATGATGATGATGATGATGATGATGATGATGATGATGATAACTTGCATCATGAAATTAACATACTGCTAGTCTCAGTTAGGGGTCAGCACCGGTTCAAATTGGTTCGATTTCGAAATAAACCGAAATTTTCAATTCCGTTTGGTTTGAGAATTTCAAAATACCGATCTGAGAGTTCCCATTCGGTTCGGTTTTGATATTGATCCGTTTGATTTTTAAATTATAAAGCACCGAAACAAAATTGAAAAACCGAACTAAACCAAGTTTTTTCAAGTACGATTCGATTGGACCCCTAAATGCCACATAATATTTTTTAATTAAAAAATTATTTTTTAGATTTTCCGATTTGATTTTATACCGAATTGGAATATTTAATTTTTCTAAGAAAAAAAAAAAAAACCGAATCCAACCTCTGAAAAACCATACCGAACCGGTAAATTTTCAGGTCCAATTCGGTTATGCCAAACCCTAGTTTCAGTTTCCTTGTAATTAAATCATCTACTGCTTAAGCATATGCATCTTTTGGGTGGCAACTCGGAATTTGATTGAACACAACATTGCCGCAGAACCATGTAGGTTTTTTTTTCACAAATTCACAAAAAGTTTGTAGACATATGTACATGCTAAGTTTTTTTTTTTAACCGACAAGAATCTATAGCCAATATATTAGGAGATTGTGTTTTGGATAAATAAATTCATCTTATTTAATCATACAAATAATTGTACATTGATCATTTGTGTCCTTTCATATGACAAACGTAATGTCAATTAAAGGATGCTGTTCATGGTCATTGTCGGAGGTTAATAAGAATCCCATAGTAGCAAATGCATCTTCTTTGGTTACTAGCTTTGGTGGTTGACTGTAGTGGCCGAAGCACGAGCCACAGGCCACTGAGCCCTGATCCTTGACCATTCTTGACTATTCTTTACTACGGACTCCCTTTTTCCAAACAACCAATTCCCGATGCAATTTTATCCCAATTCTTTCACCAGCTCAATGCTAAAGAACTGAAGTCATTATAATGCGGGAGAATCCATGGCAGTGAGCACCCAAATGAGGTAAAGCTTACATTATAAAAAGCATATCAGCCAAAAGGAACTGTTACTGAAACTGTTAGCTTATAAGGAGTCCTGATACCGTACCTAACTTTCAAGAGGGGTTTTGCACCATTTTTGGGTGGGTCGCAGCATATATAGAAGAATTCACATCAGGTTTCAAGTGGGAAAGAAGATGCTGTACATCTGGATGGAGACTTTCTGCTGCTCTCCCAATAAGCACCAAAACCTCTGGTCTAGGCTTGCTGCTGGCCTGCACAGGTCCTCCTTGTCCTTCGTAATGGACAACATGATGGCTGATAAAGACAAGAATCATATGCATGATAAGTTACTTTGACAACAGCAAAAGCAGAAAATCAAATCACTTTCGGCTAAAGACCAATACATACAGGAAGTCAATGAGATCTGCTATTTCTGATGCTTCAACAGGAGCCGGTGGTAGTGTGTTCTTCCCGTAAACATCTCCCATTGTATTCAGAAGCAATGCAAGTGTCTGGAAAACAGTTATAAAGATTTAAGTTGAACCGAACAGAATTCTTAAAGTTAAATTCTTACGAAGAACTGAACATAATTCTTAAATTTAAATATCCAACCACTGACAATGTTGTTTAATTGCAATTATTGTGAGGGTCATCTCACACTACAGGGAGTGAGAATGAAGTGACACAACAAACAAAGAAAAGATCTATAATCAGCTAATCAAAAGAAAGACAGGATCAACACAGTGAATTTTCCTTAAATCGCCCCGCCCCATACAAAACTCTTGCTTCTATTTTCCTGTCAAAAGAAAGCTGACTTTCTCATAAAGTCATTTCCAAGTGTAAGAAATCAGGGATGCTTGATTCAGTTAGTTATAATTTTCTGTTCTTTTTATAAAAGAAAATATCTCTACTGAAACTTTGGCTAGTTTATGATAACCACGAGTGTTAACATACTGAAAAGAATGGCATTTATATAGGCAGGGGCGTAAAGCCTAAACTTTCGTCTTTGAAAACTATTTGGCAGTTTGAATATCTAAATGGATATCCCCAGACAAGGCAACAGAAACAAATATGTACCAGTTTGTATTCTCAGGCAACTCTTTAAGAAGAAAAGCTAAAAACAGAGCCGCAAAAACTTCTTAGCAATCTTTTAAAAAGGTTGATTTACTTTTGCATGGACATGATCATTTTAATGATTCTATTCATTTATATCATTGTTTGACATTCAAAAATGCAAATATACATATCTTATCGCAACTTCTCTAGGAGGTTCTTAATAATTTAGAATTTTGTCTGCTGGCACTAGAAATAATTAGTCTCAGTAACCCATAAAACGTTTTGTTTCAAGCATTACAGATTTAGAGTCATAACAGCCTCTACACACCAAACTGATTTTTTTTTTTAAAGGGAAACTTAGCCACGTGGAAAATTGATTTTAAGTTTGTCAGATGTTTGCTGGGAAGCGCTCAAAAAATAATGGTTACTTTTCCATACCTTATTGAAGAGTGTGTGAGCATTGACAAGTCTAGGAAGCAATGGGCCCATTATTCGGAACACTATTCTCAACATTGCTACTGACGTTATGGGCCGGAGATGTTTAATGATTACATGTGTCCCTTCTAGCCATTCTTGTGGTAGGTTACTGAAGAAAGAATGAAGCAAGGCAACAATATTACCTGGCAAAATAGCATTCATACTGCAAGATTAGAATTTAAGTCAGGAACCTTTAATATGCGGAGTACAGTGATTCAAAACACATATTGTTCCCTTGATACTAGCCA
Source organism: Citrus x clementina (assembly GCF_000493195.1). NCBI lineage: Eukaryota > Viridiplantae > Streptophyta > Magnoliopsida > Sapindales > Rutaceae > Citrus > Citrus x clementina. Next base: position 27,312,550 of record NW_006262688.1, read on the forward strand.
AATAAGCTGAGTTTAGAGTGATCTACCAAAGTAAACTATAAGATAAACCAAAGTCAAAGGGGAAAAGCAGGGAAGATAATTATCATTTCGGACATCAGTATATCAAAACACAAAGACCCTGCTGTTTGGGTGGGATAATTGAAGGACTTCATCATTGAAAGACTTCATCATATGCAACTGATTTGATGGTATATTAAGATTTTCTTTTTTTCCTTGTCTCTAATGGTCCTGATCCGAAGCCATCAAAATTACTGATATTGTTTAATTTCTAAATAAGTGTTAACTCAGGGGCCTTCTAGGCATTGAGATGTTTTTTCTTCTAATCCACAGTACTGGGAAGTGAAATCACTATCTATCAAGTAGGGTTTGTCTTGTAAACATTAGCTGTCACATAAAAGCTATAGTCTATTTGATAACCTGACATAGGTTTTTCATGTCAATGGCAGTGGACTAAAATCAGATTACTTTGACATGTGTCTGGTAAACAATACTGCTGTTCTGCTTTCAAAGTTACAGTAAAGCATAATAGTTACGAACTGGCTATTAGTGGAATATTTTCATCAAGATTGAACTTCGGCAAATATTTTATTTGGAAAAATAGTTGACATTAAATGCAATCAAATTAGAAATAGGTAGAGACCAAAAATAGATATCTAGAAAAATGACCGAATCTCCGAAACAAATGCATGAAAGGCCAATCAAAAGAACAGCCAATACGTACCAATGGCTGTTGACGTATTGTCTTGAGCCGCCCATGTTGGATCCAGCAAAGCATAGCCGACAGCAGAGTCCAGTTCACCCAGTGACCTTTTCCCATCAGCGAGCCACCAACTTTCTTTTATAATACGTGATGCCTCCATATAAAGTTGCATGTGAAAATCAGGTGGGAGCTGAGCCAACAGGAGACCACAAGCTTGGATCAGTAAGCAAGACAGCTGTTGGCATGTATAACCACTTCTGGAAACAAAGCTAGAGGAGTTGATTCCAGAAACTGAAGGAGTTGATCTGCTTGCACCCAAGGAATCTGTGCTTCCCCCTGAAGGAGATGTTGGTAAAACTGAACCTTGCCCAACACTATTTGAAGCTCCGTAAGGACCATTACTGGTTTGAATTAGTGTTGGTTGTATATTAACTACAATTTGAACTAAAGATGATACGATCTGGGATGCAGATACAGGAAGTGAAAGTATCTCAATCACTGCTGTTTCCAAAACTAACTGAGTATATGTCCCAGGGTCCTGATTTTGATAGAATTCTTTTCGACCTTCTGAAACATTTGAAGGTCCAGACTGAGATGTTATTGGAGATTTGTTATGAGGAGCACGCAATGAAGCATCCATCATTGACCCTGATTTTGAGTTGTAATTTAATGCAGGTATAACATTATTCACAAGACCCAATAGGAGAGTTGCAAAGTAGTCCAGAGGTGGGCACATAACAGGATTTGATGAACTAATATGCTGTGGAAACGATTCAGAAAATGGAATCTGGAAAAAAAAAAAGAATTTGGAGTTTAATATCCAAATACAATAAATTAAGATTGCTAAATAGTGCAAAGACAAAATGAAGAAACAAAGAACCAAAGGAAAAGGAACAAAAGAACTGTATATTACCTTGCTAAGATCAAACACATTCAGTATTCTGACAATGAGCTTTCCAGGTAGATGACCATAGAAATATGCAAGTATATCACGGACAAATGAGAATCGTAGTGGGTAGTAGGCCAGAAAAGAAGAATATGTAGCCAGAACTCTATCAGCTGAATCCATGGCATCATTTTCAATGAGTCTATAGACAATTAACGGGATGACCGGAAGCAAACGTGCAGCAATATCATCAAAGAATGTAGGATACCTGAGAGGCTTATAGAAAATGAGGTTAGTCAAGAGAACCCAGCAATAAGATAAATTTCATTCAGGTAAAAGAAAAAAAGGGAAAATAACACACACACACACTTGCTAGTGAGGGCATCTTCACTTTAACAAAGTGAGGATGCACACTAAAATACGAAAAAATGCAAATTTAAATACATTGGACATTGGATACTGTGTTTTTTCTTTTCTGGGTCTGTTAGTGGCATCCTCACTTTGTAAAAATGAGGATGTCCTCACTAGAGAATTATTATGTGTGTGTGTGTGTATAAAATATGAGGAAAATTTCTAAAAAGATGTTTGAGCACCATTTTCCGCACATGTACATAGATTGTTAACCTTAACCTCTGGCATACAAATCACATTGAGCAGATTGCAATTAGGCTAGTTATTAAGAGTTAGCAGATGTCACCTCTCCTTCCATGAGAGATGATTCCCAAGGGCCTTCTGCAATTCCACACGCTTGAACAATCCAGAGTAAAGCCAATGCTCAGGAGGACCACGATTCATACAATATAATTTAACTCTTTGTTGAAGTTCTTGCTTGTCGAGTAAAGTAATCTGCACGGCGGATTATTTATATTATAATATAAGAAGAAAATCAATACACAACCAAAAACAAACTAGAAAATGAAAGGCTTATTCTTGGAACCTATCTCCACAGAAAAACCAAAATGGGAATTCCACAAATGCCAAAAATTAATAGTCTATCACACTAAAGGAGTAAGTTCTACATCATCTAACTTTCATGTGATTAAACTTCCAAAAGCGTATCATTTCATAAGACCCATACTGAGTATCAAATGTACATTTGTGACTGTAAATTAATTAAAAACAACCATAATTACCAAATAGCACATCTCTACCAAACCTCAATGTTATTAAATTAGTTTGGTTCAACAAAATATATGTGACATTGTGATGATTATTCCTGATGACAATTCATATAAACAGAACATGAAATATGAAACAGATACAACTTTTAGAGAGAGTTTACCACAATACGCAATGCATGGGGATCATCGTCACGGTCGATAAGTGCAAGAAGTAAAATATCCAGAGGAAGCAACTCATGGGTCAAGACAAAAAAAGAAATGTTTGCACAAGCTTTAAATAGCAGGTCCTGAAAAAGTAAAATTGCATGAAATATTTGCACTAGCATAATAGCCATTGCCTTACATAGAGATAAAAAGAATAAGCTAGAAGTCAAACCTGTAATGAATGTCCACGCTGAAGTTCCACATGAATATGATGAAGTAAAACATCCACCATGGTGTAGATATTGGAGGTTACTTCTTCTGGGGAAAATTCTCTCAATACACGTAACTGACCTCCATTTCAAGTAAACAAACAATTATTTAACAATTTAATATCAGTTTTAAAGGAAGACCCAAGGGAAAAAAAATGTTGTTAAGAGATAAGTCCAGTCATGACGATCACTATGCCTGATGCAATCTTTCCTGGCAAAGTGAGAGAGGTTTGCAGTCATACCAAGTTAGCACTGTTAATGTTTTCAGGATGCCCCTGCATCAGTATCCATGCACCGGCACATAAATATTGTCGGTGTTGAGGGAAACTATGACTGAGATATGTCTTAACATATGTAGGATCAGCGGATGGTGAAAGAAGCTGGGTGCATTGGTTGATCACAGTTGTTTCTGCCTACAAAAGGAGTAGATTTTCTAATATCAATCGAATCCAAGTAAACGAAACCATAGAAAAGAAAGAATTTGATGATAATAGAAAAAGAAATGCAATAATGAACCTGTTGCCATGCTTGAATTGTCAAGCCTCTTTTATCTATCCGCCCAATCAAGGCATCGCGTAAAAGGGATGGGAAATACCGGAGTGTTTTTTCTGACCATGTATGCTGACTCGTTGCCATGATTTGTTCCAACATAGTTTGAAGATAAAGTACGTGATCAGCATCAGCAATCCCACGTGTTTTTATGACGATGGCAAGAGCAATAACAGTTATTCTATTCAGAGTTTCTGTAAATTCAGTTGAACCCTGCAAAGAATTAAATAAAACAAAATTTTACTCCACCTCAGATGGAGGAAAAGGGGGAATAAAATGGTTTCAGATTGTCAACATACTATATACCTTTCCTTCCCTTTTCAATGAGAAAAAATCTCTCTGTGATAAGATTAGGTTCATACACAAATTTTCAGCCAATCTAAGTACACGATGATCTCCGCGTTTCACTTTTAAGGCAGAAATTATTTTGGTAATATCATACATCAACGTTTTGGTTTTTCCTTGATACCTACAAAAGAAGGGAACAAATGTCAACTAATGGAATCAACATTGGGGTATCTAAAGGAGAGGGGATCTCAACAAAACAAGGATACCATAAACTAATATGCATTTTTTGCAGAACAATTTCAAGAGAAGTGGCAACCAGGCATGACTCATGCACATATAAAGGGACTTTCAGAAAACAACATATGGGAATGTAGAATTGTAAGCATGTATATCCAAATGCAAAAATTAGAAACCACGGATCTGAGATAAACAGATTCACCAAATGGACAAAGCAGATTACCTGTAGAGCGGAAGCAATCGGTAGTTGACAATTTCAAGCACCAATGGAGTTACCCCTACCTTCGCCAACAATGTCGGATTCCTTTGTGCCAAATGCTGCACAAAACACCAGTTTTAGGAGATGTCTAGTATCAATGAACAATAATACATTTTCCATAACAAAGAAGCAAACAACAAGAGATGAAAAAGTAGATTTCATTTGAAAATCCAGCTGTCTTAAATATGCAATTTATAAAAGAGTGAGAACAAGGAAGGAGTAAGCACTAAATACCGGCAGCTGCAATTCAACATCAGATACATATGCTTAAATATAAATTCTAAGAGCTGAACAATGGAAAATAGGCATATCATGAAAATGATAATGACTTCATCAACACAATTTGTTTGTGACAAGAGAGGCTAGCTTATAATCTGGAATCTGGAAAAAAGTGGTTCATTGTTTCAACAGGGCACATGTCAAGGATCTTTAAACTTACCTTTAAATCCATGGACAGCATACTTTTATCCTATAAATATTAAAATATCTCCAAAAAAAGGTAGGCACAGACCATATGTGCCAAAGCAAGATTACTAAGGTTTACCTCCCAGCATTGAGCTTGAGGTTGAAGGAACAGTTGTGGAAACTCTCACATTTAATTCAATAAGTGTAGGCAGCTATGAGGGGAGAATGAAACTACAAGAAAACCGAGATTACGAGCCAATTTATGCCACAGATCTACTTAGTCCAATAAATTGCTGTGACAGTGCCTTAATCTAACAGCCATCAAATGAGTTCAGTTGGATTACTAGCATGCAAGTAGTTGACATCTAGGATCCTTTCTCTTCTATTTTCACCTTTATAAAAGTAAATTTTCTCTGAGGTCAAGCGAAGGGAAAAACAGATTAGGGCTTCATGAGTTTATTAGTATTTTGTTCAGAGAGCAGACCATCTTACAGTCACCTTTGTTTGTAAAAACTTTCACCATCATTGCCCATGGGCACAGGCCTTTTGTCAATTTGGTCAATATGGTGCTGTTGTTATACTGTTTAAACGCTCTACCTAACCCAAATTCAATTCAAGGTAACCATAAAGATTATACACACTATTTTTGTTTGCCTTAGAAACTTGGTATATTCACTCTACAAAGAAACATAATCCTTAATGAGAAATAAATATCTGTATAAGTAGCAATTTAAAAGGTAAACAAAATTACACTGAAGAGTGACCGAAACAAAGAGTGAGGTGCAAGTAACATCAATCTCGTATAAGTTTCAACCATTGCAATGCTAGCCACAACCTGCATACAGATATCAGAATCAAGAAAGAAAAATCAAAAGACAATTTAAAACATGCAGATATTTATTCATAACACCTAAAATAAGAATCCTTCAGGCTTGGTACATGTAGATCATTTTTATAGAAGAAAAAAAATGAGCATACAATATCAGTACAGCTCTTTATAGAAGAAAAAAAATGAGCATACAATATCAGTACAAAGAGCTGAGTTGAGACAATCATATCCAAGAATATTAGATTAATAGAATTAGGATCTTCTTTCACAATGCACACATGCCTCTTTTTGTGTATGTTGAAACATAAGCAAAAGAACATCAAGAGTACCTGCCCACCAAATATAGAATCTTCCATTTGGAGAGCCAACTTCAAACACAGATTTAATGAAAAGCCAGTTAATAGCGACATTGGCAATGGGTTAACTTCCCTCATCACCATTAACCTTTCGTTCGGCGGTAGATTTGATCCTGGAAACAATTCTGTAACTCCAGCTGAGGATAACCAATTCATAACTGTTTCACAAGCTGGTTGTGCCATTGTGTAGGAAACAACCCAAAACATTCCAACCGATCTATCATCCATATTCATGTAATCCATCATACGATCCCCTAGAAATAGGACAAAAACATGTTGAAAAGTGAACCAAAAGCAATATTCTCCTTGTCCAAAGAAAAATTACACACACACATTAAGGCTGCATTTCGTACCGTTTTACATATGTCATTTTTCATTTTACAAAAACACAAAATAAGAAAATACGTTTGGTTAGGACTAAAGAGGACCAGTTCTATTTTCCACCGAAAATGAAACCATCTTGCTTTTCACTTTAACAAAGGAAAGCAAAAAACAACATTTTAATGTTTTCTTATTTTGTTTTTTCTGGGGCCCACTAAACTTGCAACTTTCATGCTTTATTTGTCAACAATACTGCAGCGGTCCCACAATCCACTCACTTTGTTAATATTATATTATTTATTTATGTTATAATTTAGCTTTTTCTTTTTATAATATGCTAATAAATGTTAAAAAATAGTAACGCCAATATTATTTTAAATTTTTACTAATAATAATAATTAGTGTTTTAACGAAATCCAAATTACTATAATTATGTATCATCTATAATTTATGTGTATAAATTATTCAATAATATAATTAAGCAAGGTTTTAAATGATATAAAATCTATACTATAAATCATGCCCTTTTATAACTATTTTAGCTGTTTATATTGTTTGTTAAAATTAAAATCTATAATAATAATAATGAAAGACCATTTAAAATAATTAGATATTGAAAAAGGTTTCATTAAATTATATTATCATTCTCTTTCATTGGGACCAAATTTTCAGACAAACAACCAAATGTATTTTTACTGTTTTCATTTTCATATACTATTTTAAAACAATCAACCAAACACATTTTCAATTTCACAAAAAACAAATCATTCTTATTCTATAAAGCAAATTCAAAAACACCATTTGAAAAACAATACCAAACGCACCCTAAATTTCCTACATAAAGATTTTAATTTTTCTAGTTTGTTTTTATTTTTTGTAAAACAAAAAAAAAATCAATAGAAAAACATATGTGGGAAGAATTATTAGTTTAAATCTATTATAAAGAGAATTCAATATATATTTTTGCTAAAACATCGAATGGTTTAGCAAATAAACAAAATCCCTACAAATCTCTGTAAGGATCAGTGAACCTAAGGTTGGGTATGGAAATTACTAATCTTAGATGTGTGTGAAGTTTTATGACAAATGAATTGGATTATAAGCTAGGACATAAAAGAAGAATATAACATTAGAGGCGTCAACCCTTCGATACTTAGGTAACGGTATAGATACAAAGCCTCTTGAGTTTGTCCAAGAAAAGATGAGAAGATTTTTTAGACAAAAAAATTAACCTACCACCTTTCTTGAGCCCAATGAAAGGAAGTAGAAAATAGACAAGAGGGAGGGAAAAAAAAAAGTGTGGAGGATGAGCCATCAAGCCGAACCTATAGAGAACACAGACATTCGTACTTTCTAATTTTGTATCATCCATAAGACCTCCTTTAGATCATTATGCCATATGAGCCACTCAGATCAAGATAAGATCACATAGCTCTTCTTAGAACACCAGTACAATAGGCATGTCAACACCATGTTAAGGGGTTAACGGGTGATTGTTGCGTCACATTGGACCAAGGGACCATAGGATAAAGGCCATAACAACATGAACAACACGTGTACTATGGAGACCATAAAGAAAAGCACCAGCCTCCTTCCAATATCTACTTTGTCTCCAAGGAAAGCCACCACTATATACACCTGTGCTATGCGGAAATGAAAGCACCCACCTTCTACGGCACATTAAAAAACTCCCAATGGCACCATGACACACTAGCAAAAGTTAACAATAACCTCCAAGACCTTGTCCTTGCTTAGGAAAGGAATTAGGTTAAGTTAGTCTCTCTCAAGATTTCTAGGAATTTTTTTTTTTTAAAAAAAAGTACTGTCTCACTACCTTATTATATCTCTGTCTTTCATTGGGCGATACCTAAGAGTAGATTTCCCCATAAACCGATCCGATTTAAGCACCAATTCTGATTTACTCACTACTGTAATCTCAGAATCGTTGATTTTAACAAAGATTGACCATGATTTCACATATTCTTTCATCTTTTTTTTTTCTTTTTTTTTCAAACGAATTAGATGTTATTACCTTGGCTTCCCAAAATCCTGCTAAAACATTTTCTCAAGATATATTATGGCGTTGATTCAATTTTTAATTCTAAGAAATTAGAATCTAGTTTGAGCGCAAATGATTACAAATAGACACAAATATTCATAAAAATTATGGTGAGCAAAACCAACAGATCACCATCAAGGAGTTATCTATATCATAAATGGAAGAATGAAAGTAGGGGAAGCAAATTCAAGAAGAGCTTACCCTTACTCACTTGCCTCCACCATTCATCTATTTGCTTTCCTTTCTGAAGCTGCTCATTGTTCAAATATTCTCGAGTTGATGTGTTTAATGACCAAATACGTAGGTTTTGACAACTACTTATAAAATCAAGTAAGATACTTTGAGGGTTATTAGGATCAGTGCATCTATCTTCTCGGTGAAAAGATAAAATCTTTCTAGTCGTCTCCACCTACAAACAAAATTAAAATGATTGAGTTGCAGCATATCAATTTATGTAAATAGCTTAGGCACCACAAGTTGTCAATGAAAAAGTCATATAAACTCCAACTTCATATCTCAACAAAAGAAGATAAAAAATAAATTAAAACCTTTCTAGAATCAGAATTCAAAGCACCCATCACAAGCTCAACCCGAATAATCTGTGCAAGTAACCAAGTAACATGATTTGTTCGAAGTATGTGGTTGTCGCCATCTTGAAGACGGGAAACTAGCTTATCCACAAAATCAACAAAATCAATGCATCCGCTTTTGACAAGAAAAAAGAATACATCTGAGAAGATAAGCCAATCGTGCCAGCAATTTACTTCTGCGGTAAAATAAATGGTGTAAGAAACTAGCCTACAAAAATATTACATAAAGGTTCTGTAGAAAAGCATTACACCACAGCCACATTAGCCAAAGATTTTTTTTTTGGGGAGGGTTAAGAAACAATGTAAATATTTGGCATGGGGGAAAAATAAAAAATAAACAATTCACATGGAATACAAGCAGAATCAGAAAGAATGGGTTATTACCACTATGATTTGCTATTCCAAACCGGCTAACATACTCCGTATAACTATGTTTGATGGAAAAACACTTTCTATGATAAATGAACATATACCTACAGGATCTAACATCATCAAACCTATGCATGAATATCATAGGACTCATATGTTCAAAATGACAAACTAACAAGGTCTTGTACAATCATAAATGCATTGCAAGTTGAAGCAAATCGAAGAGAGGATGACTAGCATTCATATAGCGTATGACATAGCATTTTATCCCCCCTCTCGTCATTGAAAGCCTTAAGTTTCCAAGTTTTATTGTTTTTGACAACCCACGTTTTTATTTCTAACCCCCAACTTATTATGTATTATTTGATACTCCAAATAAACTTGGATGTATTAGGAAAAACTGAGAAGGTGCATAATACGTAATAAGTTAAAGGTCAAGAACGAAAACTTGGGGGAATCAGGAATAAAAAATTGGAAATTTGGGGTTTTTCAACGAGAAGTGGGGTAAAACATCGTACCATGTAGCATTGCACTGTAGTTTTGGCCCCATAATAGAACACAACCAGCAAAAAAATCAGCCATGCTAAATACATTTTAGATGAACAATATCGAAAACATAGCAAATAAAAGCAAAATGAGATTATTACCTGAATTGGTCAACTTTAATAGTTCAACAATTCTATCGATTACTGCCTCACTAATCATCTCATAAGTGAATACGGCACCAGGGGTAGGCCCTTGAGCAGGATTTCTATAGCAAGGTGCTACAAGAAGCACGCGCTTCCACCAGTCAGGTGATGGAGTTGCCCGAATAGCATGCCTTATACAACGCATAGCTCTCTCCCAGTCCAAACTTCCCCTTTGAATAGAAGTTGCAAGATCCTGCACAAATTAGTAGAACCTAAATTAGCACAGAGATGCGCTTGCCCTATAAGCAACACATACACTCACTAAGGAAATTACAACGATTAAGAAATTAAGAATTAAAAAAAAGGTTTCAATCCTTGCAGATTCAGACTACCCAACCTTTAAAAGATGATCAGCACAATCCAAATTCAACATCAATAAGCATCACATGTTTCCAAAAAAATGACTTGCTCAAGATCATAAGCATATGATTTTGTTTTGAGGAATTCTTAAGGTAACACAAGAGGAATAAAGATGCAGAAGCAAGGAGACACCAATAGAGATAAACAAGGACCATCTAAAGCTAGCAATGATTTCAAAACCAATTAACCACGAATATGTAAATAATATGTATTAAACTCTGAGGTTTAAACCTCCTTGAGGCCAAAAAATATATGCAACCACGACAAAAACAAGATATATAAAATTTAAATTCAGCAAGGCATGTTCTTGGCAAAGCAGCAATTGCTTTATTATGCACGTGTAGAAAGAAATACAGAATGCTTGTCTTACTGCCGATATATGCACTAAACTAGAGAAAATATGAAAAATGCTTATGAGAACTCATGTTCTTGACAACTCAACATATAATGATATGAGGAAATCCCACAAAAAATGCAACATTAGAAAATTATATGCCAACATTCCAATTTAAGATTTTGCAATGAGTTCTAATTAAAGCCATCACCTCTCCATGCAATGGTTCTCCAAGCACACTTGGATATGTTATTGGTGAATACCGCAAGTTTCCAGCTGCTTCAACTGAAATATTAGGAGTAGTCTGAGACAGAATCCGATGTGTCCCAAATGTGGGGCAATGAAGATGCTGATCTAACATTTGCATATGCATAGCCATCATATCTCGCCTCCTATGAATCTCCAAGATCAGTGTAAATAAGGCTTCATCATCTGGTATGTTCTCTATAAACTGCAAGCCAGTACGCAGTAGTTCATAAAAGGGAACTCGGCATCTATCCTCATCAACCAGCAGCCAAATTACGTCCAAACAACTGTGCAGCCATTCAATCAGAGCCTTGTCAAGTCTCCAGGATTTTCCATCAGATTCATCAATCCCCTGCTGTTTTTGATCCCAAGTAACCAGCCAATTCAGCATATGATAGAAAATATCAGCATGAGTAACTGGTTTCAAGCTAAATTCAAGACCAGTTAGAATAATCTTGCAACATAGTTGCCGCAGACTGCTTATAGCATTATCTCTTACAGATGAATTCACCCTTGTCGTGAACTGTTGTCCAGTACAAGACACATCAGATGATTTTACAGGTGACATAGCTGCACAAACTGAAGTTTCTATAGCTGATTGAGCAGGAGACCCAATACCATGAACTGAAGGCAGTGGAGATGCAGGATTGGAGGATTGATAGTTAGAAGAATTTGGAATTCCGCTTGAAGTTGGCAACATACCAGACTGCTGTAAACTTGTGGCTGAAACTGCAGGCATTGCTTGACTGCCCTGACCCGCTGACATTTCTGCAGAGGAAACAGAGGAAAGAAGGGAAGGCAAAAAAGTATCCCAGTTAATGTACCCGATAGAGCACAAGCTCCGTAAGGCAAACAGAATAAATTCTGCTCGCGGCACATGACTACAGCATTGCACAACCAAGGAAATAAGAACAGATTCAGTAACAGAACGCAATTGATCTTGGTCCTGAAATAAAATGGCTCAGCATCAGTATAAAAAGCTCACTATCAGAAACTAAGAAACAGAAAGCTCCTGTTATCTAATATAAGTGCATATAAAGAAATGTTGCAATTTTTTTTAACCCTCAACTTACAGGAAACTGGCTCTGTAATTGCTCAAAATCTATAAGAAATTGCTCGTTTCGAGGAGGAAGCTCTCTGTTAAGAGCAAGCACGCGCTTCTGGGTCTTGTTCCTGAGCATGAATTCTTCCACAATTAATAAAATTCCACCACAGCAAGCAACAAAGCCTCGAATCAACAACCTCAAATTAAAAAATCTTGCCCGTTTCAGCACAAAGCATTATCAATTACAACAGCGTTTAAAAAATTGAACTTGTTAAGGTAAACAAAAGCAAACTCCTTTACGCTGGTAATCCTCATTCAAAGACCAGACTTTTGCTATTAATTCAACAACAATTGGAACAACTTTGAAAATAAAGCCCTACAAAATTCATTCTAAAATACTAAAAAAGGGAAACGTATGAAACAGAGAGGGGGGGAGCGTACGGAGGGTCTCTGATGGAATCGTCCTGCTTTTGGCGGCTACTTCTCTGCAGAACAAAAAGAAAAAGGAAAATATGTATCGATAATAATTTTAAATAAATAAGAGAAGAGTGAAAGAGTAAAAAGGGTATGAGTGAGTATTACTCCTAAGTAGAGGTTGAAGAGATCGATGATCGCAGCTCGGGCCGGGTGGAATTGGTAGGCCCGAGATGAAGCTGATGATGCTGTTGCTGCTCCAATTGATGATCTCTGGCTCTGGTTTTGATCCATTGCTCATTTCGTTTCTTCTGTTTCAGCTCAGCCGAGTCAATATTCAATCTCTTTCTTTCTCCCTGCTCCGTGTACGCAAGAGTATGTACGCTGGTAGCAAGAAACTGCACAGTGATGTTACTCTTTTAGAAATAATTAATTTTTCATAGAAAAAATGAAGAGCAATGCAGACTCACTTTGAATTTATTCATTTTCAACGTTGAATTCATGAATTGAGATATTCGCAGCTATGACATTTTATGAATGTTATATTAAGGCTCCGTTTGATACAATTTATTAAATAGAGCTTATAATAGTAGAGTTTATACTAATAAAATTTTTGAATAAAAAGTCATTGAGTGTTTGATTGTCAATAAAAAAAATATTTTTAAACTATATTAAACTCTGTGATATTTTTTATATTATATATTTTTAGAAAACCTCTATAACTTCTACTCTCAAAAGCTCATATTTTAGACTTTTATTAGTAGAGATAAATTAACTTATTTAAACTAAAAAAACTCTACTAAAAAAATAACCAAACACCATAAAAAATTTTAAAAAGTGCTTATACGATTAAATAAGCACTTATAGCTCTTAAATAAGCCATATCAAACAGGCACTAAGTGCTAATAAGTTTTCTCTTAAAGTTATGGGTCAATTTAATAATTTAATAATTTTAAAATAATTATTGTTAGTTATTAGTTAAATATTTGATAAATTTTATTTTTAAAAATATTGTGAGTTTTTAAAATAGTCTTATATGTTTACTAAATCTTACTATTAAATTTATGTAAAAATACAAACAACTAAATTGAACATAATATTAAATAAAATTTATTCCAAATATTTATAAACATATAAATAAAATATTTTTTATTGTGTATATATAATAATTAAAATAAATACTTTATATTATTAATTTTATTTTATTTTGATATCTCAATAAAATTGGTAATGATAATATTTTTAAAATTAATGATTTCATTTCTTAATTAATAAGTATAATTTTAGATTTTTATAATATTTATGAGGATATATATGAAATTGTATTAAGTATAAAAGTGATTCTCCAAATTAGATTTTAAAAAATTACTCGGTCCTTCTTTTTTAATAGAGTGCTTTTAAAATTTTAGATTTTAAAAATTTATTGTAAGATAGAGTGATTTTATCAATAGTAATATCTTAAAAAAATTTATCATACACCAAAATTAATTTTTAACTTTCTAAAATTACTTTTAAATCTCCAAAAGTAATCCCAATTAAACCTTACTGAGCATATGAGAAAAAAATTACTACTACAAAAAAGAACCTCAACCTAAAGTAACTCAATCCTCTTTCACTCCATGTGAGTATATTTGGGACCCAAACTATTTTATTTCTATTTAGAGCTAATGCTTGTCAATCTCTACCTATATAAATTTAACAATTAACTAAGGTAGTGTTTGTTTTTTGTCTGAAATCTAAATATATCTGAATTTAGTTAAAATCTGAGTAAATCTGAATTGCATATGTGTGGATGACATGTTTGTTTTTTCTTTTTCAATATTTGAATATAAGTGACATCTTTTTTGTTTTTATAAATCACAAATATAAAAAATATGATTATTTGATATTTATGTCTTTATAAGAATTTTTTATACTTCTTATAAATTTTAAGAGGTAAATACGTGCACATTAGAATTAAAATCAAACATATGTAGAATTAGGTGGTAATTGATCTTTAAATAAAAATATTATTATATTACTCTAAATGTAAAATTTAATCAAACTTATTGTACTAATTAAATTCTTAAAATATAAGAAAATCAATTATATCCGTGAGAAAGTTGATTTGCGAGTTGATTTCGTAGCTATTGCATGAAGACTTGATCTGATGGTCCAAAGACGTTGCTTGCATTTGTTGGTTTATTTTCCAACTCAACTTTTTCATTGTCATACTTTAAAAATAATGAATCAATAATAGATAATCTTCGAAGAAAACTGAGTGTTACAATGCATGCGATAACAATTTTTTGTCTAAGCATTAAATGGATATGGCGGCATCCGCTTTAAAATTGAAAAATGAGATTTTAGAACACCAAAAGTGTGCTCAGTAACAATCCTTAATTTCGCATGACTATCGTTGAAAATCTCCTCTTTCCCTCTAGCCCGACCACCATTACGAAAATCATTCAACCAATAATGTACATGACGATATGGCACCATAAATCCTCTAGTATATGTATGTATATACCGCATCAACTAAATATAATTCTTTTGGGTTCAATAATTACCAAGAGTTAATTATTAGGGAAAAAATGTCTAACAATTATATTAAAGAAAAAAGATTACCTGGCGGTGGCATTGGGAAATTATGTTTTGAATTACGACTTGTTTTTGTCAACACTCTTGAATCTTGTGTTGTTCTTTCCCATCCAACAACAACGTACCTAAATATCATGTCAAAGTCACAAATTGTCATGAGACTCATGACATTTTGAAAGCATTCCCCTCTTCCTTGACCTTTATATAGCACTTGTTTATCTATTGGAATACATACATGAATTAGGGTTACATCTATTACACCAACCCTACAAAAGCAAATATTATTAATATGAGAAATATATCAATTATGTTGCTATTTGTCATTGACAAAAGATAACTTATAGCATGTGTTATGCCACTTAAATCATCATTAAATAAAGGAAGAGTAATCATTTCTTTCGATAACTTCATCATGGCTGCTAAAACCTCATGGAAGTATTTATGCACTGTTTAAGTTAAGTGTTGAAAAATATTTCTTACAAGTCGATTGTGAAGATTGTGACTAATTGTCATCAAGAACATTTGCTAGTTTTTGCTCAACAAGACACATGTTTACTAGGGTATAACCATCTTTTTACCTTAAAGAATTGACGTAAATAAACAAACCTATTGTTCTCCATCTGCATTAATTCATAACATGTAGTAGATGCTCTACTTAAAAGCTCTTTAGTAAAATCTGGGCCTATAAGTTTTGATGTTGGCAGTCTTTCAATTTTCATGGCTATAATAAATCAAGTATCAATAGAATCAATTGTTTTCGTAGCAATCTCTTAACCTTTTATTTCTTATCATCATCTCCTTCACTTAAAAGCTTCCATATAAATATCTAAAAAAAAAGAAAAAAAAACCACAATAATAACAATATCTAAATTTTTTGTATTATAATGTCATCAACGATTAAAGAAAATATGACAATTTATAAAGAAATAATAATAAGCTTGTGAAGAAGTAAAATGAATAAATAAAAATCACATAATCATTAAATCACCATGTAATATTTTTCAATAAAAAGACATTGTCAAAATCCAGCAAGCATAATAAAAAACTTTAAGTTCCAAGGCACTTTAATTTAAATAAAAGAGATTCCCATCCTATTTTGCTTTACTTTGAATACACATATTTGTTTCGCTTTTCATCTCTATCCACTCCTCCCTGTACTCCTTGTTGCACAATGTGCTGATTGCTACATTATAAAGGGGATCCTGAATAGGTAAAATCTTTTGTAAAATTGTCATACAACCTTTCATTGAAGGTCCTCTATCATTAGTCTTCTCTAATATCTCTACTAACTTTTTGACTTCTTCACAAGTTTCATCAATTTTTATTTTCTTTTGTTTTTTTCTTAGAATCCTATACCTTATTTATACTTGACTAATCTTAGTTGTAATCTGATACAGTGTTTTCGATCTATTATAATCATCCTCTATTCCAATTGAAGTATCATTAGGCACATATGTTTCAAATATTGACGATATATTTCCCACTTCTGGTAAGTCATTCATGTTAGAACTCCAAGTACTAGATCCAGTACCTAAAACTCTAGAGAATAAAGTCTCTAATTCCGCGATAATGGCTGAAGGCTTATAGCAAAACTTTTTAGCTCCTGGATATTTATGTTTAACAATGAAAAAATAGTTAACACTTATATATAATAAAATCTTCTGACAAACTCATTCCACTAAATTAAATAATTAAAATGTTAGCTTTATTTACTCTTCTCATCTTTCATCTGGCTAGTCAAATGTTTGGGTCATAAGATTGTAACCATGTCCTATTACTGATGTCATCTTAATCCCTGTTGAGTATTGTTTTTTCATATAGTCCCAATCATTTTTAATTTGTTTTTGTTTTAACCTTCTTCCAGATGTATTAAATATTTCTTCTCCAATTCGAGCCCAATCACTTGGCTTTAAAGTTCCTCTTGATCTAAATCCATTATCCACCTCAATGAGACAAATATCAATTAATTGTTTTCTTTGGACACGAGCACTCCAAGTTGCCCTAAAAACTCCAACATTTTCAGCCATCTATGATTAAATCAAATTATATACATGTTACAATTAGATTTGAAAATAGAAGATAATTATGCCAATAGTTATTGACTTCTTCAATGTAGATAGTCTTGTCCTCTATTTCTAGAAACTAAAAACAAAGGAGTCTCCCTCTGGTTCTCTTGGAGAAACAGCATGAGAGTTGAGAGTGAGTCTATAGGACTAATGCTGTCACTCACATAAGTTGGGTGCTGTTTTAGTTTTCCTTCTCTTCCAGTTATCAATCTAGTTTTTTAAGTAGCATTAAAGAACTTTTCAAGTTTCGGTAGCACAACTGTCTATGCACTTGGAATGGACACCGACGAATTGATTCGAAGGTGCCAAGAAATATCATTGGAAGGAGAAAAAAGGGGCAGAGTATCGTTTAAAAACAAAATGAAGACGACGGGCCAAAAAATTGTGGAGGGTTGTTTGTTGGGGAAGGTGCTTCTGAATAGAGAAATCAACTTAGGGGGTCTTAGGGCAACCCTGCACCAAGTGTGGAAAACCCTCCGAGAAGTGCAGATTGAAGAAATGGGGGAAAATATCTTCTTGTTCAAATTCGGAGCAGAAACAGACAAGAGGAATATACTAGCAGGGGGGCCATGGCATTTTGATAGAGCGCTGATAGTGTTAGTTGAGCCAAGAGGCGTGGGGGAGATAAAGAAACAATCTTTCACTCATGCATCCTTTTGGGTGCAAATCCACAATGTCCCCATTCTATGCATGAATGAAGAGGCAATCAAAGGAATTGGGGAAGAAATCGGAAGGGTGGAAGAGGTGGAAACAAACACTTCAGGAGAATGCTTTGGCAAGTATGCTAGATTGCGAATCTCAGTAGACATTACTAAACCTTTGATAAAAATTCTGGAGCTAGAAGATGGAGAAGATGCAGAAATGGAGTATGCGGTAGAAAAAGAATCAGGAAGTGTGCACACAAAAGTGGTAGACGAGGAAGCTGACAAGGAGGAGATAGGAAATGTTGGGGGGAAAATCATCCCGATGCCGGTGCTATACGAAAGATTGCCGGATTTTTGTTTTGTTTGTGGCTGTATAGGACACCAGTATAGGGAATGCAAGCAATACAAAAACCAAACCAGAAAGGAAATGGCTTATGGGCCATGGATGAAAGCTCTCACAATGGCTGAAAAGTTCAGACTGAACAGAGGTAAGGAGCGGTGGAAAATGGAAGCCGAGAAAAACAATGGTAGAATCCCCAACAATTCCAAACTAGAGGATACTACAGAGACGATGAAGAAGCAAACCAGAAGCAATGGCAGTGAAAACGAGGATGAAGATGGGCTGACCCGATTACAAAGGGTTACAAATTTGGATAACCCGCAGCCTAAAGGGGCGGGCATCCCAAGGTCGTCAGAGGAAAGTTTTACAGAGTCAACGCAACTAACTGACATGGATACAGTACCTCAAAAACAGAGAAAAGAAGCGGGAAACAAAAATATAAATGAGAGGGAAGGAGAAATGAGAGGTGAGCAAATGGAAGAGTTAGAAAAGGAGGCGGGAGAAATGGGGCAGAGATCACATGTAAATGAGGCCCATTTCGCAATGAGCCCAATAGACACCCGTGTGGTGACAAACCTTGGAGAGGGGGAGAGGTTGAATAAAACAAAAGCTAAAACAACAAAGCGTAAGTGGAAAATTCAAGCGAGAACAACCGATAAAAGTGTTGCGAACGAAAATGGGCCAAAGATGGTAAAAAGGCTTAAAGGAGATGACAATGGGACGAGCCCAAATGGAAAGAGAAGGAAAATAGGCAAAGCAAACTACATTGACAGCCTCCCGTTAACTGCTCAGAGTATGCCAGAATGGGAGACAAAGCAAAGCAGAGAGGTAGAGATGATAGCAGTGGCAGCAGAAACAAGCTCGAAGGAATTAAGGGTGGTGGCTGGTGACCAGCCCCGCCCACAGCCATGAGGATCCTAAGCTGGAATGTTCGGGGTTTGGGGAATAACCGAGCATTCCGTGAAGTCTCAAAGATTCTCCAACTGCACAGGCCTCAAATTGTGTTTTTGTGTGAAACGAAGATGAGGACTGAACAGATGCGGGTGATAGGTAAGAAGTTAAATTTTGAGAGTTGTTTTGCCGTTAGTTGTAGAGGTAGGAGTGGGGGTTTAGCTCTATTATGGAATTCGGAAGTAGTTGTGGATATAAAGTCCTATAGCAGCCACCACATTGATGCAGTGATCCATTCCGAAAATGGTAGCTATTGGAGAGGTACCGGAATATATGGCCACCCTGAGGTGGAGCAAAAACAGCACACATGGACTTTATTGAAAAGATTGGCCAGATTAAGCTCTTTACCATGGCTTTGCTATGGAGATTTTAATGAAATTTTACGAATGAATGAGAAAACGGGGAAGAATGAGAGGCGTGTATCCAATGTAAATGACTTTAGAGAAGCTGTTAAATTATGTGGGTTGAGAGACACGGGGTTCAAAGGCCACCCTTTCACGTGGTCAAATAGAAGGTTCGGTCCGCAGTTAGTGGAAGAAAGACTAGACCGATTTCTTTACTGTAAAACCTGGGGGGGTATGTTTCACGAAGCAGCAGCAGAACATATTGTAAATTGGACCTCAGATCATAGTCCGATAGTGATGCAAGTTGAAGAAAAAGGAAGAAGCAGCAAGTTTCAGAGAAGAACGTTCACAAGAGTGCACTACGAGGATATGTGGAGCCCATACGAGAAGTGTCAAGAGATTGTAAAACATGAATGGGAGGAATGTAGAAGCTGGAATTGTGAAGATCCTATCTCCCAATTTAACAAGACAGCAAAGGACTCACTAGCAGAGCTTAAGTTGTGGAGTAGAGAAGAATTTGGAGGGAGGACAAAGAAGTTGGGGAAGTTGTTGGACGACCTAAAATCCTACAAGCAGAGCAGCAGCCATTATGCCAGTGGTGATGACATCAAGCGTTTAGAAAGGCAAATAGATGATTTACTTGTGGACGAAGAAATCTACTGGAGGCAGAGGTCGAGGGCTGTTTGGTTGCGAGAAGGAGATAAAAATACAAAGTTCTTCCATTCTAAAGCTACAACGAGGAAAAGGAAGAACAAAATTGGAGGAATTTTGGATGAAAACAGCAGATGGACTGAGGAACCAGCGGATATAGAGAGAATTTTCTGTGACTATTATGAAAATCTTTTCACGTCCAACAGACCATCCCCAAGCCAAATGGAAAATGCCCTTAAAGACATGCCTAGTAAAGTCACTGAGGAGATGAATGCCCAGCTAAATCAGCCCTATACAGAAGCAGACATCGCAGAAGCCTTGAGCCAAATGCATCCTACAAAAGCCCCTGGTCCAGATGGCCTTCCAACTGCTTTCTTCCAAAAGCATTGGAAATCGGTGAGTCAAGGCGTTACTACCACATGCTTGCAGGTCCTAAATAACAGAGGTAACCTTACTCCACTAAATCATACTTACATAGCTCAGATTCCGAAGGTTGAAAAACCTAAAAAAGTGGCAGATTTTCGACCAATTAGCCTATGTAATGTAATTTATCGGATAATAGCAAAAACTATTGCCAATAGGTTGAAATTGATTTTGAACGATGTAATCTCACCAGCTCAAAGTGCCTTTGTTCCAAATAGGCTCATAACCGATAACATAATTATTGGTTACGAATGCCTACATAAAATAAGGCTAAGTAGGGGGAAAAAACATGGGTTAGTGGCTCTGAAATTAGACATAAGCAAAGCGTATGACAGGGTGGAATGGGGTTTTCTGAAATGTACCTTAGAAAAATTGGGATTCTCGTATGATTTTGTTGAATTGATAATGCGATGTATAACTACCTCATCCTTTTCTGTGTTGATTAATGGGGTGGCTAAAGGGCTGTTTCAACCTAAAAGAGGGTTAAGGCAAGGATGCCCCTTGTCCCCATATCTGTTTATTCTATGTGCAGAGACTTTTACAAACCTTTTACAGTAAGCAGAATCTCAGCAGCTGATCCATGGAATAAAGTTCAGCAAAGAACTCTCCATTACTCATCTTTTGTTCGCTGACGATAGTTTGATTTTTACAAGAGCCACAAGGGACGATTGTACAAACTTAAAGAAGATTTTTGATTGTTACGCTGCAGCCTCTGGGCAAATCTTCAATTTCGAGAAGTTGTCCATGTTTTTCAGTGAGAGTACCAAGCCGGAGCAGATTTCCTCAATTACAACTATTTTCCAGCTTCAGGTGGTCTCCAGGCATGCGAAATACCTTGGGCTGCCCTCCATGGTGGGCAGAAACAAGACCAGCTTTTTTAAGGATATCAAGCTCAGAGTTTTTGGAAAGATTTCGAGCTGGCAAGCAAAGCTGTTCTCATGTGGGGGGAAGGAGGTGTTGATAAAAGCTGTAGCTCAAGCGGTGCCTGCATATGCTATGAGCGTGTTTAAGCTCCCCATAGGCCTTTGTGATGACATGCAAAAGGCCATTGCTAGTTTTTGGTGGGGAAGTAGCCGAGATCACAAGTCAATCCATTGGTCAAAATGGGATAATTTGTGTCAAGCAAAGAGTAGAGGTGGGCTGGGTTTTCGAAACTTGTCCAGTTTTAATCAGGCTCTAGTAGCTAAGCAGAGCTGGAGGATTATCCAAGAGCCGGAGTCACTGGTAGCAAGAGTTTTAAAGGCAAGATATTTTAAAAATTCAAGTTTGATGCAAGCTCGGATGGGCTCATATCCCTCCTTTATATGGAGGAGTATTTTATGGGGTCGAAAAGTAGTAGAAAAAGGGCTGCGATGGAGAATTGGAAATGGTGAGCAGCTGCTAGTGTATCAAAGTCAATGGATTCCCAGACCTGTAAATTTCCAGCCAATATCTCCCCCATCTTTGAGTCCAGACACAACTGTTGCAGAGCTGATCAGTGAGGAGCAAAGATGGAAAGAAGATGTAATTCGGCAACATTTTCTGAAAGAATATGCTGAACAAATTTTGAAAATCCCTTTGCCAAGGCAGCCAAAACCAGACCAAGTGTTGTGGCACTATGACAAGAAAGGTAATTATTCAGTTAAAAGTGGCTACCAAGTGGCTATGAAAATGAACTTTCCTGAGAAGCCAAGCTGCTCGAGTGAGAATGATAAGTCTTGGCGTGCCATTTGGTATCTTCAACTCCCGGAAAAAAGTTAAGATTTTCATGTGGAGGGCAGCAAATAATCTGTTGGCAACGGCAGGAAATCTTTGGAAGAGGACAATGGTGCAACTACCCTGGTGCCAGAGGTGTAAGCTAACAAAGGAGACTGTTTTCCACACACTATATGAATGTAAAGCTTCAAAGAAGATATGGAGGCTAACTCCTTTTGGTGAGGATATTGAATTTAGCAAAGTAAGAGATGTTCTAAGCTTGCTGCAGGGCTTGAATGGAAAAAGGAGAAAATCTGAGATGGAACTGATTGTTGTTGTGTGCTGGAGCATCTGGCACTCAAGGAACCTTTTCCTCTTCAAAAACAAAAAAGAAGACCCCCAGCTATCAGTTGCGGCAGCAGAAGCAATGGTGCAATCCTATAGCAGAATCCAAATGCCCCAAATGCAAGGTAACTCCCAGCAGAGCACTGCAAATCAGAAACAATGGAAACACCCACCAGAGGGTTGGTTCAAAGTTAATGTAGATGCAGCAGTAAGAGTGGAACAGCAAAGAACTGGAATGGGAATCGTTATAAGGAATTCAAGAGGAAAGGTTATGGCCGCAGCAATGAAGCCCTCAAAGTTTATTGGCAAAGTTGATTATGCAAAAGCTGAAGCTATCAGATTCGGGCTGGAGATAGCAGAAAATGTTAGATGCTTCCCACTAATTGTGGAATCTGACTCCCAGGAAGTAGTGGACTTAATCAATTCCAAGACAAGTTCAAGAGCTGAAATATTTTGGGTTGCTTCTGAAGTCCAAGATCGAATGAAGAGGCTAAACCAAGTGAAAGTTCAACATACCCCAAGAGGGTGCAATACATTAGCTCACTCTCTTGCAAGATTAGCATTAGAGCAAACTGATTTTGTTTTTTGGGTAGACAATATACCCTCAGAATTTTTGTATCTATTCACATAGTTGGATGAATGAAAGTAATACTTTCCCTCAAAAAAAAAAAAAAAAAAGAAACTAAAAACAAATATTTCACAATAAAATTGATGCAGACAATA
The DNA here is from genome assembly GCF_000493195.1 of Citrus x clementina. Taxonomy (NCBI): domain Eukaryota; kingdom Viridiplantae; phylum Streptophyta; class Magnoliopsida; order Sapindales; family Rutaceae; genus Citrus; species Citrus x clementina. Next base: position 27,335,761 of record NW_006262688.1, read on the forward strand.
ACAATTATCTAATGTTTCAGATTTCTTGGACTTAAAACTAGTAGTTATTGACTTCTTCAATGTAGATAGTGTTGACCCGGACCCGACCCATTTAATAATCGTGTTAAATTCAATGACTCATACCCATTTATTGATGTCGTGTTCGTATCAGGTAATTAGGTCGTGTCAAATTTTACCAGCTCTACTTGGACCAACTAATAACCCACCAACTACTAGATGGACAGCCCCAATAGCATTTGTTGTTATTTATTAATAATATTTTTTTAATAAGCCGTTCTTTTCATATAAAATATGTAACTTTCCATTAACAACTCAGTATTGGAAGATTTTATATTTTATTAATCATGTAACTTTTCATTAACTTTCTTGGCGCACAAAATTTTTTGTTTGATGTATGAACCACAAACAGCATAACGGAGAATTTTTTCTACATCCAAAATATATAACATATATTTATTAAAACCGTTAAAAAAAACATACCTTGACAATGGAGATTCACCGAGCTATGCTTAAAGAACTCTAGCGCTAATGAAAAAGAGAACAAATAGAAACAATAGTTGAACGTGAATTACAAAGAGAACAAAAAAGGATTAGGTTTTATAATATAGGAAATATGTATATTTAATATGTATATTATTGGAATATAGTATTTATTTTATATTCAGACTTTTTCCATACAGATAAAAGTCACAAAACCTTACTTTTCTATTCATTTGTAAATATCTAAAAATTAGATATAGGTTGCATAAAGAAAATAAGCATTTTTTTAAAAAAAAATCTGAAATTAACAAATCTTCAGATTTTAGACGTTTAACAAACAAACTCTAAATTTTTCTGAATTTAGGTAAACTCTTATTGGAGAATGATAGTTATTTATGTCAATTAACACAACACAATACTCGATACAAATAATGCAAATGAATCACCAATAAAAATATGAAAATATTATCTGTTTACTACGAGCAAACAAATTTATTCAAACAGGAAAAATCAGGAAAAAAAAAAAGATATATAAATTCCTCTACGTCGCTAAAATTGTCTACATCAATGGGCCCGGTCCATCTTCTACGTGGGTCAGTCCAATTTTTTTTGTTAAATATGTCATGCAGAATCACTACTATTTATCCCCACGTACTTGTCTGCTAGGACTACAATGCTCAAGAAACCATAGAACCCGCAAAAAATCACGATTTTTTTTTTTAAAAAAAAAAAAAAACCATCTTCTTCTTGAGCATCCAAAATCAATGTATCCCTACATCATTCTTCAACAATTGATACAATCGAGGAAACACGTTGATGTTATTTCTACTGCCCTACAGCCGTGAATTTTAAATTAAATCAACATGTTATCTGTCTTTTGCGTCAATAAATCTTTTTTTTTTTTGTATTGTTTTATTTTGTTATTATCTTTCGGTATTTTAGATAGAGGCCCATAAAAATTTAAATTCAATGAATAATTCGAAAATTTGTGGCTCATTTCTACGCTTACAAAAATTTACAAATTTGGATGTCTTCTTTACGAGGACAAGTTATTATAAATGGCGTGTCATTTTATATGTGAGTGATGATTTGTTATAGTATTAACACAATGTGGAAATAGTACCGTTAATGCATATCAAAATTGAACCACACGGGGAGAATAAAATATTTATAATAACTTATCACAACAATATTCATACATCAATTTGATGGATGCTAGACTTATCATCACACTTAGGATAGGATAGATAATTTTGATATAATCTTCAAGGTTATGTGTTACAATTCTTTTTAAAATATCTTTGAATAATTTTCTCGCAAGTAAAAATCCCCTCACCAAAATAAATAAATAAGCAGAACTACCACGGCTTATAAAATTTTGAAATATGACTTTAGTTTGACTTTTTTTTGAATTGATTAAGCATTATATTATTGTATTACACAAATATTTACGATTGTTATTATAGTAGATCAATACACTGATATTTACAATCATATATATAACTAAAACTTATATTATTATATTTAATTATATGAAGTACATGCCCGGACAACTAACCCTCACTAAGGAGGAGTGCCTTTACTCTACTTGTATTCTGCAAGGGAGAAAGACTTTACAAATAATTTTCACATAATTAAGGGAGGTTTTGACTTGAACTTGCTTGACATGAATTCGTTTTTAGCTATTGCCCACAGAATAACTACAAACAACTTTACACGAAGAACATGGTAAAAGCTTGTTTAGTCCCTATATTATGAGGTTAGTATCCATTTAGTCCCTGTATTTTTAAAAACACCTCAAAACGTCACTGCTACTAAATATTGACACTTATGCCATTATTTTTTTTTATTTTTAACTTACTTTTACAATATTACATTTTTACAATAATGTTTCTTTTTGGATATTAATAAAAAATTAAATTATCAAATTAAACTTAAAAATAAAATAAAAACAAAAAAGGTATATATTAATTTTTGTGGAAGCTCACGTATGTCTAAAAAATTAATATCGTAAAAAATTACATTATCAATTTTTTTAGAAAAAGTAATATTTTAACTCAAGAGTGTGTTCTACAAAAATTAATATATATATTTTTATTTTATTTTATTTTTTGGTGTTAAAGTGGTAATTTATTTTTTTCTTTTTAATAATGTCTAAAAAAGTTATTATAATAGGGTTATTTTTTTCTTTTTAATAATGTCTAAAAAATTATTATAATAGGGCAATATTATAAAAATAAGTTAAAAGGAACAAAAGATAATGGCAAAAGTGTCAATAATTTAATGGTAGGGATGGTTTGAGGTATTTTTAAAAATATAGGGACTAAACGGGCACTAACTTCAAAATATAGGGACTAAACGAGCTTTTACCCCGAAGAACAATACAAAATACGACCTTCACTAATGTTTGTAAATAAAAAAAGAAAAAAGAATCCATCAACTTTCAACAAAGAATAAAGAAAAGAAAAAATAAATGCCTACAAACTCATTGTCACCACCACATTACGTCATCCCACCTTTCATTGTAGTGGGCTCGCAATGGCTTCTTCCTAAAAGCATTTTCCCACCATCCAAACAGCACATGAAAGTCTTACATAACATACGAATTGTGGGGCAATACTTAACATTTCTCCCTCGTGGGGTTAACGGTTTTCAGATTTTTTTTTTTGCAAATAGTTACAATCTACATATAAAAAATGTATTAAATACCCTATATGTATATATATAAATTACTGTAATTCGAAGATTTATAATTAAAAAAAGATTTACTTTTATTCTATATTTTTGTAATTTTGTAGAAAGGAGAAACAGCTACTAGGGCTCAAACTATCATTGGGATTTGGAGAGGCCCAATAGTTTTTTATTTTATTTTATTTTTTTATAAATAACCAACTAAAACAAAAACAAACAAACAATAAAATATGCCAAAAATTCCAGACATTGTCCGGAAATAAGACCGTTGAATCCAGCTGCGATGACCTGCCACATCAGCTCTGCAATTTTCCTCGTAGACCGTGAATTTAAGCCCTGCATCAAATGGGCCCACGGAACCAAAACACACACATCTCTAAAAGCTTTCACAAATTTTGCCTGATGCAGACTCACAAGTGTGCACTCTGTGGTAGGCCAGTCGGCCTCTCTTCTTACCATGCAGTAGCATGCCAATCTCAACCGTCCATTTTCTGACACACCAAATCCATTGATTAGATTCTACTCTTACCGAAAAAGTGCAGAACCCTCTCGACAAAACTACAATGGGGGCCCTGATGTTTTTGTTACATTCGACAAGGTCCTACAAGTCTCAACACTTGACACATAAATCCAATATTTTGGAATTACCACAAAATTCTACTATCTTTAGGTTCTTTTTGGAAAAATCCACGATAGCACTAGTCAAATTAACGATATTAGACAACTATTACTTCAAAAAACTGAAAAAATAAAAAATTAATATTCAATTAAATATTATAATTTATTAGTTATCTGCAACATATTAATTTTTTAGTATACAAAGATCAAAAGTTTATTTCTTACACTCTTGTGTTAGATTTGACTTTAAATATTTCTAATCTTTCCCACCAATGTATTACATCAGATTTTCTTGTTAAATTTTCAATTATGGATCTATGTGTTAATATCGTAAAACCTGTGAGAATTTTATGTACTTAATGCAAACACTAAGGACCTAATTGCATTTTGTTTAAACCCTGCCCCGCTTTCTTACCAGGCAAAAACTCATCTTTCTTTAACAACTAAACCAAACAGTTCACTAGTCCACTACATTACATGCTTCTTACATTCCTCAAAAGAAGCTAACTTTTCTCTCTCTCTCTCTCTCTCTCTCTCTCTCTCTCTCTCAAGTCTTTTTCATTGTTGGGTTTTTGGATTACTCTTGGTTTCTCTTTATTTGAGTCATTTTTCTTGGAGGTAGACTTGTTTCTGTTGTTAGTTTTTTGAAATATTGAAGTTTCAATGGCAGTAACGGTTCTTCTTCTTTTTCTCTTGGCTGTCTCTGCTGCTTCTGCTGATAAAGGTCGGTTTCATTCTGCCTAAACTTCTTTTCATCATTTCGCGTTCATGGGATTTGTTCTTTTATTTTATGGGTACTTATGTCATGCCTTGCAGACGTCGAGTTGTTCTTTGTTAACTTTCTTTTGTTCATCTTTCAAAAACTGGTTTTTATTATGATGGGCTTACTTGTTTTTTCTGCTGGTTCCTCACTGTGGGATTCTCTTGAATTAATGGCTCTCTTGAGAATGATAATAATGAAGTTGTTTTGTTAATCTACCCATAATGGGAGTTCATTCAGAAATTTATGTGCCATTCACTTAGATTTAACTCAATGACTTTGATGTCAAATAAGACGTGTGGATTTAGGAGCTTTCAATGAAACTATTAACGGAATTGTCATAGTATTTAATGATAGATTATATAGTCATTAATATGTTGGTTAAAAGAAGAAATAAAGTGGGTTTGGGTTTATTTCTCTCCTATGCTGGTCTCTCTGGTCATTTACTTTATTGTCATCATAATAGAAGGGATGCCTCTGCAGAAAAATCTTCCCTTTGAAACTTTCTGATCTCTTCTCTGCCAACTTTAATGGGAATCTCTACCATTTTGCGTCCCAGCTCATGTGACGGTCCTTTACCTGAACATAACTTAGTCAAAAATGTTGTAGGACCACAATGCCCTTAGCTTAGTATGCTTTTGGGTTAAGTATCAAATGAACTGTATCTATATAAATGTAATACAAGGCGTGTGATTGTCTTTTCACTGTTTAGGTATATAGCATGTTGTTGAGTAGGTCCACTGTACTATATGCACAAGCCCATCACCTTCCAAGCTGGTAAATACAGTAGATCTAAGTGGTAGAGTAAATCAGAATATCAGACAACCCAATTGTCAAATATATAATTTATATAAACAATGAGGATGATGATTCTGAAATATCAAAGGAAATATTTGCAATGACTAAATTTTATAATCAACACTAATGACCATATGCTTTTGTAGAAGAAGCCTTCAAAAAGGGCCAAATTAGGACTCTGCTTTTCATGTTGCGAGATGGATCACCTACCAGTCATTTTGGTATTTAGTGTAAGATTTAGTTTCTCTCTTATACTCAGATGGATGTAGAAGATGACAATGACCCAAAAATGACTTTAATCTGTCATCAATGAACACTGGGGAGAGCAATTGTTGAGTTGAGACTTAGTGCCAAACCTTGAATTCAATATTTTCTAAGTTCTATTGCTAGCAACTCCCATGTCTGGGGCATGGAAGTTGCATTCATTTCATTTTGTGTAAGGTTGTAAGAACCATATACGCTCCGGCTGTCAAAATCTCCGTGCCCGCTTTTTGTCATATATTTCAATACTTGTAGTCTCAGACAAGAGGTTAAACTACCTATATATTGCCCTTATCATGTTCATTTTCAAGAATTTATTACTATCTCATTAGTACTTACACACATTCGTGGTATTTATAGTACAATCTAGATCAAAATCATCAAATGCAGATTTCTTGTGCTGTGTGAATGATTTAGCATTAAATAAATGAACTGGTATTTTAGTTCTTTAAACTAGCTGCAGGACTTTTTCCAGATAAGGATGCTTATGGGTGATAACCAAAAGCATATTGCAGCACAGGCACACTGCTACACATGCCCTTGCTGCCAATGCATCTTGCTTATCAGAGCATCATGTCATGCTCTTTCCCTATGCTTGTTCTAGGGCTTCTGTTAAGATGCTTCGTACAAGGGCAAATCAACTTGCGTGTCCAATGCCTCTGAGTTTAATTGAAAGAGAGATAATGCCAAGAAAAAGCGTAATGCTCATTCCCTCTGATTGTTCGAGGCCTTATGTTAAGATGCTTCATACCAGGCCCAAGTCGAATTGCATTTTTGGTGTTTCTGAGATTATGGAAATACAAAAGATGCTCGTCTTGTGCATGATTGCACCTGCAACTTATTCAGCTGTGTGCTGAATGCTTATCCCTTATCAACTTTATTGTTCAGCTCTAGCTTGAGCATCTCTTTGTAGATTTCTGAGGAGGAGAAGTGTATGGTGGTCATCAATACTGTAATTCTCCAAGATGGAATGTGGAATATGAACTTTTCCTAACCTGCTCTGTTGGGTAACTTCTTGCAGATGCCTTCATTGGTGTGAACATTGGCACAGACCTCTCAGACATGCCAAGCCCAACTCAGGTGGTTGCCCTTCTCAAGGCTCAAAATATCAGGCATATCAGGCTCTATGATGCCGATCGAGCCATGCTCCTTGCACTTGCCAACACTGGGATCCAAGTGACCATTTCTGTTCCCAATGATCAGCTCCTTGGCATTGGTCAGTCCAATGCCACAGCAGCCAACTGGGTTGCTCGGAATGTTGCTGCTCATGTCCCCACCACCAACATCACTGCCATTGCTGTTGGATCTGAAGTCCTAACTGTTCTCCCAAATGCTGGTCCAGTCCTAGTCTCTGCCCTCAAGTTTATCCATTCTGCTCTCGTTGCTGCTAATCTTGATGATCAGATAAAAGTCTCTACCCCACATTCTTCTTCCATCATCCTTGACTCATTTCCTCCTTCTCAAGCTTTCTTTAACCGTTCCTGGGATCCAGTCATGGTTCCTTTGCTGAAATTTCTGCAGTCCACGGGTTCCTATCTTATGCTGAACGTTTATCCATATTATGATTACATGCAATCCAATGGGGTGATTCCATTGGACTATGCACTTTTCCGTCCTCTCCCACCTAATAAGGAAGCTGTGGATGCCAACACGCTCCTACATTATACTAATGTCTTCGATGCTATTGTTGATGCAGCATATTTCGCAATGTCCGATCTAAATTTCACCAATATTCCCCTTGTAGTCCTGGAGTCTGGCTGGCCCTCAAAGGGTGACTCATCTGAATCTGATGCAACAATTGATAATGCCAACACTTACAACAGTAACTTAATCAGACACGTGCTTAACAACACAGGAACTCCTAAACACCCAGGGATTGCAGTTAGTACTTATATTTATGAGCTTTACAATGAGGATCTGAGACCAGGGTCTGTCTCTGAAAAGAACTGGGGGCTATTTAATGCCAATGGAGTACCGGTTTATACCTTACACTTGACCGGGGCTGGAACTGTTTTGGCGAATGATACGACAAATCAAACCTTCTGTGTTGCCAAGGATGGTGCTGATAAAAAGATGCTACAGGCTGCTCTGGATTGGGCTTGTGGTCCAGGAAAAGTTGATTGCTCAGCCTTGCTGCAGGGTCAGCCATGTTATGAGCCAGATAATGTGATTTCACATTCAACATATGCTTTCAATGCATATTATCAACAGATGGCTAAAGCTCCTGGGACCTGTGATTTCAAGGGGGTTGCTACAATTACTACCACTGACCCAAGTACGTGACTTTCATTATGTTTATAAACATGAAGGATATTGTGAAAATAGATTAATTGGTGGGCATTAATGGGCGCCAACTATGATGGCAAAGAATATGAAGTGGACTTTCTTCATGCTCTATTGACATAGATGAACAATTATTTATTTATTTATTTATTTTGCCTTGACAGTTTTAAAGTTGCTAACATTGTTTCGTTGCTGCAGGTCATGGTTCTTGTATATTTCCAGGAAGGTATGCATTGAAGCTTTAATATGTTTATATTGTGCAGTATTATCTTCTCTTGTACTCCTTTCTGAAGTTTGTTTTACACATTGTTTCGTGAGTGTAGCCATGGAAGAAATGGCACCATTACAAATGGAACATCACTGGCTCCTTCCTCAAATACTACAACTTCTGGCTGCTCTCCAAAATATGTCTACGGTGGTGATCTTGTCACAAGCTCTGTGATTTTCAGCGTTGCACTCATGACTGCAGTTTTTTTGTAGAAAGATTTGTCTTTCTTGGAATTTGTTCCGGCAGTGGGATCTTTGAGAAATATCCATTCTCGTTTCTGTCAGAAAACACTGAGTACACCCAATTTTGGTCCTCCCGAAGAGATGTGGGGTGTCAAAGTTAATTGAACATATGGCAGGCTAATTTCTATGATAAGTTCATTCGATTTTGTACAAACAGAACAAAGGATTTCTTCAGGAATCGTTATTGTAACTACCTTGTTAGGATGAATTCGGTTGTATTCTTTATAGTGGAATTCTGAAGTGTGCATTTTAACCAGTAGCATGATGTTTCTCTTGATTACAAAAATGTTGGCCGAGTTGCTGCTCTCTTTTTTCATTATTTTTTTAAAACAAAAATATTGAGATGCTGAAAATTGCAGGTCTAACTTTGAACAACTTGCAGGTTTGAAATTGCTGTTTACTCTACAAAGAAACTAGTATGTTCTACACTTCATCATTCAGTATCTTTATATGAATGTACAATAAATACAAAACTGTGTTGATCTAAACTAAGATTCCTCTAATTTAAAAATTCTTCAGAGTAACATTTCTGGTTCTGGTACTGGCAAATGTCACAAATAAATCCAGAGGAGCATGAAGAGTTACTTCCCAGATTGGCATGCTGCCTACAATATGGCTTGTTACACAGATTGCATTTGGGAAGTTGAAGCCAACAATCTGAGCACAACATATCATTGCAAACAGCATCTTCCATCTCTTCAGGCTGGATGCATCCACCACACTCTGCACACCTTGGAATGCAATGGTAGCATCCCCTGCAGCAACGAGCCGGCGGCTTTCCCTTGCACAGCTGCTTCGAGCAGTCAAAAACCATTCTTACTTCACTGCAGCTCGGACATATTTCAACGTCGATGCTATGGTCATTTTCTCTGTTTACAAGTACCGGGTAGTGTCTGGCTTTATGATACAGAATAGGCTGCCGCTTTTGTTCATTTTGTCGAGATGAGTTCAATTTCAAATGGGAGTGAAGTGTCCTGAGGTGTTCTTTTGTAATGTTGTAGACGCCACTAATGTGCAAGATTTCCAGCGTGTGGTCGTTTTCGGATAGTTTCTCCACAGCTTCAATGACTCCCTGAGGGGATAAGCCTGTGCATCCTGGTATATAGAGCTGAATAAAAAATGCAAGAAAACAAGTTACCTTTCAGAAAGCAAAAGCACATTTCTGGTTGTGTAGAGAAAATATTCGTTTCGTCCGTGGAAGTATGCTGACGGCACAGGGCTTACCAGCATTAAGATTTAACATATTTTCATTTTTCAAGAGCTAAAAATTGAAAAAAAAAATTAAAATTCATGATCAGTTCATGGCCTTAGATAATCATATTTATATTTTAAGCAAGATTAGATGAACATTCTTCCTTCCAAATAAGAACAAATACCCACCAAGAAATCTTATGAATGCAGTCAAGTTGAGCAAGAAAATAAAGAAAAAAATCACATAAAAATGGTGAAACACATACCTTTTTGATAAATGGATTTTTCTCAATGACTCGTTGAAGCCCAGCATTTGTAATTCTGACACAGTTAATCAGAGCCAGAGTTGTCAGTCTTCCATTGGCTTTTGAAGTAATTTTCATTAGAATTTCATCAGACAACCGTCTGTTCAAAGGCCTATCAACAATGATATTAAGCCATGGCAGGATATCTTTATTCACTGCATCTCTCAGTGACAAGCAAACTACACTCATAGCAAGAAGCTCAAATAGAGGAAGATAAGCCAGTGCAAGAAACAAAGCCTCATGTGGTGGCCTCGGTTCTTCTTCATTAATGGAATCGACACTGGAAAAAGAAGATGAAGGACGAATTGACATCATTTTCATGGATGTTTCCATGGCTTCCTGTTCATTATACTCTACATTAGCCGTCTCCATCTCTTCTTTGGATCCCGTAAGCAGGATTTGAAGCTACTCTTCAGGATAAGATTGTTTTGTTTAGATAATCAAAAAGTGTTGGGTCCATCCCAAGTGAAATTTTACAAACGTGGCTGTATATCAAGAAGGGCAAGTGGAGGCGGCAGCAAGTTTCACTAGGCGAATAGAAATTTCAACCTTTGATTGGACGATCGGAAAATAAAATTAATTTTGATTGCTCTTAAATTTTGAGAGTAAGTTCTAGATATGATTCTCTATAATTTTATTGGTCTTAATTTTTATTTTATCATTTCGTTAGCTGTTATTATTGGAAAAATAGTTATTAGACTATTATTATGAGTTAAAAATATTGAGATTTTTGATATTGTTAGCATCTAATGTTATCTAAAAAAATTTATACTGTAATCTCATTATATTGGGAAAGAGACTCACACAAGTAACTGTAAATTAAGCGGAATCAAAACTCTTTTACTTTTGTGTGATCAAAATAGAATGTGTACAAATAAATATGCATAAAAATTAACCAACAAAATCTAAAGCAAAAACAGATAATAAGAGATACAAATTTTACGTGAAAAATTTAAAACAGGAAAAACTATGAGACTATAGTCCGATATAATCTTTCACTATATTAATGAGATTACAACACAAATTCCTCTCTAAATAATACTAAAGGCTAACAACATTAAGAATTTCAATACTCTTAACTTATAGTAATAGATTAATATTTGTCTTTCAAATAAGTAGGTATCTCAAATAACAGTCAATAAGAATATAAAATAAAAATCAAGACCTAGAATGCAATGCTAGGAATTTACCTTCAAAATTTAGAAAAAAATCAGAGTTGATTTCTTCTTTCAATCGTCCAATCAAAGATTAAAATTTCTATTTTCAAAACCAAGAATTCCCTTTGTCTCTCTCTCTCCCTTTCTCTTGTCCTTTTGCGATAGTAAAACTTGCTGCCGCCTCCACTTGGTCTTCTTTATATATAGTTTTCCAAAACCTAATTTTATTGTAAAATTTCACTTAGCTCCTCAATATTTCTTTAATTATTTAAATACTCAAATTAATGAAATTTGGGCTTGCGCCACTCAAATGAGATGGACCTAACACATTAATATAGTAGAAAATTATATCAAACTACAGTCCCGTGATTTTTCCTATTTTGGGTTTTTCACGTAAAATCGATGTCTCTTGTGGCTGATTTATAACTTTGGATTGTGTTGGTTTATTTTCTACTTATTTACTTGTGGTACACATCCTATTTTAATCACACAAAAAGGGAAAGAGTTTTGTTTCTGATTAATTTACAGCTGCTTGCGTGAGTTCCCTTCCCAACAGAGTGGTATCAGAGCTTCGGTTGTGTTTTTTTTCATTACTTGTGTGGTTGAGATGGAGGAGTCCCCAACATGCATGATTAAATTAAAATCATGAAATTATGGTATTTGGAAGTCTAGGATGGAAGATTTGATGTACATAAAAGACTTACATGAACCATTTGAAGGCGAAAAAGCTAGACTCGTCGATTTAGATGATAAGAGATGAGCTCATTAAACTAAAAGGCTGTGAGTACTATTAGGTCATGGATTGATCAAAGTGTGTACCACCATGTAGCAAAGAAATCGAAGGCTGATGTTCTTTGGAGGAAATTGAAAACAATTTATGAGCAGCCGATAGTACATAATAAAGTCAATTTAATGAAAAGGTTTATTAACTTGAAATACAAGGAGGGGCGCAATATAACTAAACACACTGGCGAATTTCAGGGATTGGTTGATCTGTTGACTACTATAAAAATTATTTTAGATGATGAGTTACAAATATTGTTGTTGCTTAGTTCTTTGCATGACAGTTGGAAGACATTAGTGGTGTTAGTGAATAATTCAGCACCGAACGAGAAATTAACCTTGGATATAACTAAAGATAGGCTGTAGAATAAAGAATCTAGAAGAAAGAGTGTTGAAGCAGTTCTCTCTGAGTCAGATACACTTGTTTTAGAAAAAGCAAGAAAGGTGGGGGAGAAGCCAAAATAGAAATTATTGCCAACAGAACAATGATAACTCTAGAGGAAGATCTAAATCCTAGAGGAAAAACATGAAGTGCTTTCATTATCAGATAATGGGTTGCGTTAAAAATGAGTGTAGATTGTGGAAAATAGAATAGACGAAATAAAAAATTAATGCTTAGAAAAATGATAAAGAGAACATTAGAGCCATAGTTGATGGTGATATGGATATTGTTTACGATGAGAGCTTTATAAATCTCACTTGCCATACCAGTGATTGAGTGACTGATTCGAGTATTTTGTTTCATGTTACTACACATCATGATTACTTTACATCCTATGGTAATAGTGATTATGACCATATTCGGATGGGAAATGAGGGGGCATCCAAGATTGTGGGAATAAGAGATATTTGCTTAGTGACCAGCATTGGCTGCAAGTTGTTACTTAAAGATGTCAACACATACTAGATATTCGCTTTAATTTGATCTCTACAAGCAAACTTGATGATAATGGTTATATTAACCAATTTGGTAAAGGAAAATAAAAGCTCACCAAAGGTTCCATAGTGTTAGTTAAGGAGAAGAAAGTAAACACTCTATATGATAGAAGCCAAGATTTAAAAAAAAAAAGATAGAAGCAAAAGATTCTAACATTGAGACATGGGATCAAAGGTTTAGTCACATTAGTGAGAAAGGGTTAGAAACTCTTACCAAAAAAAGATTTCTACTCAATTTCGCAGGTATGTTTCTCAAGACTTGCGTTCATTACTTAGCTGAAAAAACACATAGAGTAGTTTTTAAAAGCTTTTCTCCATCTAGAAAGTTGTAAATCCTTGATTTGTTTCACATTAATATTTGCATGATGCAAAGTAGATCAATAGGAAGTACACTTTATTTTGTGACTTTTATTGATAACTGTTCTAAAAAAGTGTAGGCTTTTACTTTGAAATCTAAAAATTAGCTGCTTGATACATTTAAGTTCTTCTATACTTATGTTAAGAAAATGACATGAAGAAAATTAAAATGTGTCAGGGTAAATAATGGTGGTGAGTACAGATGACCATTTGAGTAATATTGTAAATCTCATGAAATAAAACTTGAGAAGACTATACCCAAAAAAAGATTTCTACCCAATTTCGCAGGTATGTTCCTCAAGACTTGCGTTCATTACTTAGCTGAAAAGATACATAGAGTAGTTTTTAAAAGCTTTTCTCCGTCTAGAAAGTTGTAAATCCTTGATTTGTTTCACATTAATATTTGCATGATGCAAAGTAGATCAATAGGAAGTACACTTTATTTTGTGACTTTTATTGATAACTGTTCTAAAAAAGTGTAGGCTTTTGCTTTGAAATCTAAAAATTAGCTGCTTGATATATTTAAGTTCTTCTATACTTATGTTAAGAAAATGACATGAAGAAAATTAAAATGTGTCAGGGCAAATAATGGTGGTGAGTACAGAGGACCATTTGAGTAATATTGTAAATCTCATGAAATAAAACTTGAGAAGACTATACCAAAAAAACCCTCAACAAAATAATGTTGCAGAAATGATTAGGGGTGGGCATCAACCCGCCCAACCCGTGAACCCGACCCAACCCGTGTGATATTTTGCGGGTTGGGTTGGGTTAAAAATTTTTAACCCAACCCAACCCGTCAACCCGTATATCCATATATAAATTTTGATATTTTATATAAAAATTAAAAAAATATAAATATGAAAACTTTGAAATGTTAGATTTGTTCTAAGGAATTTAATATTTGTATTTTTTTAGTTTATCTAATTAATTAATTTATTTTTGTTCACTAATTAGTTAGACTATAACAATAGATTTTTTTCAAAAAACCAATCCAATCAACTTAACTCAACCGGTCAACCCATATGTGTGTAAAAATTATTATATAAATTTTGATATTTCATATAAAAGTTAAAAAATATAAATATAAAAATTCTGAAATGTTGGATTTGTTCTAAAGATTTTAACATTTGTATTTTTTAATTTTTAATTAATTAATTTATTTTTATTCACTATTTAATTAAACTATAAAAATAAATTTTTTTAAAAGTCCAACCCAACCCGACCCAACCCGCAGCTTTGCGAGTTGGGTCGGGTTGGGTTGAGATATGTAATGGGTTGGGTTGGGTTGAAATTTTTCAACTCGCTCTACATGCGGGTTGGGTCAGGTTGATATTCAACCCGACCCAACCCGACCTGTGCCCACCCCTAGAAATGATGAATAGAACAATTAAAGAGAGAGCGGTCAGGTGTATACTTTTTGATGCCAAGCTTTCTAAATCTTTCTAGACAGAGGCTATGCGTACTATAATTGACATGATTAACATTTCTCTTTTAACTCCATTAGATGGCGATGTACCTGAAAGAATTTGGACTGAGAAAGATGTTTCTTATAAACAATTGTGAGTATTTAGTTGCAGAGCATATGTTCACATTCTTAAGGATGAAAGATCGAAACTTGATGATAAAGCTAAGGAATGCATTTTCTTAAGCTATGGGCATGAAAAATTTATGTATAGATTATGGGATCCAGTGGCAAGAAAACTAATCAGAAGTAAAGATGTTGTGTTTCTAGAAGATCAGATAGTTGGCAATGCAGAAAAGAGTGATGAGTCTCAATTATCTCCAAAGATTCCTATTATTCCAACTTCAGTTTCTCCATCTGTAGTTCATGATGATCATAGGGGAGTTGAAGATGATAATAATGATGGTCCAACAGAACCAGTTGAGCAAGCACCTCATAACCACCTGCACCACTAATTGAGCCATAATTAATAAGACCAATTAGATAACGACGACCTTCCACTAGATATCCTTCATATGAATATGTGATGTTTACTGATGGAGGAGAGCCATAATATTTTAAAGAAGCCATGTCTTACCAATATAAAAAGAAGCCATGTCTTACCAATATAAAAGTGAGTGGGCTAAAACTATGCAAGAGGAAATGAAATCCTTGAATGATAACCACACTTATGACTTAGTAAAGTTGCCTAAGGAAAATAGGGCACTGAAGAACAAATGAGTCTACAAGTTGAAGATTGAAAAAAATCACTACAGCGGTATAAGACTAAATTGGTTATGAAGGGCTTCGATTAAAAGAAATGTGTTGATTTTGAAGAAATATTTTCTTCTATAGTGAAGATGTCTTCTATTCAAGTTGTTATAGGATTAGTAGTTAGCTTGAACTTGGAGATTAAACAGCTTGATGTAAAGACAACTTTCTTACACGGTGACTTAAAGGAGGAAATATATGTGGAGCAACCTGAATGGTTTATTGCCAAAAGAAAAAAAAAACTTGTGTGCAAGTTGAAGAAAATTTTGTATGGGTTTAAACAAGTACCAAGACAATGGTACAAGAAGTTTGATTTTTTAATGGAGAATCATGATTTTAGTAAGACTATGTGCGACCATTATATTTTTGTGAGGAAGTTTGGTGATAATGATTTTATCATTCTTTTGATTTATGTGGATGACATGTTGATTATTTGTCAGGATCTTGGTAAGATTGATAATCTGAAGAAAGTGCTTAGTAAGTTTTTTTCAATGAAGAACTTGGGACCGACGAAACAGATTTTGGGCATGAAGATTTCCCGCGATATAAAATTTGTGAAGTTATGATTATCTCAAGAAGTATATGTTGAAAGGGTTTTTGAATGATTTAACATGAGTAAGGCAAAATCTGTTGGTTCTCCACTTATAAACCATTTCAAGCTTAGTTTCAAGCATTATCCTACAAGCAAGAAAGAAAAGTAAGAGATGAAATGAGCTCTTTATGCTTCAGCAATTGGTTATTTGATGTACGTCATGATTTGTACAAGACCAGATATTACTCATGCAGTTGGTGCAATCAACCAATTTCTCTCCAATCTGGGCAAAGAGCATTGGACAACGGTGAAGTGGATTCTCAGATATCTCAGAGTCACTTCCAATACATGTTTATGTTTTGGTGGTGACAAATCTATGTTACAAGTGTACATGAATGCAGATATGGGAGGAGATGTTGATTCTAGAAAATCCCTATAAGGATATTTGATCACCTTTGGAGGGGAGCATCCTTATGACAATCTAGACTTCAACAATGTGTTGCATTGTCTACCACTGAAGCAAAATATAATGCAATCACTAAAGGTTGCAAAGAAACCTTGTGGGTGAAGAATTTCCTACAAGAGTTGGGTGTGAAGTAAGATAGCTATGTTGTATACTATGACAATTAGAGTGCCATTCACTTGGCAAAGAATTCGACATACCATTCAAAATTCAAGTACTTTGATGTGAGGTATCATTGGATATGAGACGTGCTTGAGAAGAAACAGTTGCAGCTTGAAAAGATTCACATAATAGAGAATGTGTCAGATGATGACAAAGTCATTACCCAAGAAGAAGTTGAAAAGTTGTATACAGAGATCGGGCTTGGTGGTGCCCCCATATGATCTGGAGGGGGAGATTTGTTGAATTCATCTCATTTGGGTGGCCTAAGCCCAAATTTCATTAATTTGAGTATTTAAATAATTAAAGAAAGATTGAGGGGTTAAGTGAAATTTTATAATAAAATTAGGTTTTAGAAAACATGGTTGGATCTAAAGAAGAGAAAGCGGAGGTGGCAGCAAGTTTCACTATCGCAAAAGGACGGGAGAGAGGGAGAGAAAGACAGTGGGAATTCTTAGTTTTGAGAATAAGAATTTCAATCTTTAATTGAAAGATCAGAATGTGAAATTAATTCTGATTTCTCCTAAATTTTGAGGGTAAATTTCTGACATCGCCTTCTACAATCTTACTAGTCTTAACTTTTATTTTATCTTCTCGTTGATTGTTATTTGAGATACTCACCTATTAGAGAGATAATTATTATACTGTTACTGTGAGCTAAAAATATTGAGATTCTTGATGTTATTAGCCTCTAATATTATTTAGAGAAAAATTTGTGTTGTAATATCATTAATATAGTGAAAGATTATATCAGATTATGGTCCTGTAATTTTTTCCGCTTTGGATTTTTCACGTAAATTTTTTATCTCTTATAGTTGATTCGCTGCTCTGGATTATGTTGGTTTATTTTCTACTTATTTATTTGTAGTACACAACCTATTTTAATCACTAAAAGAGAAAAAAAAATTATTTTCGTTTAATTTGTAGCTGTTTGTGTCAGTCTCTTTCTCAACAAAAAGAAACAAAATATGCAGGGAAGATTTATGGGGTGATCGATGTATGTTTAGGGGATTTGAACCGCGAGGGTTTTGCTTGGTTGAGACAGAGCAAAGAGCACAACAGATTTATTGGACTCTAAATTGTCCACGTGGGCGGTCTAAAGCAATTATAATTTTCTTGCTGTAGAAGAAAATGGGCAAAATAGTTCTTTTAATTAAAAAATCAAAATTATATGCTTTGACTTGTAACAGCGATGTAAAGATTCAAATTTTATAATCTAGACTATGAGGTAACTTGGGTTCTGAAGTCACGGCCATCCCATAAATGTATATTCATGAACTTTTTTAGGCTTTAAAACAATGAAATTTGACCAAGATATTACAAAATTCGTGAACAAAGGCAACAAATTTTGTTTCTTATCGCGAATTTTAGCATGACATGGTATAAAAGCCTACTACATGCACATGGAGTTTCTAGAATCTTTTGCGTAACGTTTTGACAGCATTGAACAAGTTTTTCATCATCAAAACGTATTTTTAGAGCAAACAGTTTTTGGAATGTCGTAAAGAAGACTGCAGAAGGACCAGAAGGTTCCAAAGTTTAAAGTTGGACTAGCAAGTTTTATCCTATAGGGTCCTCAGTGTTTGAAAATAAAATATTAGAAACAAAACCGTGACGACCATAAAAACAGGATGAAAATGGCATGCCAGTTCCACCCAAAATCTTCTTTGCGAAGGGACGGTTTAAAATGGCCGCGCCAGCACTTGTGTCTGCATCAAAATTTTCACCAGGTAGGCCATAAAAAAGATCATGCAATGTATCAGAAGAAAAAGAAGAGAAGTAAACTCATCAACATAACATGAAAAACTAAAAAATAGTGAACACAGGAACTTGATAAATGTTGCCGTCTCCAATTTTACATTTAATGACATAGACACGTGCAAAACTCAAACTCCTCAAATCCTTCAATGGTCTAAAGGCTCAACAGCCGTCTTAAAGAGGAGGATATAAACCTTGTCAATTGAAAAATACAAGAAGCCTCCAAGGGAATGCGTGACATAGGATCCGAAGCTAGTTCCTACAATGCAGTGCCAAGCCGGACCATATGAAGAGTCAAATTCCTGCAATTGAACAAAAATGCATCATGTACTGTCCATGTATAAAGCACGATAAAAAGAAAATAATCATTCTGAATAATGTTAGAGAAGGACATTTCTGCATAGGAGGCAATATCTTTATTGCCTAATTTTATTTGTCAAAAGCTAAAACTGATAAATGAGACAAGCTCTGCTTCATCCGGCAGGTGTTTTCAGCAGTCACCTGAGCATGGGGTGAAGAAGAGTAAACAATTCTTGTCTCTGTCTGTCTCCAAGTTTTGATCAAGTTCTAATTTACGTCAGTACAATATCAGCTGCAATTCCAACCTATTGAGCATATAACATAACAAGCAACATTGTATGAACCTAGCAAAGTTAGATGTGGAGAAGTCCAAAGATAATTGTCCAGAATCAAAATTTCCATCACTTGAAGCACCACTGTCGTAAAGGTAATGGTAATGGTTCCTACCCATATTCATAAATGTCGTCTAGAGCTCTGAAGCAAAATTAACTCAGGTTTCACAAAGATGCTAATGGATGCAACCATCTGCTCTTATTGCACCCAACACTATCAGCACAAAATTATGTCAATAAGAAATAAACTCTTAACTTTATGGCAAAGCCTAATAGCCTATAGGTGAGGATAAAACATATCAAATTCCAAAATTTTGTCTTCAGCTATAAATCGTGCCAAATTTACTAGCAAAGGAAGCAATTTATGCCAATCCCATAAAAGATTTCATATAAAAAC
>NW_006262688.1:27355146-27668139 GCF_000493195.1 Citrus x clementina
AGTGCATTTAGGAAAGCTGTGAGCTGCCAAAGTGCTTCCAAATGACCAAATTACAATTTTCTTCCATTAGTATCGGTTGATTGAAATAAATAAAACATTTTGCTGAAATAAATAAAGAATTCTATTGCCTCACAGAGAAGCCTATAGATGTGCTTTTGAGCAAAGCTGCTTTTGGTCAAAAGCACTCTCGAATTTTAGCGCTCCTGAGTGCATCTTAACCAACAACATCCAGCATCTCCAGGAAACTGTACCAACCACAATTGTGCTTCCCTTCTTTAACCAAGGAACTACGCAATTAGCATCTCAATTCCTAAATAACCTTCACCATGAACTCTCAAAATTAAGATATTCTATCTCAGACCACAAAGTGAACATAAACAACCCAGATAAATCTAGAGAAATATTACAAGTACACATTACCTAACGTTGAATATGAACTCAAAAAAAAAAAAAAACTGAATATAACACACACAGAAAGGATTGGAACATTGTGCCGAAGCCTGGACATACATTCAACTGTACCACCACTAAAAAAGAATATAAATTAATAAAAAATTAAAAAAAAAACCTGTTTAACCTTGTTCTACACACAACTCAGAACAGAGAATAAAAGTACAAAATCAAACAGCAGAAAACAAATATGAAAAATTTACTCCATGCCCATAACTCTAAACAATCTTAAATCTATAAGAACCAATAAAATAATCAAAGATCAAATTCATAAAAACCAAGTAAACATTTTACCTTCTTAAGGGCAAGAGCTAGACGTTTACTGTCAAGCTTGCCAGGCATGGAATCAAGCTGGTCACGGGCACATTTAAATGCTTTGTTTTGTAAAGGGAGTGGCATATCAGAGGCTCTAACACGAACATTAAGCTGATCATTTTGTTCTTGCTGCTCTTTGGCTTTCTTCTTCTGTATCAAGCTGTTCAAAAACTTGCTCCTTCTCTCCAACTCCTCTGCAGCCTCCATTTTCGAAAGCAAAATCTTCTCACTCTCTCATCACTTCAAAGCTAAAACAAAAAGCTCCTCCTTGTCCTTGTTCAATACTCCAAAACAGCAGTTACTGTATGATGTGTTTGAGATAAGGCCTAAGAGAAGGAAAAACGAAAAAGGAACAAAAGAAAAGTTCCAAGAGAGAGGTAACAAAAGCTCTCCCTTGTAGTAACATCGGTTATGCAAGGTATTATAATAAACTAGTAACCATAATTTCTGTTTGGAGTAATAACATCGAGATACCTACTTTTTAATAAAATCACAAGCTAGGAAATAGTTCTCATTTTCTTCATATGGGTACCTGCCAGTGTCAGTGCCTAGTGCCTACACTTCCTTAGACTGATTTTGACCGTTATGCTCCTTAATCCTAATGGCTTGATTTTGATTTTACTAAAATTTAGGAATTCAAATGTTATTAGCCCATCACTGTTTGCAAGTCGAACGAGGTTTTGGTTTCTTTTAATGGGAGGTTTTGAGCGTACCAACGAGGTCAGTGTATGTGTTGGGTTAGGCGCAGGGGAGACAAAATTGCCGACCAAAAACAAAAGCGAAATTCCTGAATTTGCTTTGCTGGGTCCCAATTTAATGCTCGATCAAGAATCATGATCATCCATCTTTGTTAGGCTGATGATGATTGCTAATTAAATTTATTATGAATGTGAAGACTCATACCTTACGTTTGAACTGTATTACTGTAATGGCAGCTGAGCTTTGACTGCTTTTGTATGTGGAGGTGGGCATTATCACGCTTATAGCGAGCTTCTTATGCCAAACGCGTTGCAAACTTACAAACACTATCGCTTATTAATATTGGAGTCTTTTTAAATTGAGATTAAACAGTTGTAAATAAAAAGTTACAGTATTAAATTATTTGACAAATATTAGTTGTTATAGATTAAAAGTTAAGTTAACTTAATTTTAGATTTACATAATAAAAAAATTACTATATTTTTACTGATTATGTTAAAATTATTTTTAAAAATTATATTTACTACAGAATATTAACTTTTATTTCATAATTATAGTTTTTTTTATAGTAATATAACTTAAAAGTTAAAATATCTCAATATGAAAACAGATCTTAGTTTTCGAGCTATATAGTTCGTGGTTATCAATCACATTGTTGATACAATATATTTTTTAATATATTTATTTTATATACATCAAATTTAGTCAAAATTAATTAAATTGATGGAATTGAAGGATTATGCTTTATGAATACCTCAAAACAACCTCCCCCCACCAAAAAAAAAAAGAAGAGGCCAAAAGTAACCTGCATTTGATTGAAATGTTGGGCCAACGACTAACCCCGTGACCAGTGCTACGATTTATTTCGGGTTGGACTTTGGAAATGGGTAGGTCCAGTTGGATGTTAGAAATTCGCTAGCCCCCACTTTGAGTGAAAAAGACCATAGGGCCTACTTACATAGTTACATTTTCAGGACAAACAGCCGCTAATTTCGCAGAAAGGAACGCATGGGCCCCGTGTAAACTCATTAAAAATATTTTGCAAGCTGTTCGGTGGTCCGGTCTTTTGTTCCTCTTCGTCCCTTTTGTCTGGGAAGTCCTGTTGTTTTCCATTTTCTGTTCAGAAATCAATGCTTTTTCTTTTCTTTTTTTCGTCTTAAAGAAAAAAAAAGCGTAGAAATCTATGGTTAAATAAAAAACAGAAAAGATTATTATTCGAGTAAAATTAAGTATTAGTTCCAAACTTTTTATAATAAGCGGTATATAATTTTATATACTGGGAGACGAATCATCATGATTTGTTAAATTAATGCATAAATGCCAAAATCCTTTGGAATGAAAAATTGCTATGGTAGGATTTTCATGAAACTGTACAATGAATTTTTAATGATTTTCTGTTCGGAAATTGATGGGTGTAGCAGACACGCATTTAAAGTAAAATTGAGAAATAATGAGACATAATAGAATCATACAGGAACACTAAGAAATTACGTGGTTCGGTTTTTAGCCTACGTTCACAGGCGAAGACAGAAGGAAAATATTTCACTAGTAAAATGAGGATTACAAGTATTATAATATTTTAGCTCACTACCCAGAACCCTAATACACTCAATCTCTCAAATCACTAAAATAAGAGTTTAAAACTCTAACACTCTCAACTCTCAATTCTTTTCACAAATGAATTAGAGAGCTCTAAGATCTTGGATGAATGAAACGAAATGAAGAGCTCCCTTTTATAGCCAAATATTGGCTATTATTTTTTTTCTTTCAATTATGGATGGCACAATTTTTTTTCAATATGGTTGGTGCTGCCCTTAGCAAACGTAAAAAAAAGATGTGAAATTCTTGCTCTTCTAGAAAGAGTGGCCCACCTCATTTGACATTCTCCTACTTGGAGATTAGATTGGGGACCAATCAATCTCCACACCATCCTTTCTACTTCGTCATAATCATGTTGTCTACGTTTCTGCTAGGCCACAAGAGGATCTACTCCAGACAAACTTGTCAGTATTGATTGGTTTGGTCAAAACATCTGCTATGTTCTCCTTTGTATGGATTTTCTGTAAATCTACACTTCCGTCTTTCACTACTTCTCGAACGAAGTGATAATGAACTCCTATATGCTTTGTCCTGGAATAAAAGGTTGGATTTCTTGCAATATGCAAGACACTCTGACTGTCATAATACACAGAGATTTTCTCTTGTTTGTGTCCGAGCTCCTCCAATAACCTTTGTATCAAGATAGCTTTCTTGCAAGCTTGTGTAGCTGTCATGTATTCTGCTTCTATTGTAGATATAGTCATAACGGTCTGCAGTTTTGAAACCTAGCTTAAAGCTCCTCCTGCAAGTGTAAACACATAGCCAGTAGTGAATTTTCTTTTATCAAGGTCTCCTGCAAAATCTAAATCAACATAGCCCCTGACAGTAAACTCTGATCCTCCATAACATAATGCAACATCTGAGGTTCCTCTGATATATCTCAAAATCCTCTTCACAGCTATCTAATGCCCTCCACTAGGATTTGCCATGTATCAATTGACTGCTCCCACTGCTTGTGCAATGTCTGGTCTTGTACAAATCATAGCGAATATCAAACTTCTCACTGCTGATGCATACGGTACTCGAGACATCTCATTCCTCTCTGCTTCATTGCTAGGACACATACTTGAGGATAATTTGAAATTAACAGAAAGTGGGGTAGAAATTGGCTTACAATCTTGCATGTTGAAGCGCCGTAAGATTTTCTTCAAGTAATTCTTCTGTGAAAGTCAAATCTTTATGTTATTTTTGTCTCGGTGAATTTGCATCTCTAGAATCTTGTTTGCTGGTCCCAAGTCCTTCATTTCAAACTCCCTAGCCAATTGTGCCTTCAATTCTTGTTCTTGAACTTTGTTGGGGCCTGCTACTAACATTTCGTCTATATACAATAGTAAAATGATGAAATCATTATCTTCAAACTTCTTGTAATATGCACAATGGTTTGAACTGAGTCTGTTGTATCCAAGACTCATGATGAAGGAATCAAATCTCTTATACCAACACCTCGGCGCCTATTTGAGACCGTGTAGAGATTTGTTCAACCTGCAAACTAGGGGTGGGCAAAAATAGTTGATTAATCAAAAACCGAACCGAACCGATCGGTTCGGTTCGGTTTTTTACAGTTTTTTTACACCCAAAAAACTGAATTAGTAATATAGAGAAAATAGTAAAACCAGTCGGTTCGGTTTTCGGTTTTTAAAAAAAAATCGAAAAACCGAACCGAGTATTAAATAAACCGAATAATATAATCCCTCAACCTAAAGTGAGTAAATTGATCTTCACTTCAGCCACTGAACTCGTGACCTTCAGCCCCTGAACTCATCGCTGCTGCTGCCGCTGCTCGTGCTCGCGCTCGTCGCTACTGCTACCGCTGCTCGTGCTCGTGCTCGTCGTTGCTGCTGCCGCTGCCGCTGCTCGTCGCTGCTGCTGCTGCTGCTCGCGCTCGTCGCTACTGCTGCCGCTGCTCGCTGCTCTCGCTGCTGCTGCTGCAGCCTGCCGCTGCTGCTGCTGCTGCTCGTCGCCGAGTGATCTCCACAAAGCTACAACTTGTGAGTTTGCTATTACTTGGATTTTAATGGTTGGATTTTAATGGTTTCACATGATGATGTGCTCATGCCGAGAGTAAAAACAGTAAAACTTGAAACAGAGTTTAACGTTGTTGGACTTGTGAGTGTTTGCTGTTGGAGTAGATTTAGATGAGCCGAGTTGGTTAGCTTCATAGCTTTTCAATAATTTGCTTTGATTATTGTGTAATATATGATAATTTTGTGACGATGGTGGTTTATATATGTGATTAAAAGCTAAACTAGTGGATTTGTAAGTATGCACTCGGCAAAGCATTTGGGCAGGTATTTTCATCTTTTCGTTATCACATTCCTCTAATCAATTAGCGTTAATAAAAAAAATGATTAATAACGTAAATGGAGGGACTTGGGCTCAAATATCTAAATTAAACTCGTGATCATTAATATAAGCAAACTACAAGTAGTCTATCTTGATCAACGTTTTCAACTCTTCCAGGACTGTCCCACTTCCAAAATTTTTTATTCAAACAATTATTGAAAGCTCATTTCTATATAATATTTCAACAAGAACAAGCAGAGGAGTAATTGGGATTATGATTTATTTTGATTTGAACTTGTTATTTGAACATGTTATGTGTTATTGAACATTGTTTGAGACATATTTTTATTTTTTGTTTGTTAATTTTTTATGTTTGTTGTAGATTTATTAATTTAAGGTTTTAAATTTAAAAAAGCCCAAAATAGGCCCAATAGGCCCATAATCAAAATAATCGAACCGAATTGAATTATTTCAATTAATCGAGTATTTGATTATTTCGGTAATTTGATTAATTGCGATTATGATTTTAAAATAATCGTAATCGAACGATTATGAAAAATTTAGTAAAAAACCGAACGGAACCGAACCGCGCCCACCCCTACTGCAAACCAAGTTTTCCTTCCTATTTCTGCAGAACCTTCTGGTTGGAGCATATAAATTTCATCTTCAAGTTCTCCATGAAGAAATGTAGTTTTCACATCTAACTGCTCTAAATGTAGGTCAAATGTAGCACACATTGCCAAGACTACTCTAACTGTTGTGAATCGAATCTCTAAAGAAAATATTTCGTTGAAGTCAATACTTTCTTTCTGAGCATATCCTTTCACTATCAATCTTGCACGATACCGCTCCACTTGATCATTGCCATCACGTTTGATCTTGTAGACCCATTTGTTACTAATGGCTTTTCTTTCATGTGGTAGTGGTACAAGTTTTCATGTCTTATTCTTGTGTAGAGCTTCAATTTCTTCCTGCATTACTGTCATCTACAAAGTAATATCTGAGCTATTTAAAACTTCATGGAAAGTTAATGGCTCTCCATCCTCTGTTAAAAGACAATATGCAATATTGATCTCTGTGACATAATCCGAATGCCACACTGGCGGTCGTCTCTCACGAGTTGATCGATGAGCTTCTAGAGTCTCGGACTCGACTGTTTCTTGTTCCTCGTGCTCTAGTGCTGCTTCAGAAGAATCTGAATCTTCTTTTTTTAGATTATTTCTCACATACACCGGTATAATCTCTAACTTTTCTTTACAATGCTATCATCCTCATCTCTCATTTGCAGTTGATCTTCTACAAAGATAACATCTTTGCTAATGACGATCTTATGAGCAGTGAGGTCCCACAGACAATACCCCTTTACTCCATCAGCATATCCCAAGAAGATACACTTCCTAGATTTTGGATCACGCTTTGCTCTTTTTTGGGCATTGTACATTACGTACACAGGACTAGAGCTGGCAAAACGGGTCATCGGGTCGTGTTCGTGTCGTGTCAAATTTAGGTCGACCCAAAACTGACCAATTTAATAATCGTATCAAAATATTGAGACCCAAACCCGACACGAAAAAATAATCGGGTTACCTAATAACCCGTTTAATATCTATCTATTGAACAAAAGTTACATCAAATATTTACACACTATCATACATACGTATGTACATACATACATACATACATAATTTATCGATATTATAAACTATACATGTCTATCAATTTTTACACATTTACACTATTGAAGCTCTAAATGTATTTAAAATTTTATAAATAAAACATTGTGTTTATATTCATCCTTTTAAAGGATAAAAAAAAAGAAAATCATCTCTAATATTTGAGTTTTAATGATAAGAATATGTAAATTATTTTAAATAGAAAATATAATTAGGTCATTGATTGGGTAAATGGGTCAAGAATTTTAACCCTAACCCGACACGGAAAAAAATCGTGTTGACCCTAACCCGAACCCGACCCATTTAATAATCGTGTTAAATTTGACGACCCATACCCATTTATTTATGTCGTGTTCGTGTCGGGTAATTAGATCGTGTCAAATTTTGCCAGCTCTACACAGGACATTCAAATGCATGTAGGTAGGAGTAATTAATTGGCTTTCCAGTCCACATCTCCATCGCTGTCTTCAACCCAATAGCTGTAGATGGTGATCGATTTACTATATAACAGGCAGTTTTGGCTGCTCTGCTCAGAATGAATTGGGTAGACCAGCAGTCCTCAACATAGCTCTTATCCTTTCTATAAAAGTTCTGTTCATCCGCTCTGCCACTTGTTGAGTGTTAGAAAATGCATATTTATAAAGGAGAAAACCGTCATTTTACATTTCAAGTCTTACTAACACCTTTACTTTTATGAATTTAACATTATTTTGATTTAATTCCGTTTGTTTTATTTTAATTAAGTATTTTATGTATTTTAGGGGCATCATAGTTATTTCACAATAAACGAGAAATCAGATGGTAAAACGGACATCACTTTTGAACTCAGGACGATCGAAAACCTTAGGAGGAGCATAAAAGGAAAAATGGCATTGTTCACATGTACGGTACTATTCACGTGTACGGTACTGTATACGACACTGTTCACGACACTGTTCACATAGACGGACGATGACGTGGCATTGACCGATGATGTGGCATTGACTGATGAGGTGTCACGATCCTGTCGGGCTAAAATTCTTATGTACTGTTGATGGTGACGTGGCAGCATATCAGTGGACGAAAAATCTCGCGTACGGTACATGCATCACACAGGATTATTTTCAACCAAACTGCGTTACTGTTCATCCGGGTCAAACCGTGCTACTGTTCATCCGCGTGGTCAAACCGCGTATTGTTGACTGATGACGTGGCGCAATTTTGAGCGTCCAAACTGTTTTTATCCGATGGCCATGATTTACTCCATGTATCTATAAAAAGGGGGTCTCTCCCCTCTAATTTGATATCTCTGAATCCATTTTTGGACTCCATTTTCTGTAATTCCTTCTCCATCTTGTATTTTCTACGTATTTTAATAAATTTCTATTTTGCCCCTAGTTCAATTATGAGTAGCTAATTTTCTTTCAAGCTTGGGTTGAAGGTGAAGTCTCAACATGTGTCATGGGCTTAATTTGGTAAATTTATTTTCTCTTCCCCTCTAGTTTTTGTGGATGTTTTGACTTCTCGTCGACAAATAATAATAATCTTGTCTAGATACTGCCTTGGTTACACCGGCTCTCTAGTATAAGGTTACTATTATTTGGCACGATAAGCCCTTAGCACCATATTGATTAGAGCATGGTTCATGAGGTGTGGATTCCCCCCTCATGATTTAATTGGCATTAATACAGATTATTTAGCCCATGATGCATGTTGATACGGATCCAGATACCCAAGTACGTCATTTCAATAGATTTCGCTTCAATTTATTCTCGCCATTACAATTCCAATTTTAGAATTTATTATTGCCATTTCAATTCCAATTTTAGGATAATTTAAATCACTTCCACCACAATTCCAACCACCCATTTACAAAATTAATTCTACATATAATTAAAATCCACTTTCTCGTGGGATCGACACTCGTCACCATTAGTCTATACTACAATAGATTCGTGCGCTTGCGAGTACATTAAAATTTACACAACACCACTCTATTTTGTTAAGGAGTGTATACTACCGTGAGCTGTCTCTGAATACCTTCTTGCTTATAGAAAGCAAGAAACTCATCGTCTGTATACTCTCCATCATTATTTGTCTTCAAACACTTGATCCTTTTGATAGTACCAATACCAGCGATCTCCAAGGCATGATCATTACTCATATATACAGATCCTCCTGAGATAAGTGCATATGTGTGGAACCATTCTTTCCGAGAGGTCATGTGCCAGGTAGATCCTGAGTCTATGAGACAGACGTTAGATAGCCATTTTCTGCCTTCTGAAATAGTTATTGTCTCGCTGTAGAGAATCTCGCCATCATCCGAAGTACTTCCTACACAACCCTGAGCATTTGATGACTCAGGTTCTTTGCCCTCTCTTCTCTTTTGATTGTTCTAACACTATTTCTTGACATGACATTTCTTACTACAATTGTAGCATTTAACATTCTTCTTACTTCTGGATTTTGATCTGCTATGATTGTGACCCCCACTAGAGCCGTGCTCCGTTGATCTCTCTTTCGTCACCAATAGCGCATCCGCTTGCTGTGAACTTGCTTGTCTGTTTTCCTTATTTTTCCGCCTGCTCTTCTCATTTAATATAAAGACTGCAACATCATCGAAAACCAGACTGTCAGTTGGATTATTGTTCGTCAGGTTGATGATGAGTTGATCATACGAACCTGGTAGACTTTGAAGTAGAAGCTCTGCAATTCATTTTCCTATATATTATGACTCATCGTTGCGAGTTGTGAAAATAGAGTCTTCAATGTGTTAATGTGGTCGGTCACCATTGTAGATTCCGCCATTCGAAGAGTATAGAGTTTCATCTTTAAGAAGATTTTATTGTGTAATGACTTAGCCTCGTACAATTTTGTAAGAGTATCTCATATTTCTTTCGCTGTATTTTTCTCTGCCACACTGGATAATACTCCATCTGTAAATGCCAAGTGTTGATCAGAAATAGCGTTGCCATCTATCTCGTTCCACTTGTCATTAGTTATTTCCATGGGCTTTTCTCCAATTGCTGCCAAGCAATTATTTTTCGTCAATACAGCTTTCATCTTCATTTTACACAACGAAAAATTATTCTCATTAAACTTCTCAATTTCATACTTTGTCGCCATTTTGTTGATAAATACAGTACACAAACTAGTGTATCACCTCAAATAGTTGTGAGTATGTGTGAATATGCACACTAGAAAAGTTCACAGGAAAGACCGGAGGGGTCACAATGGTCCCACTTAAAACCCAGACTTCTTAGGCTCTTATCGCCTTTATGACAGAACTTTCTTAGACATATATAAAACCACATAGTTGTTTTACTCACTCCACTATTCCCTGTTTTGCACCGCAAAATTCTTAGATCGCTCCCACCGTTTCTCGTGAACAATGCCGTATACGTGAACAATACCCGACTCCAAAGAATACAACCAATAGCTCTGATACTACTGTTCGAAAATTGATGGGTGTAGCAGACATACAGCTAAAGTGAAATTGAGAAATAATGCGATAGAATAGAATCACACAGGAACACCAAGAAATTACGTAGTTTGGCTTTTAGCTTACGTCCACGGGTGAAGATAACAGGAAAATGTTTCACTATTAAAATGAGGATTACAAATATTGTAATATTTTGGCTCACTATCCAGAACCCTAATACACCCAATCTCTCAAATCACAGTGTCGTATACGTGAATAGTATCGTATACGTGAATAATATCCTCTTACGTGAGCAGTACCCGACTCTAAAAATTCAACCAATAGCTCTGCTACCATTGTTCGAAAATTGAAGGGGTGTAGCAGACACACAACTAAAGTGAAATTGAGAAATAATGAGATAGAATAGAATCACACAGGAACACCAAGAAATTACGTGGTTCGGCTTTTAGCCTACGTCCATGGGCGAAAACAGAAGGAAAATATTTCATTAGTAAAATGAGGATTACAAGTATTGTAATATTTTGGCTCACTACCCAGAACCTCAATACACCAAATCTCTCAAATCACTAAAATAAGAGTTTAAAACTCTAACACTCTCAACTCTCAATTCTTTTCACAAATGAATTAGAGAGCTGTAAGATTTTGGATGAATGAAACGAAATGAGGAGCTCCCTTTTATAGCCAAATATTGGCTATTATTTTATTATATTTTTTTCTTTCAATTATGGATGACACCATTTTTTTTCAATATGGTTGGTGCCGCCCTTAACAAATGTCAAAAAAAGATGTGAAATTCTTTCTCTTCTAGAAAAAGTGACCCACCTCATTTGACATTTTCAAAATTTTTTTTATTGTAATTCAATGTTTATAAAATTGATCTAATTGTGTTCTACGAACTAGTTATTATACTGGTATTCATTTGAAGCCTAAATTGTTTTGTTTTGTTATTAAATTAAACCCAGAATGACTTTTCTTTCAATAAATGATGAAAAAAATTTATTAAGAGGAAAGAGCAGAAAGAGAAGTAGAATGCAAAAATATGAATTACTTCAACTAATATTTAAGGAAATCTCATGATCTTCTAGTAGATTCTTGAATTCATAATTATTATTATATTTTCTTAAATTTTTAACTTACGTACATCACTAACACTCCCAAAACTTAAGTCTTATGGTTGCCATTCCTTTCCATTAAAACTAGACCTTAACCTCTAAACTCATGATGGCCTGTTGGGTCATGTAATGACTTGATGGTTTTCTTGAAATATTAATTCCTATCAACCACAAAATAAATACATGTGATTATCTAACCTTACATTATTGCAATTTTTAGTACTCGAACATAATCATTAATATCTTCAAAACTCTCTGCTCATGCTTTCTTCAATCACCGGAGGCAAGGGAGCCATTGGAGTAATTGGAGCCATCTGAGTCATTGCCACTCCACGAGTCTCTTTCTCTACATTCCCATGCCACCCTGTAAATAACAAGATTTCAGAATTCTCTCTCTCTTTTTTTAATCTTTTTAAAATAATCAAAAGCATTACATTAAAATTTTGAAAGTGCTGTGGGTAATAGTATATACTGCCACTTAATTACACATAATTATAATTTTTTTTTTACTCATAATTATAAAGCCTGCTATAAAAAAAATGTTAATATACATAAAGAGTTGATCTAGTGCGCTTCGTCATGCATGACAAACTAGGGGTGGCAAAAATATCTGCCCAGTTTGGACCCAGACCGCACCCAAGCGTTATGGGCCGAGTATTACTCGGCCAGGGTATGAAGTCAGGCCGATCTTGGGCATCACTTGATAAACCCAAAATCTGGTCTGAAACCCGGATTTTATTAAAAAATATTATAAAATATATATTATCTTAAATATTTATTTTTATTTGACTCATTTATTACACATATATAAAGTTTTAAATACTTAAAGTTTATATTTTCATGTCAAATTTTATTGAAATAAATTTAAAATTTATAAAATTACCATAAAATAAAAAATACACATAATATTAAAAAATATAAAATTCAGGTATCCAGATTAAAACCCGGCCCGGACATCTAAAAATTGTGTCTGGGCCGGGTTCGAGCATTGTGATACCCGGACCTGACCCGGGAGTTTTGCCAGCCTTATGACAAACCATGATTAGGAGTTTTTTATGCACGACGTCTTGCACTAAATCAAAGTTCGGTATACCTGTATTCATGTCAAAACCGCGGTTTCTGAGCTCACGATGCTCTTGACACAATGCACAGTGCAAGCAACAGCAATGAACCAAGCAATCGCAACAAGGCTTCTTCTTCAGCGTGTACTGCTTCCTCATTTTTGATCGGTAAAAGCATGTGTAACAGCACGGGCAGCATGTCACGCAGCACATTAAAGCGCAAAGCGCCCCATTTACACCGCAAGCTGCAACAATTTACCCCAAATACATTAATTTTTAGCACATTATTACAACATCTCAATAATAGAAATCGTATTACACACTCTTAAATATTCGATAATTAATACTCGAATTTATTATATTTTATTAACAAAAAAGTGAAAACTTTGGCCCATTTTAAAAATTTAGACTACAATCATATATCCCCATCATTTAGTGACTTATACAATCTATTTTTCACCATTGATTTTTCTGTAATTTTATTTGGCTATAGCCGAGTTTGAATCTTAAAAAACATAAGAGTTAATTAAAAATCTATTTCGACTTTGCCTATCCCTCCATTTTTCCATTTTTGGGTTGAAAAAAAAAATCACTACACAATACTATTAATTCTCCTCCGTTCATTCATACAGAATACATACTAAAGAATTCATTTTGGCCAACTGACTTTTTATATAATTTTATTTAGCTGCGGCTAAGTTTGAATTTTAAAAGAGATTCGTGTCAAAGATCTTTATAGATTCAATACTTACCACAATTTACTTAAAAATAGTTATAAATATCTCTTTATGACTATTATATGATTCAATAATAGTCATAAAATATTAACCTTAAATAAATTCATCAACAACAACAGTAACAATAATATTAATTAATTGAAAATTGATTTCGGCTTTAGCTACCCCTCAATCTTTTTTTTTTTTGGGAGGGGAGCACAACACACAGTACTGTTATTAATTCTCCTCCATTCATTCATATAGAATACATACATGATGATCCTTTATCCACAATTTCAGCAATTTGCCCAAAAGTCATGCATGGACACCAGCATGTTATGCAACCTGTAAAAAACAAAAAAGAATAAAAAAAGAAAAAGAAATATTCAACTTTTAGATATTAATTTATCATCCACTAATTCACAAGAAAATCAAGAGCATTTTATAAATAAGATTAAACTTACAGTTTTTATAATCAGAGAAGCAGTCACAGAGGCCCGAGGACCAAGAATTCTTATTTTTCACCCGGTTTTGGTAACGGTAATTCAGCATAAGAATCCCAGTAGTTGTTGTTTGCGGCAAGGACGAGAACTCATCCGGCTTTATGGAAGACATGATTGTATGACTCAAAAATCTGCAACTCAGGAAAAATAAAATTATGTAGTTCACTCGAATAAGTTGATTCCAGAGCCGCTGCACTTGCAAATATTATTCGGAAGAGTAGGAGAAATTGCGAAGTGTTTATTAGTTCTGAAACTTGAGAGAGAGCTACGTGTGTGTGTGGAAATTAATGCATACGTGTTAAATGATTGAAGTGAAGATTGGGTTAGTCAATTTACAAGTCAATGGCGGACAAACTTGAATAATTCAACTTGGAAATTAAAGCACCGACGAATTTCAATAACCAGGTTTCCCACAAGGACTGGGTTCAACTGTTCAAGTCGCCGTGGTGTTAGGAGAAAAAAAAAAGAGTCCAAATATGAAATTGCATCATTATAGATAAGTGTTGACCTGAAAGGTGAGACAGTAGATTTCAAATAATAAATAACAGTAGATTTATAATGTTATATTAAAAGAGAAAAAATATTTTCTAAAAATGGTTTCAAGAGACAGACCATGAATGTTAAGTATATAATTATTTAATTAAAACGAGTGTAGATTTATTTGATAGAAAAAATTTAAGTGAATATTATATCAATTGATTCACTTTTATTTTTGTTCTTAATCATGATATGATTTATACTAAATTATTTCCAATAATTTTAGGTGTAATGAATAATATTTACTCAAATGATACTAGGTTAGATTAATAGTCAATACTATTTTATTGGATATAACATTATAGATTAAAAAAGTGGGTAAATCTAACATTATTGGGTCTTCTTAGGTTATATCATCTGTAACTTACATCAAGCTAAAATCAATTTTTTTTGTTTGACGTAGTTGTCACTTGTCAAATAACTAAAGAGTGATGAGACACTATTTTTAGGTCAACTGTAATGTAACTTAACAATTACTCAATATATCATTATTATCATAAGGTTTTTGACATTTCTAAAACATTACTCCTTAACTATTCATTAGTTGACTTAGATTAAAAAGCAAGACAGATAATGAATGAGATAGAAAAGAAACAGTACTTGGAAAGAATCCAAAACTTTTTCTATTTTTGATAGATTTGAGATTATTACTGAGACTAATTTACATACATTTTCATGAAGTACCGTTCAAATTTTTATCTTCTCTAATATTCGAGGAAAGTCTACTCCACTTATATTAGTAAGGGAGAAAACTGATTTTCACTCAATTACAAATTATAATTGAGGAAAGACTTAGGCCCCACAATATTTTTATGGGAACTTGAACAGCTGCTCTCACAACTGTAAGGGCAGCAGCCCATCCACTCGGTCGACGTAGACTTGTCCATTTTTAAGAGAGGTGTATTGGTTCTTTTTTTTTTTTTTTGAAAAGAAAGTATGCCTTTCATAGAATTAACTTGAGCACAAGTACAAAATGTTTGTTGGAATTTCATCCAACCATGATACAATTTCCTGCTTTTGCAAAGCTAATTTGGCTAACTCATGAGTTGTGCCATTATAGTTCCTAGATATGTGCTGAGCTTTAAAGTTTTGGAAATTCTTCTCTCTTTTTTTCCAGAATTTTCGCTATTAACCAGTAGATTTCAGCCATACTGCTTGTCTTCATGTTTACTAGTTCAACTACTTCCAGCGAGTCAGATTCGAAAATTCCAGCAGTAACACCAGCTCTTAAAGCTACATGTAAGCCCTACTCCATGGTTGCAGCTTCATCCATTGCCACATTCCCAGAAAACTTAACAGATTTAACAGCAGCAGCTTTGCAAATTCCTTCTGAATTTCTAATCACCACCCCTAAGTCTATCACTTGATTCTCAACATCCACGACAGCATCCACATTTATTTTTTCCCAGCCCTTTGGTGGGGGGCTCTATTGATTCTGCTCCCCTGCCTTCTGACTTGCAACATATGTCCTCTCATGTTGTTTGACTCTCCTAAATTATTCTACCACAGATTCTGCCCACGCAACTGCTTTGATTGGATTTTCTTTTTTGCCCTCAAACAACCATTTATTTCTTGCATTCCAAATAACCCCCAGAAGAGCAGCCACTAAAGCTCCGTCCCTTTTAGCTTGCTACTGGGGTAAAGATTGCAGCAACCCAATTACATCATGGTTTTGCTCTCTTTGAGAGCCACATGTCAAATAAGAGCCATTCCAAATCTTCCTTGCCATTTTGCAATCCAGCAAAGCATGCGAAATGGACACCATTTTGCAGCGACATATTTGGCAAATTGGTTCTTGTAAAACTTTCCGCTTCCATAGATTTTCCGCTGTTGGCAGTAGGTCATGAGCCGCTCTCCACAAGAAGATTTTTACCTTTTCTGGTATATCAAGCTTCCAAATCATATTTCATTGGAAACGGGTGGAACAACTTGGGTGATCTGGGAACTTTATTTGCATAGCCACTTGGTAGCCACTCTTGACAGAATATGTACCTCTCTTGTCGTAGTGCCATATTAGTTTATCTTCTTTTAGCCTTCTCGGCAGCTGGATTTGAGAAATAACTGCTACATCTTCTGCTGTGAAATGTTCCAAATGTAAGTTTTCCTTCCAATTTTGTTCATTATCAATCAATTCTGCCACTGTAATGTCGGCCATCATCGCTGGGGCTGAAATTGGTCTAAAGGTTGATAGTACGGGAATCCAATTGCTTTTATTAACCTTCACACTCTTCCTATCTCCAATTCTCCACCTAAACCCTTTTTGAATCACCTGCCTCCCCCGCAAAACACTTCTCCAAATGAAGGATGGTTTTGACCCTATATTTGCACTCATAAAGCTTGTATGTTTAAAACACCTAGCTTTTAACACTCTTGCTATCAGCGAGTTTGGAAACTAAAGAATTCTCCAATCTTGTTTCGCCACAAGAGCTTGATTAAAACTTGAAAGATCTTTAAATCCCAGCACACCTCTGACTTTGGCATGGCTCATTTTCTCCCACCTCACCCAATGGATGCTCTTATTTTCTTACTTAGTTCCCCACCAGAACCTAGCCACTGCTGTTTGGATATCCTCACATAGCCCCATGGGAATTTTGAAAACACTCATAGCGTATGATGAGATTGCTTGTGCAACAGCTTTAATCAAAACCTCCTTACATCCACTTGAGAAATATTTATGCTGCCAACAACCAATTTTGTTCAACACTCTGAGCTTGATTTCCTTGAAAAAAAACTCTTAGTCTTTCTCCATATCATTGAAGGTAGCCTTAAGTACTTTTCATGCCGAGACACCCTTGTAGTTGAAAGTTGCCTTTAATGGCTGAAATCTGTTCATTCTTGGTTCTCCCGCTGAAGAACATAGAAGATTTTTCAAAATTGAAGATCTGTCCGAATGCTTTGCCATAGCACTCGAATAAGGCTTTTAAGTGTTTACAGTCCTCCATTGTTGCTCTAGTAAAAATAAGGTTGTCATCCGCAAATAAGAGGTGGGAGATCTTTGTATTTTTGCCGAAATGAATTTCATGGATAAGCTTTTGGTGTTCTGCCTGCTCTAGGAGGCTTGAGAAAGCCTCAGCGCACAAAATAAAGAGGTAAGGGGATAGAGGGCACCCTTGTCTGAGCTCCTTTTGTGGATGAATTACCCTTATGGTTGTTCTATTAATAACAATAGAAAAAGAAACCGTAGTGATACAATGTATAATTAAGCCAACCTATTTACTAGAGAAGCCTAACTTTTGCATTTTGTGCTTCAAAAAATCTCACTCCACTTTATTGTAAGCTTTGCTAATGTCCAATTTCAAAGCCACCAGCCCGTGTTTTTTCCCTTTACTATGTCTAATTTTATGCAAGCATTCATGGCCGACAATAATGTTATCAGTAATCAAACGATTAGGAATGAATGCACTTTGAGTTGGGGATATGACTTGGTGGAGGATATGCTTTAGTCTATTTGCAATTGTTTTGGCTACAATCTTATAAATGACATTACACAGGCTTATGGGTCTAAACTCCGTTACCCTATGTGGTTCTTGAGTTTTCAGAATCAATACAATGTGCGTGTGATTAAGTGGAGAGATTGTACCTCTATCATTTAGAATGTGGAGGCAAGTAGAGATAACACCTTACTTTACTGAGCCCCAATGCTTTTGAAAGAAGGTTGCTGGCAGTCCATCCGGTCCCGGAGCTTTTGTTGGGCACATTTGGGAAAGTGATGTTGCTATCTCTTCCTCTGTGAAAAGCTTGTCCAGATGGTTGTTCATCTCCGAGTCCATATTCGGTTTCAATCCTTCAAAGGCAGCCTCTATTTGCATTTCTGTCGGACTGGAAGTTGCAAAGAGGTTTTCGAAATATTCATCGAACGCCCTCTCGATCTATTCTCTATCTTCTATCCATTCTTCTTGCCAATTTAAAATTCCCCAAATTCGATTCTTCCTTTTTCTGGAGGAGGCCTTTAGGTGAAAAAACTTCGTGTTTTTGTCTCCTTCCTTCAACCAATCTGCTCGAGATCTCTACTTTCAATACACTTCCTCATTTAACAGCAACCTCTCAATATGTCCCTCCGTGCTTTTAATCTCGTTTACTTCATCATGTTGTTTAAACTGATACTTCAAATTTGAAAGTTTTTCCTTCAGCCGTTTCAGCTTCTCTTTCTTGCCATTAAATTCTTTCCTACTCTAAATCTGCAGTTGTGCCATTGAATTATTGGCAGCCCTCTTGAAGGTTTCAACTCGACCTTCCTTACCCCAGCTTCCACACTCCATCCATTCTCATCTCACTATTCTTTTGCATTCTTTATATGGACTCCACATATCCTCATAGTGGAGTCTTTGACATGATTTCTTTTGGTGCCAATTAAACCGAGTCTTTTTTTACATCTCTAACATAATAGGGCTATGGTCTGAGCACCAAGAATTCAAGTTTGTAACCGTAAGCTTATAAGAACTTTGCTCCCAATCCTTACTCCCTAAGAACCTATCAAGCCTTTCTTCAATCAAATGCGGTCCATATATTTTATTAGACCACGTAAAAGGGTAGCCCTTGCAGCCTAAGTCTACCAAATTGCAATCATTCACCGCCTCCCTAAAATCAGCCACCATGTTCAAGTTTCGGTCATTGCCCCTTAATTTTTCATTCAAGTTCAAAATTTCATTAAAGTCGCTAAAGCACAACCAAAGATAGTTAAACAAACCAGCCAACCTCCTTAGCAACGTCCAGGTATGTCGTTTTTGCATTGATTCCGGATGACTGTATATTCCAGTGCATCTCCAAGTATTCCCTTTCACCCCATAAATAATAGCGTCTATATGATGGTTGCTATACGATACAATATTGACATCAATTTCATCGTTCCATAGCAAAGCCAAACCGCCCATATCCCTATTTTTCCCACCTTAAGGCAGTTCTCAAAACCTAGAGTTTTCCCCATATTTGTCAGCTGCACATGCTTCATCTTCATTTCACAAACAAAAAGAATATGAGGCTTGTGCTCTCGGAGAATGTCTTTCAGAGCTAAGAACGTCCACGTACTCCTCAAACCCCAGACATTCCAACTTATGATTTTCATTACTGTCGACGGGGCTGGAAACTAGCCTCCGCCGATATTTCATGTACTGTTGAGTCCAACCTTTCCCTCACCTCCATGGCTATCACTCCCCAGCTTAGTTTGAGCTTAGCTGAGGGAGAATTGTCTGCCACTCGGCTCGGTTTGCATTTGCTTAGACTTGCCATCTTTGGTCTTTTGCTTTTTGGGCTACTTGTTCTTGTATCGCAACTAGCCTGCTTGCCATTGTTAAGGTCTCCTTGGTTGCTGCTTTTTTTTTTGTGGTTCGAACTTGGTTCTTCCATCTCCTCCATTTAGTCTTTGGTTCTTAGAAGAAAAATCCTCATTCACAACTTCTTCATCCGATCTCATTTGGGCTGTATTGGTGGAATTGGGCTGGCGAAATGTCTGGCCCACTAGAGAGAGCTTGTTTAAAGTTTTTCCCTCCAAATTTTCTTCTGCTTTTCGAATTTCCACTCCATGACTCGAGTTTTTAGAACTCTCCTTGTTATCAGCTGCATCAAGCTGTTTTTTGTTGTCAGTTTGCTGCAATCTCGGTTCCTGCCCCTAAGACATTAATGTTTTCTCAACTACCACAACAATGTGTTTTACTCCCATATGTGAACTACTGACTTCTTCCTGGTGTGGGGTTGACCCTACCCCAACTTCTCCTCCCGGGTTTGGGTGTTGAGGATGGTGGGTGTCTGTGTCCTCCGAGTTCTCCATTTTTTTTTATATTCTTCTTCTTTGCTCCTTTACTTCTTTTTCCTTATTCCTCTGACCCCTTATCCGATCTGTCAGTGGAGCTGCTTTTAATCAAGCCCCATACGCCATCTCCTCATTTGGTTGGCCTTTATACATTGCACACTCTCTGTATTGATGCCCAATGAATCCACAACAGAAACAATATTCTGGAAGCTTTTCATAAATCACCCCAGCTGAAATTTCTCCTCCATCTTCTTGCTGAATCTTGAGGATCTTTTTTAGTCGCTTGGTAATGTTTATTGATATTCTGACCCGCACATATTCACCAAAACAATCCCCAGTTGCATCTGTTGCTATGTCTTCTACTTTTCCAATCTTAACACCTATTTCACGGATTGTGCTAGTATCCATACACATCAGTGGCACATTATGCAGTTGTACCCAAAATAAAACATGTGAAAAAGGTTGTTCTATGATATTGCCAATACCACTAAGCTCTTGGAGTACAATAAGAGCACGCTCAAAATGCCATGGTCCTCATGTTAACACTCTTCGTTTATCTTCTTTTAAGGCAAACTTGAACATAAAGATTTTGTTTCACAAACTTTCAACTTTGACTACCCCCACTGGTCTCCAGGCTTGTTGTAAAGTTGTTCTAATACCTTCGTGACTGATACTTCTTGTAGTAAGGATTTTGCCCAACAAGCAACCTGCCACAATCTTAGCTCCTTTTTCCTTCATGTTACCCCCAAAGATAATTTTGTCTTCTTCCTCGTCTTCAAGGGTTATCGCACTACACTTCTTAATTAATTTGTCTGTTTCCATTCTTTAAATGAGGCTGTAAAATCCTTTAATGCAACGTAACCACCTTGCCAGCTTCGTTTCTTTCCTGCTCTTAACTCCTGCTTCAGCTTTCTTACACTCCTGATCGATAAATACTCACACCTACCCTTTAGCTCCAATTTAAGACTGAGCTCTCTGAAGAAAAAAGAAAAGAAAGAGAAAAAATTAAAATGAAAATTACGCCCAACTAGTGGGCAGTTTTCTGGACCATAAGGATCCAAAATTTGCTTCCATTTAGTATTCTCTCATTCAGAGAGAAAACACTCTCGAAGGAAGAGACTAAGATAGTATTTATTTTTTGGATTGGAGTGAGAATCTTGAGGAGTGGGAATCCTAGGATTGGGAGTATGAAGTGGGAGTAAGAGTAGGTTGTTTACTTACACTGGAATGGAAGCATGGAATGGAAATAAGAATCCAATTTATGTGCTTACTTTGTCTTGGATTGTGAGTAAATAGTTTCAAATTACAATTTTATCCTTATTTAAATAATTATAATTTTTAATTACAAATCTAATAAAAAATATATTTAATGAATAAATATTTATTTTATTATATTTGTAAATTTATAATAATTATTAATATTCTTAATTATGAACATGACAATTTTTTATTAATTTTAATAAAAAATGAAACATTATTTTATTTTATTTAATATAATTGTATTAAATTTATTATTATATAAAATAATAATATAATATTATTTAGTACAAAATTAATATTTTCTTAGAATAAACTATTTATTATTATTAATTATTAAAATTAAATAAATATAGTACTATTATTTTTAAAATAAATATAATAATAGTATATTTATTAATTCTCTATTAATATAATAATATTATTTTTAAATAATTCTAACTTAGAATCAATGCAAATTATTATTTAGTAAAATATAATAATATTATTCAAATAAATATAATATTATTTATTTTATTTTATTTTATTAATTTTAAAACATTAAATTGAATTAAATTTAAAAAAATGTAGAAAATGGAGAGGTGGGAGTGGGAATCTAATGGGAGTCTCACTCTCACTCCCCACTCAAAAAATGAGTGGGGTCTACGGAGTAGGATTCTTAATCCCTCCTTAATTTAGTGAAGTAAATACTGGAGTGGGAGGAATCCGTACTCCTTACTTCCACTCCAAAAAATAAACACAGCATAAGTAGTATTGTGTGGTGTTATGTGTATTGGTTCTTTTTGTAAAAGTTTGAAGGTGTTTATTTGTCTTTCACTGTATTTACAATTATTATTATTATTGTAATATTTGTAGGTCATAGCATAGTCCGTCGTGATCCGTGACAGCTCCAGTCAACCTAGCGAAGTCTTAATTGGGTTGGACCTGGAACAGCCATTTAGCCCAATGTGGGATCAACCCGTCTGCCCTTTTCTATTTTTGAAGTAGTCGTTGCGTTGATGCTTGACTTACGACGTAACACGATACAATGCTAATTGGAAGATAATAATTTTATATTATCAATTAATAAAATAAAGAGAAAAGGTACATAAAAGAAAATCTCAAACTTCAAAGGCTTAAAGAGCTACAAACGCTGGATGTTGAGAGGAAGATCTAAAACAGCTAAATAATTAAGATAACAGCATATAATTATCAGCTTCACATGTGTACTAATTATTTAAAATTAGGTAGACGAATTCATTTTGTATATTTGCAGATCATCCACTTTATCTTATCATGCCATGTTCCATTACCGGAGCCGTTGGAGCCATTTCCAATCCCCTATTTTGTCTCTCCAAATTTCCATGCCATCCTATATATATATAGAGTAGACACAGATAGGAAATTCAAAAATGCATAAAATTTTGTAAGATATCTTTGCACACAGCCAAATAAAAAAAACAGAGAGGAAATTAATTTAAACAATGATTTAATAATTTAATAAATCATCATCAGGGAAATAAATTAATTACCAAGAGACATGTCGAATCCACGGGCTTTGAGCTCGCGATATTCTTGACTCAAGGCACACGTCTCGCAGCAAAAATGAACCAAGCAATCCCCACAAGGCCCGCCTTTTAACATGTACTGCTGCCTCATTTTAGATCGATAGCAGGCCGAGTATAAGCACCCGCAGCCAGTCACCAAAGATATTACAAGAAACAGTGCGCCACTCACACTACAAGCTGCATGCAAAACAATTTAGTGACCGATCACATTAATAAATCTTTAAAATTAAATAAAATCAGCTAAAACTAACCATAGAAGATCACTTACAAGAAGATCCTTTGTCAACAATATCAGCAATTCGACCAAAAGTGATGCAGGGGCACCAACATGTCAAGCAACCTGTTAATTAATTCAAAGAAACAAATAAATTAATTAATAAAACTCTCAGTAGATAGCCTCGATCTGTTCTTCATCATCATAAGTTAATTTGTGGTCACAAGATACTATTGCTAGCAACATCTATCAGCCAGCTAGCTGGTGTGTATCAGTATCACGTACGTCAATCGCGCGCGCGCGCGCGCGCGCGCGTGTGTGTGTACAAGTTTTGAAGGGAACTCACAGGTTGAGCAATCGGAGAAGCAGTCACAGAGTCCTGAGGACCAAGGTCCCTCTACGAGCTGATGCACATTCGCATGTTGCTGCTGGAAACCAGCTACCGGTACGCCGGTTGCCACATTCTGATGATCAAACTTCTGGTTTGGGTAACTAGATGAGTTCATGATGATCGACAACTAATTACAATCTTGGATATTTTGAACGAATGTGATATATGTTTTACAAGACAATGTTCCAGCAAAGATATATGCATATATAGATATATGGATGTGGCGGCTGGCGGCCACTTGGAATAAAGACTGGTCCACTGATAATTTTAGGTCTTGACGCTGTCCGCTGATTCATTCTATATGTGACCACTTTATTTATTATTTTAACACGCAAGCGCGTTGGAAGTTGTTCATCAGTTTTAATCAAATTACTTGATTTGAAGATATAATATATATATATATATCTTGACTGGTTGTTTTCTGATTGATTATTATTATCATTTTTTTTTTTGGAATCTGCTTTCTCACGTGTAAAATAGTGAAAAAAAAAAAGGAGTTGTGTTTGAGGGTGATGGATGAGAATTTTTCAAATACAAGGAGAGAAGGAGCTATTCATCCGGCAGCCCTCCTGAACTTAAAAGGATGGTCTTAAGAAATTTCCTTAAAGTCATGGTATG
Organism: Citrus x clementina; assembly: GCF_000493195.1. Taxonomy (NCBI): domain Eukaryota; kingdom Viridiplantae; phylum Streptophyta; class Magnoliopsida; order Sapindales; family Rutaceae; genus Citrus; species Citrus x clementina. The sequence continues at coordinate 27,379,289 of NW_006262688.1, forward strand.
TCGGATATTAATTGAAAAGATAATCTTGGATAATGCAAAATGAAATCTACATTATAATTTCTATAATCTTTTGGAACGAGTTAATGACCACACCGAGTAAAAATACACGGATACGTATACAAAGTTGGTGTGACTATGCAAAATATTGCGTGGGGATGAAACATCCTTAAAAAGTCTATTCAGGATTTCTTTTTTACTAATTGGTCAATCATTTTTATGATGCAGTATCGCTCTATCAGTAAGGAAGACATGATATCACAATTCTTGAGGCAATTAAAAAAAATTAACTGGAATGTCTTTTGTAATTTTTTTTTTCATTAAGAAAAATGAATACATGTTAAAAGAATTATGCATTTATTTATATGCAAAGTTGTCTTCAAAAAAACTTCTTTGAAAAGTTGAAGTTCAAAAAACTTGTTTGAAAAGTTGATGCAGTTGCCGTATACCCTTCTCCTTGCGGATGTGAGAAGTTTCATAAAATCTTTCCCCGGATTAGAATTGGCCCCTTGGGCATAGGTTGACTAGCCATGAATGCATTTAACTTGTGCCTCAACTACCCGGCTCAATTAAGAACAGGAAACGACAATGGTGTTTAATGGGTAAAGCTTCTTACCTTTATCCAAATTTTTTATAAACATATCAATAATTAGGAAAACATATTATTATTGAATTGTTTTTTCATTTCATTTTATGTTCTTTTCTTTTATTTATTTAAGTTAAAAAATTGAGATTTGATAAAGTCTAAATTAATTTTTTAGTCCCTATCTCTAAGGATTTAAACTCACAAGTCACATGGCTAAAAAAAATAAAAAAGGAAAAACTGCTGGAAAGCTATTCAATCATGTCCGTTGGCAAATTCTCTCTCTTTTCTTTTCTTAAAACAAATTAGAATTAGGATAGATCCAAATTATATCAATATGTAATAATAAGGATGCTTTATATATATGTAATGTAAAGTACAATTATGTACACAATAATATATGGTAAAGCAAAATCTTTGATTAAGTTTTACACTCAGATTATCGTTGTAAGATAACGTCCTCTGCCACGACCGACACCACGAGTGTTCATCGAAAAGAACGTTTCTACCTCCTTATCGCTTATTATTAGTTTGAACAAAGTTGGCATGAATAGCATTGGTCTCTGGTTCAGGAACAAAGTTGATAGCATTCAATTCAAGTCTGCTTTCATGACTGAGTAACAAGGAGAACACCTCCTGCAAGGTAAGGTGGTTAGTCCTGGCAGTTACATTGACAGCTACGGGACCATATTCAGCTCCAAGACCTGCAAGAATATAATAAATAAGATCATCTGCTTAAAAATGTGCCAGCAGCTGCCACATTTTTTAAGTGAGACAGTTTTATTGTGTACTAAAAAATAAATATTTCCAAGGTGAGTAATAGATAAAGAACTGTCATCACCTATCATGACCTTCTCACCTCCCTTAAATTCTATCTTGATGTTCAAGTCACTCAGATCGTTAGTAACATGATGTGTCACATACAGCTATCAAAGTACCATCCATGTTCCCCCTTCTCCTCAGAAAATAACATGTAGGTAGAAGCTTGATTTATATTTTGTTTTCCACCAGAAAATTCTTCATAAAAAAGTTTCAATCCTGCAGCTCATGTTTTATTTTTCTGTTTTGGTGTCAGAGCGGATTGCCTCATATTGATCCAATGACACAAACTGGTCAAGTTAAACCTCACCAAACAAACTTCAACTTCACTGTTCCTATTAAGTTAAATAGGAATAACTTTATGCTATGGAAGTCTAAGTTTTACCAACCATCCGAGGAAATAACTCGGAGACTCTAACCTCTAGAGCTCAAGTTACACCTGCCAATAGGCGATGTGGAGAATTATGAAACAGATGAGAATCCTGACTATGTTCAGCGTGTTCGACAAAACCAGATACTGCTTAGCTAGTCACTGTCATCAATGACTGAACCCGCATTGAGCACAGTTGTTCATTGTAAGAATTCTTTTGAAGTATGGGATGCTTTAGAGAAAACTTTTGCTTCACACTCAAAAGCAAGAGCTTTGCAACTGAAGATGAAACTGCAAACAACAAAAAAGAACAATCTGTCAATGAGTGATTTCGTATCCACCATGAAAAATCTTGCAGCTGCTATATTCTTTTAGGTCTTGGAGCTGAATATGATCCGCAGTTGTTAATATAACTGCTAGGACTGACCACCTTAACTTGCAGGAGGTGATCTCCGTGTTACTCAGTCACGAAAGCAGACTTGAACAATTGAATGCTGTCAATCGCGGATACCGCTACCTTCGAAAATAAAGCGAGAGTTACACACACCATCAATCAAAGTACCCATGATCACTACCGGAAATTTAAACTCTATCTAATTGACATATGAGTTAATTATTGAATTATTATCATCTTATGATATCATTTCTCGTGTGTTTTGAGATGATGAAGATTTAACCGTTGATGCCTATCATGAAATAGCCGACTTGATAATACCGCAATGTCGTGAAATTATTGCTTAAAACGCCACAACTATTGCTAACAATTAAGTCTGTGGTGTTTGCTGTGGAGTGGAGTGTTTGGAGAGCCTGAAACATATAGTGGTTTATATATATAACTCTAGTGATGCTGATACCACCTTTTCCATGAAAACTGCATCGCCCGGAACATAATCATCCGTTGATTAAAATCATCCACACCTCTCCTCAATTCACACCGGGCAGCCACCTTTCATCCTATGTTAAAAATGCAACATATACACTCCAGCTCGAAAACCATCCTTCGTTGCCGGCACCACCTTGAACCTCCTCCAAATCTACCACCATCTTCATCTGCAAAAATATATATCTTTTCCTGAATAAATCCTGGGCCCTGCCTAAATTACCAGATAAGTGTACGGATGTCTCTGCTGAAATCACTGCCGAAGCTGAACTTGAATCAAGCCACATTGGAGTGCCAGCTGGAATCCATTTGGCAACGAAGTCAGCTGCACACATGGGAATTGCATTGGCAGCTACACGTAAAAAACTAACTGAGCTGGAATATCCCAGTTGGCAAAACTGCTATGCAGAGCAGAGAATCCCCTGCTGCCGTGTGATGAGTTTGCTAGCAATTAGTAAATGGTTCATTGTTTTGAACCATTTACTAATAGCTAGCAAATAAAGCTTAGTGATGCGCTTAGTGAATTAGCTAGTAAGCTACGTCTATAAATACTAAGCATAGCCATTATTGTAATTGTACTAAAAAACTAAATCCAATAAAAACAGTGGAAATCTTCCTCTCATTTGCATTTCTAAAAATCTATTTGTGACAAAGTTGTCGGTACTACTCAAGAACCGTGATTTGTTCGTTTTTGTATTTTGTGTAACGAGGATGAAAATAAATAACGGGAGGATGAAAAGAGGAAATTAAATCAGATTAGAAGCTGAAAGAGCATGGCTGATCTGATAATTTGAAATTCTTTTCACATATTTGGATTTAGATGAAAGTGTTTTGTTATTAATTAACGGAAATTAAGTTAAGATGAAGAATAACTGTCTTGGCGTCTTGATGATCAAAATTCAAATGATATGCTGAAGAAGAAGAGATGGCTATATACATGAGTGTTAATTACTAGCTGGCCTGGGCCGGCTCATGTGCCGTACCCCGTAGATTCATAAAATATTGTGAACCAAGATTGGTTGGGTTTTAATCATCAAGTTTTAACAGTGCAGCCAGTCAATTTTTCTGTTAGTCCGTCTACGCTTTACTTTTATGTTTTATCATGGATTCTCAGTGGCCCAGGGTTTAGGCTGAAACACTGAAAACCCATAAAAGGGGGAGCGTTGTCGTTTGTAAACCGAATAAAAATAATAATTATTCGGTCTTTGGTCAAGTGGTTAGAGTCACTCTCTTATAATTATGAGGGTAGTGGTTTGAACTCTCATAATAAAATTATGAGGGTTCAATTCATTTTTCAAAATTAAGTGAAAATAATTTTTTTTCTTTTGAAATATAAGTGGAGTTGACATCTTTCTAATATGAGTTATAACCTAAATAACATTCTTCTCATGTAATAAAAAAAAACAAAAAATAATTGAATTTGTGGTTAAATGATGATGCCAAATGTCTAAAAAATAATAATAATAATCTTTATTAGACTTGTCCTCATTCTAGAGTTACCTTCATTAGAGCCTAATTTATATTTTTAATTGAAACGTTCCATCAATAGTAGGATGCTACTAAATTCTATTTTTCTTTTCTTTTTTCCCGTGTTGCTTCTGGTTTTTTCTCCAAAAAATTAACAAGTATTTTTTTCAAGTCTTGAAGTTGGCGGTTATAAAATATTTGTTAAATCTTATGTATCTTCTGTTTTCAATAATTAACTAGATTTAATCTTGAGGAAATTTTCGGTTTATGGCAGGATAATTGGATTGAATGGTGAGAAGAGTAATAATATTACATTAACTTAAATTAAATTGTCTTTATTAGAAGATTATATTCCGTAATAATTTTTTAATTAAAATTATCATGTTCAAAATAAATTTTAAAGAACAAATAGCTCCAACCTTAATTTGAGATTCACAAATAAATTTTGAAACTACATAGAGATATCCTAAGTGACATGACATTAACATGATAAGTAATAAAAAATATTATTAGTATAAATTTGTTCTTATAAATAACACCGGCGAAAAAAATAATATTTTATTAAGATAAAGTATTATGGTTTATCATCCAAAAAAAACTAAAAGCATTGAAATTCAGTGATAAATCAAAATATTTGACGTAATTTTATTCCAACAGTTTTAACAAATTTACAAACACAAGTAATAAACTTAATAAAAAGAGGAAAAAAAAAGTATTTACCATCATTTTCTGAAGGGAAAATATCCACCGTCCACCTGATTTTGTCTATTTTTTTAAAAATACATAAATCCTAATTTTTTTAACTGCGCTACACTTAAACTTATATTTTTTTTCACATTTTCACCTCCATTTGCAAACCGTCAAGACGTTGCTGACGTCATAAGGATAAAATAATAATTTCACTTGGGCTTAAAAAATGACGTCGTTTAAGATCTGTAATAAGGAAAAAAAAGGAAAAGGAGGCATAGTGGTCCCCAGCACAGCAAAAAATATACAGAATCTTAATTGGCCTCGAATTTGTTCTGTAACTACGACACTGCCCCTCCCTGAATTATGCATATATTCTCCAAATCCTCCTACATTTTTGTCCCAATAACAACAGAGAAAATGAAATTTTAAAATGAGAAAGAAAACAAACGGCAAGATGAACGGTTAGGGCAAATAAACAAACGGCAAGATGGTCCACCACCCACAAACTAAAGCGGAGATATCAAGGTGGGTCGCGAACTAGACGGTGAAATCAAAACAAAACGTACTGTGTTCGCTGAAGTAGGGAGAGCTTTGAGAGTTACGGATGTCTTGAGAGATGTCAGTTTCAAACGCTCGTGCAACTGGTGAGTGGAGTCAACTCTTTCGCCTACGGTTTCGGAGATGTTGATATCTATGAATTCAATTGATTACCTCACTTTCCTTTCAATTCCATTCCAACATGACTATGTATGTTATCAGATTGATTTATATCTTTACTAATTTTTTCTTTTTTTAAATAATGAATTGATGATGATGCAGGTGCGGCAAACTGAATGAGTGTTTGCTGCTGTGTTGAAGGCACAAGCAATGGAAGGCGGCAGTTCGAGGACGCGACACACGCGTTCACAAGTGGGTCCAGACTGGAGTTCGAAGGAAGCGCTGATTCTTGGGAACGAGATTGCTGCTGTGGAGGCAGATTGTTTGAAAGCTTTATCAAGCTATCAAAAATGGAAAATAATTTCTGAAACTTGTACGGCGTTGGATGTGCCGCGCACTGCGAATCAATGTCGGAGGAAATGGGATTCATTGATTGATGAGTACAAAAAGATAATTGTGCGATCAAGGACTTTTCCTAAATCCCAAACTCAAGCTCATACTGATTGCTTTCCACCCAATTTTGACCGTGAGCTCTTTAAAGCCATTCATGATTTCGTTATGTCTAAGGATAACTGATCTGATGATACTGACCCAGATTCAGATACCGTCCTGAAGCTGACTTCTCTGAAGCAATTTCACAAGCACAACTGGATAACTTTTAACTTCTCTCTCTTGTCTTGGACTGGGAGGACTTCTCATCCACCTCTATAACAAGAACATACACACATACTCTTTATTTTTATCTCCACCCACAAACGGCAACGGCTACAACACTCACAAAGCTAATATTTTGGCATTTATTTAGGGTAAATATGTAATTTTCTATTTTCGGAGTTAAAAAGTAATTTAGAAAAAATTCCGTTAGTTTTATTGACGGTTTACAGAAGGAGGTGGAAATGTGAAAAAAATTATAAGTTTAGGTGGAGCGCAGCCAAAAAAATTAGGATTTGTATATTTTAAAAAAAGTGGACAAAATCAGGTGGACGGTGGATATTTTCTATTTTCTAAACTTAATTTCTTACAAATTAATTAAAATAGGCGCACATCCAAGACAAAAGCCACAACAATTTATTAGAACAAGAACAAAAAAGAGGAGTTGATGATTATTATCTCTGGGCCTACGGCTGCTGAGAAAGGAGATGGGCATCAATATCTTTGGCAACATCAATTAAGATTTGAAGTTTGCCAGTGGGATCTGGAACATCTTCTTTCAGCTTCTCATATTCAAAAATCCAGTGCACCAAACTGCCATCATCGTTTTCTTTTGGAGTCACTTTAACAGTCGAAGAGAAGCTCTTGTACAACTCCAACAGGTTTCCTCCAATCACTTTGTAATTGGTTATGTAGTTTTCATTATCTATCGCTTCTATTATCTCCTTTGCAATTTGAGGGCTCCCATCTGTGTTTCATTCCACGAGAACAATAAATCATTTTGCAATTATATTGAGCTTTCCTATCACATCATTATACATATTGAGCAAACCTTGGTTGGAACTAAATAAGTAATAAGTTGTCAAGAATATTCTAAATATTAAATTATAGATCAATACAAAAGGCCAAAAGGGCTTAATGGTACACTGATTAAACATGAAAAACAAGATAAATAATTAGCATAACTTAACCCTAATGATAATATAGTTGTAAGAGATTGAGTATGTTGATTGACAATCAATCCAATTTACATTGATTGCCTAGTTTGGAAACAACACATATTAATCATTTTAATTTATATATTATTTTTATTTTCATTCTTGCATGATTCTTCATTTTTACATAATCATATTGGATGGTTAGAAGGGCATATATAGCTAGTGGTTGAATATGTGACATGATGTGAACATTAATTCTCACCATGAGAGTATCTCCAGCAGATGATACAGCCAGGCTTCCCCCATTCCCCCTCAAGTAAATCGCAGCCCTGAATACTTTGGGGGCTCATACTGGCCATGATGTGTGGTTTGCAGCTGAACACTTGATGAAACTTGGCAGCAGGAGCCTTCACTTCTATTTCAATTTCCACCTTATTACCATTTTGAGACATTTTTATAAACCCTGATGATTTTCAGTAACCGACTACAAACAGAAAGAATAAGCACTGATGAAATACTGCACTGGCCTTCAGCCTTTATGTATAATTAGTAGAGGGCTCCTGATTGTTGATTGATCGGGGTTGGTCCCACTAGAGCAACCACATCCATTAAGTTCTCGCTCTGTATATTTCATTGGGTGAGACTATTTGCACTCTAAAAATTACTTAAATATTTTTTAATAAAATAATTTATTATAAAATTACTATTAAAGACAATTTATTTATGTGCTAGTTTAACTTTAAATACTCATATAGCGCACTCATTATTTAAAATTTAATTTTCTTGTTAAGAACCTTAAAATTTTTATTTCTAACATCTTAAAAAGTACATGCTACAAATTGATAGTTTGAATTATTTTGAGTATAAAATATCTGTGAGCCTTAGATTTTTCAAAAAAATAAAATAAACTGAAAGTATTGCAAAGGTGTTCATATTTTTTATCTTTAATTTAAACAAAAAAATAAAAGCACTCTAAACCCACTAACCAAGTCAACCCAGTCAACGTCTTCTTGTTCTTCTTCATTTTTATGTGAGATGGTGATTTTTTTTTCAATTGTTATCGAGGGGCAATGTAAGTCCATACTTATTGATTTTAAAGAATTTGATAGTGTAAAAATTTATATTAGATACATTCTTTAATTAGCGAAAGCTGATAAGCAACATTATTTTAAAAAGTTTGTTTAAAATTTGACTTAATTCCATTGTTGTAAGTTACATAAAATTTTCTTCTCAGAGTACTGAGTAGTTTTGTTGATATTTTAAATTAATTCAAATGTTTAAATAAGAATATTTTTTTATATTTTTAAGAGCATACAAGATAAATATAATTTTTTAAATTTAATAAATGAGTATTCATAATAATAAAGTACTCGGAATAATTTTTAGAGTCCAAATAATCTACCGTTTCAAATTTTTTATCCGCATTCCCTACCTAATCCTGATCTTGAAACACCCATTGCGATGGATCCATTATAATAATAATAATAATCTCGCCTACCTAAATATCGAACAATATATAAAAACTGCCAGCTGTTGCAATATTTGTTTATGTTTTATTTAGCAATTAACAGAACATTTAAGATAACAACGACATCACTCTCAAAAAAAAAAAAAAAAAAAAGATTACAACGACATCAGCATTCAGCAATAACAATAATAATAATGATATGTTAATATAGTAATAGTAAACACAAAATTAAACTGCCAGCTGTTGGAATATTTGCTTGTCATTGGTTTTTATTTTCAACCACATTTAGCAAGTGATAGATGGTTTAAGATTCTTTAAAAAAAAATTATAATAATTTAAGATAACAACAACTGCAGCAATAATAATATGTTAATAATAATAATAAACACAAAAAAAACCTAGCTACGGTAGATTTAATTACTTGCTTGTCATTTTGCTTCTGTTTTTCAACGTCTAAAGTCAAGAGTGGTGCACAATTGATTTAACACCTCAATTAAAAAAAAGCGCTAGTTGATGGAATATATAACTTGCTTGTCATTTTTCCTTCATTTCAACGTTCTTCGGCAAGTGACAGAAAATTTACGGGCAACAACAACAACAACAATTAATGATATTTTAAGAGTAATAATAAACACAAAATCTTTGCCACTGTAGGTACATTTCAATGCAAATTTCATAATGAAACTTTTGGATCTACGCTCAATTTGAAATTTTAAGTGCATAAAAACTCTAAATAAACTTTTAAGGTTTTCACAAAACCTTGACTTAATGTTTAAGAGAAACACGAATGAGAGAAAGAATCTTTGACTAAAAATTTTTAACTAAACACAAAACAGATGTATAAAAGAATATTATTGATACCACACTCAAGATTTAGATGAGAATATGAGTGATAAGTCAAATTTAGAAAACTACAAGAATATTATTTTTGATAACTTCACTAATTCTCGAAAGAACTAAAGAAATAATTATCTTTCTATTAAAAAAACAATAATCATCCTCATTATTAAATAGAAACCATTTTGGCCCACTGATTTTTATGTAATTGTACTTGGTTGTGCCTAAGTTATATGTTAGAAGAGATAAAAACCGATTTTGGGTTTGCATGCCCTTCCATCTCTTTGGTGGGGTGGAAATAGGGATGGCAAAAGGAAAAAGCCCAGCGCAAGCCCACTTTAAGATAAGTATGGGGGCTGGCTTAGGCTTGTATTTATTTTTTAATTTTTTTTTAAATTATTGTAAATTTGAAACGATTTAATAATCAACAAGTTGTTATAATAATAAATAAATTAAAAAATAATATTTTAAAATAAAATAATAAATAAAGAAAATAAAACCTTAGGAATTTATTTTTTAAATATTGAATTCTCTAATTTAAGCACTCTCTTAATTAATTAATGCATAAGAGAGAATTTATTATTATAATTTTAACTTTTTTTGAATCATCATTGACTTATAAATTAAGAATTTAAGTTTTCTTTTTTATTTTATCTTATTTTTTCAAATTTAATTATGATATTATAATTTATAAATTTATTTTTTAAAAAATAGTAGGGTCCAGACTTTCTTTCTGAGCCCTTATCCAGACCCTCATGTGTAAGAGCTGGGCCAACCCAAACTTTTTTGCCCACCCTAGGATTAGGAATGGCAACAATATGCAAAAACCAGCCCCCCCAGAAAATCACTATTTGTTCACAGTCATTTGTTGCTCAAGACCTAACATAATCTTATTAATTATAAAAATACATAACTGATGTAGCTAGCTTGATTCACGTCGTCCTCTTCACAATATGTATGCATATAATTTTTAAAGATACATATGTAGCTACCAATGAAAAAACAACCATATCAGTTGAAATTAGTCTAACTTAGATTTATTAGTTTCTCTTAAAAATCAACCTAAACTTAGGTATCAATCTAATCAAAAGCTCAAGTGTAAGCATAACTTTTAGTTAAGAGTTAATTGTATATTTGTACACAATAGTAAAAGTATATATTTTTAGAAATGTTTAGATAAATCTAATTTTTTGAATGTAGTATTATGATTCAAGATATGGTGTTATGATTTGAAAGAAATTTGTCGCTACTGAGGGTTACAGGTAAAATCCATTGATTTAAAATAAATCTGTTGCTACTACCACCGCTACAGGTTATGGGCAAAACCCAATACAGGTTAGGAGTGGGTTTGGTAATTGTTAAAACTCATAGTAGGTGAATTTTTTTGAAAAAGAGCTAAAATCTCATAGTAGGTTGTGGATAAGTTTGGTAATTTAAACTTTTTGCAGGTGTTAGTTCGGTAATGATAAGCTCACTGCGGGTAGTACCCATTGCCTTCCCTACCAAGGACTATAAATTCTTATTTTTCAATTGGTTTTGGTAATGATATTTTAGCATAAGAATCTCGATTGTTGTTATTTGTTGCAAGGATGAGAACTCATTTGGTTTTATCAAAGATGGTTTTAGGACTCAAAAATATAAAACTTATTAAAATAAATTTATGTCATTAACTCAAATAAGATTCTATTTGGTATTGAAGTACTGTAACTTTTAAGCTACAATTACTCTAGAAAAAAAACTATAACTATAAAAAAAAAAGTTAATAGTGTGCAATAAACATAACTTTTAAATAATAATTTGACAAAATAAAGGTATTGTAAGTTTTTCATCATAAAAGTGGTTGATTCCATCAACTTAACTTCCAACATATAATAACTAATATTTACCAAACACTTTAGTGTTGTAACTTTTAAGGTACAACTACCCAACTTCAATACCAAATGGCCTTAAGTTGATCAGAAAGCTGCTACACTAGCAAATACTATTCGGAAGAATATGAGAAATTGCGTAAATGTTTATTAATTATGAAACTTGAGAGCCATGTGCGTATGTGGAAATTAATTTATACATCTTAAATGATTGAAGTGAAGATAGGGTTAGTCGATTTACAAGTCAATGGCCGACATACCTGAATAATTCAACTTGGAAATTATATTAAAGCCACGATGAATCTCAATCATGCACTCACATAGTGACATAAAGTTTCCCACATGGAGTAGGTTCATTCTAGGGATGGTAAAATTCTCTATGGGGCTCCACCTCAAAGGAGGTGAATTTTAATTATTTTTTGTGGAATGAGGAAACAATAATCCCTAAGTTCTTAATGGGGTGGGGTTTGATTTTGTACTCCCCACCCAATCCTTATTATATACAAATATTTTTTTAATTTTTATTTTATCAATTACAATGTTGGTTAATAATTTTTTTTTATTTTTACCTAATATAAATGGATTATAACTAAAAGAAAACCTTCTTATTCAACGATAAAACATTATTATATTTCTTTTCTCTTTTAAAGTGCTTCTTTCTTGAATCATTTTTCAGTTTTCGTATCATTTTTAAGATATTGCTTCAAAATTTTAGAGATATTTTAAAATAAATTAGATACTTTATAATATGGTAATAATTTTATTTAAGTCTTTAATTTTTAATTTACTGAAATTATGTATCTATACCTACTATAAAACAAGTAAATGGGGAATGAGGAGGGGATAAGAAAATCATTCCCTATGAGGGGATTTTCCATCCCTATCCCTACCCTACTAAATTTATTGGGGAATGGGGTAAAGAATGGAGGTAAAATTTTCAATGAGGTAGGGAATGGGGTAAGCCTTCCCACCTCCACCCCACTCCATTGACATCCCCAGTTCAACTATTCAAGTTGCCTTGATGTTAAAAAAAAAAAAGCAGTCCAAATATCAAATTGCATCATTATAGATTAGTATTAATGTTAGAGGTGAGACAATAGATTTCAAATAATAAATAACAGTAGATTTATAATAAAGAGACAAACATTTTCTTGAATTGTTTCAAGAGACTTTAATTAAAAAGACCGTAGATCTATTTGATAAAAAAATTATATATTTGAGTGAATAATAATTCGATCAATTGATTCACTTTTATTTTGTTCTTAACCATGATGTGATTTATACCAAACTATTTGAAATAGTTTTAGGTATAATATCTGCTAAAAAAAATACTAGGTTAGAATAATAGTTTAATATTAATTTATTTGATTTAACATTATACATTAAAAAAGGGATAAATGTAATATATTTGAGTCTTGTCAAGTTACATCATTTATAACTTATATTAATCTAAAATCAATCTTTTTGTATGACTTGATGGTCACTTGTCAAACAATTAAAAGTTAATGGAAGACTAGTTTTGGGTCAATTGCAACATAACTTAGCAGATGCCTAACATATTATTATTACGACAATGTTTTTCATTTTCTTGAAACATTTTTTTTCTTAACCATTCACTACTTAGTTGAAACAAACATATAATAAGAAGGACCTTGTTAAGTTACATTATAATATAATTTACATCAACTATTAAATTATAACTAGTGATCTAAAAGTAAAATCAACTAAACTATTTTTAAATCACTAATTATACTTTTTGAATTAATATAAGTTATATTATAATATAACTTAACAACACCCTAATAAGAAAGCATCCAAAACTTTTTTCCATTGCGAGTAGATACGTCCGTTTCTAAAATCGAGGGGCGTATTGGTTCTATTTAGAGATGGCAAAACCCCGGCCCGGGTCCGGGTATTGCCATGACCGGACCCTGCCCGGATGCAACCGGTCAGGGTCCGGGTCCGGGCCGGATTTTAATCCGGGTACCCGGATTTTATATTTTTTAATATTTTATGTGTATATATTTTTTATTTTTTGGTAATTTTATAAGTTTTAAATTTATTTCAATAAAATTTGACATGAAAATATAAACTTTAAGTGTTTAAAACTTTATATATGTATAATAAATAAGTCAAATAAATATAAAATATTTAAAATAATATATATTTTATAATTTTTTTAATAAAATTTAGGTTCCGGGTTTATCAAGTGATGTCCAAGACCGACCCGACTTCATACTCGGGCCGGGTATTACCCGACCCGCAATGCCTGAGTACGGTCCAGGTCCGGACCGGACGGATATTTTTGCCACCTCTAGTTCTATTTGTAAAAGTTTCAAGGGGCTTGTCTTTTACCGAATTTATAATTATTATTATATTGTAACTTTTGTAGGGCATAGCGTAGCGTAGAGTCGACCCAACGAAGTCTTAATTGGGTTAGACCTGGAACAGCCATTTAGCCCATATGTGATCACCTAATACACGTTGCGTTTGCTATGGCGGGACCAACCCATTTGCCTTCTTTTGTTTATGATGAAGTAGTTGGCTTTACGCTTGACTGACGACGTAATTAACATGGTACAATGCTAATTGGAAGATAATAGTTTTATATTATCAATTAATAAAATGAAGAGAAAAGGTGCATAAAAGAAAATCTCAAAACTTCAATGGCTTAAAAAGCTACAAACGCTCAGCGTTAAGAGTGAGATCTAAAAGAGCTCAATTATTAAGTAATAGCATATAATTATAAGTTTCACGTATTTACTAATTGTATAAAATTAAGTAGATGAATTTATTTTGTATATTTGAAGATCATCCACTTTATCTTGTCATGCCACCTTCCACCACCGGAGCCGTTGAAGCCATTGCCAATCCCCTATTTTGTTTCTCCAAATTTCCATGCCATCCTATGTATATAAATTAAAAAAAAAATGTATAAAATTTTGTAAGATATTTTTGCACGCAGCCAAATAAAATTTTGACAGGAAACTAATTTAAACAATGATTTAATAATTTAATAAAGGGTCATCATCAGAGAATTAAATTAATTACCGAGAGCCATGTCGAATCCACGGGATTTGAGCTCGCGATATTCTTGACACAAGGCGCACGACTCGCAGAAAAAATGAACCAAGCAATCCCCGCAAGGGCTGTCTTTTAACATGTACTGGTGCCTCATTTTAGATCGATAGCCGCACGAGTATAAGCAAGCGCAGCCAGTCAGCCAAGCTATTATAAAATAAAGTGCGCCGTTCACACCACAAGCTGCAAGCAGACCAATTTTGTGACCAATCACATTAATAAATCTTTAAAATTTAATAAAATCAACTAAAACTAAAAACTATATGTATAGTTAATTTTGGGAACAGATCACTTACAAGAAGATCCTTTGTCAACAATCTCAGCAATTCGACCAAAAGTGATGCAGGGACACCAATATGTCAAGCAACCTGTTAATTAATTCAAAGAAACAAATAAATTAATTAATAAAAACTTTCAGTAGCCAGCCTCGATCTGTTCTTCATCAGCATAAGCTAATTTGTAGTCACAACATACTAATGCTAACCAGTGTGTGTCAGTATCACGAACGTCAATCGTATATTAACGGAGGGAAAAAAAAAAAGTACGTAAATTACACTTTAGTTTTGAAGGGAACTTACAAGTTGAGCAGTCGGAGCAGCAGTCACAGAGTCCTGAGGACCAAGGTCCCACTGTGGGCTGATGCACATGCCCATGTTGCTGCTGAAAACCAGCTGCTGGTAAGCCGATTGCCACGTGCTGATGATCAAACTTCTGATTTGGGTAATTAGATGAGTTCATGATGATCAACAACTCGTTACAATCTTGGATACATTGAACAAATATGATAAATGATTTACAAAACAGCGTTCCTAATAAGATTTATGTGCATATAGTGTTAGAAAATAATAAGAATATGGAGGCAAAGAACAAAGAAGTTTTCTTAGGATTTGAGACGTGTTTGCACACTTTCCTTTAAGGTTTTATTTGCCCTCACCAATCTTGGTTTGCTATAGAGTTTTAATGGCAAATTACCCCCAAGATATATCAAATCCTGAATACAATCTCTAGCAAATAAGATTGTATTTCCAGAACATATATGAAACCTTCAAAATCTGATATTAATATAATTGTATATGTTTCCTTTATGAAGAAGATGTTAATTCAAAAGAATGCAACCATTCGAAATGGTACTTCTTCAAAAAACTCTTTTGGTTTAAATTTGCAACGATTAACACTTGAAATTTTCAAGCTTGTCAACCGTTTCTAGTTGACGCCTTTCTAGAAATAAACGGTTAACCGTTTTCTCAATAAACGGTGAGCCGTTTTATTCCAGAATGTCAAATATGTTGCTCTCGATACATAAACGGTTAACCGTTTTCTCAATAACCGGTGAGCCGTTTTCTCTAGACCATAAAACATGCTCTCTGGATTTAAACGGTTAGCCGTTTTCTCCATAAACGGTGAGCCGTTTTCTCTAGACCATAAAACATGCTCTCTGGAGTTAAACGGTTAGCCGTTTTCTCCATAAACGGTACGCTGTTTTACCCAGAACAGAAAACATGCTCTCTGGACTTAAACGGTTAGCCGTTTTCTCAATAAACGGCAAACCGTTTTCGTCCAGAATATCAAACCAAAAAACTTGAAAGATGTTACAATCTCTCTTACATATAGATATATAGATGTGGTGCCAGCGTGACCACTTGGAGTAGACACAGTTAGTCTTGACGCTGACCGTTGACCAATGACTTATACTATACGTGCGCATTTTAAGTTCATTCACTGTTTTCTTGTTCATTATTATTTTTTGGAATATGCTTTTTCCGGTATAAAATAGTAAAAAATGTATGGAGAATTAATTATCAAATTCATTATCATCTTATGATATTCTCTCTCGTGTGTTTTGAGATGATGAAGATTTAACCGTTGATAGTGTTGGCAACATTCCCTGCGGGGCCCTGATCAACTCGGGTCGGGACTCCTGAAAATCTTTAGAATTAAAAATGGGCCTGTATTGGGATAAATCTAAGCCCTAAATATATTTCGGGTTTGGATTTGGAGATTTATCAGGCCCCGAACCCGAATCCGAGCTATAAGTTTTTTTAAAATCAAAATATTTTTTTTATTTTAATCAAATAATTAAAAAAATACTGAACACAATAAAATAAATATAACAAAAACCTGGATCTAAAGTCGTCTCTCTCAAAACACTATCAGTCCTATCGCCACCTCCGAGCCCCAATGGAGCTTCCCCTTGCCGGCCGTTATGCACCTCCAAACCGCTAACCCTTTCTCATTGGCACTCTCATTTTTCGCCGGACTTGACCAACCATCGCCACCTTCGCTGCCATTTGATCAATCAAGGTAATTTTTATTGAAATTTGATTTGATGATTCTTTTATTGTGTTTTTGTGTTATTCCATTGCTCTGTTTCCCCATATTATGCTTTTCTCATTGATTTTAGAATTGGTTTGTTTCCCAATATTAATTATCGTTTAACTCTATTTGTGTAGCTTATGTGAGTAAACTATCGAATGAGGTGGCAATCTCCACTTTCATCTTAAGATGAAAGTATGTATGCTTGGTGATGCCCAGCATGTTGAACAGGTAAATTTCTTGCTGATTTGTTAAGTCTATTCATGTTAATGGTGAATACGTATTGAAAAAATTCGATGCCCAGCATGTTGAACAGTCTTTTCATGTTCATGGTGAATTTGCTCTATGATATTTGGATTTAGTCACTATACCAAGATATTTGGAATTTTTGCAACCTAAAACGTATGTGATGCTATGTATTTATGGAGCCAAATTTACGCTCTGTATTTATGTGATGCTATGTATTTATGGAGCCTATTATATGCTAATGGGAAATGCTTTATGGGGTTTTCAAATGCATGTATTTGCTAATTGTCAGCCCTTCACGTTTATATATTTGGATTTTTGTTCTTTACGGCAAGAGTAGCTTGCAAAGTCCATCATATAGCCTAATTATGTGCTCTGTGCTTGGTGTGAAAAATAGTTCATATATTTAGGATATATCAACCATGCAAAGCTTGTAATTAGCTCATACTATCAGAGAGGTTAGTAAAATATGCTTGATTTTTTATTTATGATTATTGTTTTCTTTCCAAAAATTGCATAGTGTTATGCACCCTTAAGTAGTAAAGCTACTTAAATTTTCTATGATTATTGTTTTCTTTTCCAAAAAATTGCAGAGTGTTATTTCAATAGTAGTTTTATTTTACTTTTTCCATTGCCCGTGAATTCTGAAATTGTCTATGATTTTTTATCGCATTGATAGTTGTCAACTTGGTGCTAATTGATCTTCCTGGGCTCACAAAAGTAGTAGTTGGTAAGTTGATGAGTTTGCTAGCTATTAATAAATGGTTTATTAGATTCGGAATTTGTTATTCTGTTATGCAGGTAAAGTTGTAAATAAAGCTTAGTGATGTGCTTAGTGAATAAGCTAGTAAGCTACGTCTATAAATATTAAGCATAGCCATTATTGTAATTGTACTAAAAAACTAAATTCAATAAAAACAGTGGAAATCTTCTTCCTCGTTTGCATTTCCAAAAATCTAACTGTGACAAAGTTGTCGGTACTACTCAAGAACCGTGATTTGTTCGTTTTTGTATTTTGTGTAATGAGGATGAAAATAAATAATGGGAGGATGAAAAGAGGAAATTACATCAGATTAGAAGCTGAAAGAGCATGGCTGATCTGATAATTTGAACTTCTTTTGGCTGGACTTTAAGCACATATATGGATTTAGATGAAAGTGTTTGTTATTAATTAACGGAAATTAAGTTGAGCTGAAGAATAACTGTCTTGACATCTTGATGATCAAAATTCAAATGATATGCTGAAGAAGAAGAGATGGCTAAAAATGTGTGTTAATTACTAGCTGGCCTGGGCTGGCTCATGTGCCGTACCCCGTAGATTCGTACAATATTGTGAACTAAGATTGGTTGGGTTTTAATTTTCAAGTTTTAACAATGCAGCAAGTCAATTTTTCTGTTAGTCCATCAATGCTTACTTTTTTCATGGATTCTCAGTGGGCCAGGCTCTAGGCTTAAACACTGAAAGCCCATAAAAGGGGGAGCGTTGTCATTTGTAAACTGAATAAAAATAACAATTATTTAACCTTTGGCCGAGTGATTAGAGCAACTCTTTTGAACCCCCACAATAACATTGTGAGAGTTTAATTCCTTCTTCAAAATTGAGTGAATGTAATTTTTTCTCTTTCGAAATGTGAGTGGAGTTGACATCCCTCTAATATGAGTTGTAATATGAACAATAATCTTATATAATAAAAAAAAATAACAATTGAATTTGTGGCTAAATGATGATACCAAATGTCTAAAAAAGAAAAATGAAATAATCTTTATTAGACTTGTCCTCATTCCAGAGTTACCTTCATTAGAGCCAAATTTATATTTTTAATTGAAACGTTCAATCAATGGTAGGATGCTACTAAATTCTGTTTTTCTTTTCTTTTTTCCCATGTTGCTGCTGGTTTTTTCTCCAAAAAATTAACAAGTATTTTTTTCAAGTCGTTAAGTTGGCGGGTTATAAAAAGTTTGTTAAATCTTAAGTATCTTCTGTTTTCAATAATTAACTAGATTTAATCGTGAGGAAATTTTAGGTTTATGACAAGATAATTGGATTGAATGGTGAGAAGAGTAATAATATTACATTGACTTAAATTAAATTGTCCTTATTAGAAGATTATATTTCGTAATAATTTTTACAAATAGCTCCAACCATAATTTGGGATTCACAGATAAATTTTGAAACTACATAGAGATGTCTCAAGTGATATGACATTAGCATGATAAGTAATGAAAAATATTATTACTATAACTTTGTTCTTATAAAAAAGACTGGCGAAAAAAATAATATTTTATGAAGATAAAGTATTATGGTTTATCATCCAAAAAAAAAACTAAAAGTATTTAAATTCAGTGATAAATCAAAATATTTGACGTAATTTTACTCCGACAGTTTAAACAAATTTACAAATAGGGATGACAGTGGGGAGGGGACTAATCTCCCCGTACCCATCCCCGATATCTTGCGTATGTCACCGTCCCCTCCCCATCCCTGTCAAAATTAGAGAATCTTCATCCCCTCCCCAAATAATAACAGGAGATTCCTGATCCCCAAATAACTAATACATTTTTTTTTTGTTTTCAATTTTGAGTTAATCATATTAAAATAAAAAATTCAAATAAAAGTAAAGTTCGAAATATATTTTACATTAATATTCATTACAAAAGTCACATACATTAAATTAGTAAGTAACGCAGCATGCAAGGGACACAAACTATCATGAATAAATTAATAGCTTAATACAAAATTATTACAAATAAAATCAAATTTAGATTCAAAATTAACTTTTCAATGGTGGCGTGGGCACTTTATAAATGTAGACTATTTCCTTTACAATACAATAGTTAAGTCGAAGCAAATCAAAAGCAAATATTAGATTAGATTAGATATTAAAATTGTGATTTGCTGTGGGCAATTATAACATCTAAAAATAAATAAAAAATAGATTTAAGTTTAAAATATTTAATGAATATTAAAATTAAAACAAAAGTTTTGGGCTAATAGAATCTGTCTGGTCTTTTTAATGTCATAAATACAAATTTAGGACTTTAATTAGTTAATTAGGCCTAAAAGTTTAATAATATAAATATTTTGATATTTTTTATTTTTACCAATACTTATAATTTTATAATTCAAATTTTATTATTTATTTACTAGTAATTTTAAAAAAATAAAAATTAAATTAAAAATTAAAATGGGGAAATGGGTAGGGGATGGGGATTCCACCCCATCCCCGTCTCCTCCCCGAATAAGAAATTGGATAAAAAAATTTCTCCGTCCCTTCCCCGAATAAGAAATTGGGTATGAAATTATCCTCATACCCTCCCCGAATAGGAAAAATCCCCAAGAGTATCCGTCCCCGTGGGGATTTTGCCATCCCTATTTACGAACACACTTAATAAACTTAATAAAAAGAGAAAATTGAAAAAGCTTTTACCATTATTTTCTGAATTTAATTTCTTACAAATTAATTAAAATACGCGCACATCCAAGACAAAAGCCACAACAATTTATTAGAACAAGAACTAAAAAGAGGAGTTGATGATTATTATCTCTGAGCCTACGGCTGCTGAGAAAGGAGAAGGGCATCAATATCTTTGGCAACATCAATTACCATTTGAAGTTTGCCAGTGGGATCTGGAACATCTTCATTCAGCTTCTCGTATTCAAAAATCCAGTGCACCAAACTGCCATCATCGTTTTCTTTTGGAGTCACTTTAACAGTCGAAGAGAAGCTCTTGTACAACTCCAACAGGTTTCCTTCAATCACTTTGTAATTGGTTATGTAGTTTTCATTATCTATCACTTCTATTATCTCCTTTGCAATTTGAGGGCTCCCATCTGTGTTTCATTCCACGAGAACAATAAATCATTTTGCAATTATATTGAGCTTCGTTATCACATCATTGTACGTATTGAGCAACCTTGGTTGGAACTATATAAGTTGACAAGAATATTCTAATTGTTAAATTATAGATCATTACAAAAAGCCAAAAGGGCTTAATGGTACAGTGATTAAACATGAAAAACAAGATAAATAGTTAGCATAAATTAATCCTAATGATTGATATATTTGTAAGAGACTGAGTATGTTGATTGACAATCAATCCAATTTACATTGATTGCCTAGTTTGGAAACAACACATATTAATTATTTTGATTTATATATTATTTTGATTTTCATTACTGCATGATTCTTCATTTTTACGTAATCATATTAGATGGTTAGAAGGTCATATATAGCTAGTGATTGAATATGTGACATGATGTGAACATTAATTCTCACCATGAAAGTATCTCCAGCAGATGATACAGCCAGGCTTCCCCCATTCCCCCTCAAGTAAATCGCAGCCCTGAATACTTTGGGGGCTCATACTGGCCAGGATGTGTGGCTAGCAGCTGAACACTTGATGAAACTTGGCAGCAGGAGCCCTCACTTCCACTACAGTTTCCACTTTATTACTATTTTGAGACATTTTTATAAACCCTAATGATTTTCAGTAACCGACTATGGGTGCGTTTGGGATTGAGGTTGGGCAGCTGTAGCTTAAAAGCTACAGCACTAAAGTGTTTGGTAAACACTAGCTGCTGTAGCTTTTAAGCTATGTTGATATGATTTTTCATTTGTATAATATAAAATTTATTATATCTTTAATAATTTTATCAAAATTATTATTTAAAATTTATATTTATTATATATTATTAACTTTTGTTTCATAATTACAACTTTTTTTTCACAGCAGCTGTAGCTTAAAAGCTACAGCACCTCAATCCCAAACGCACTCTATAAACAGAAAGAATAAGCCCTGTTGAAATACTGCACTGGCCTTCAGCCTTTATATATAATTAGTAGAGGGATACTGAATTTTGATTGATGGGGGTTGGTCCCACTAGAGCAACCACATGAATTGCGTGCTCCCTCCGTATATTTCAACGAGTGAGGCTATTTACACTCTAAAAATTACCTAAACATTCTTTTTTAATAAAATAATGTATTATAAATTTATCATTAAGGACAATTTATTTATGTGCCAATACAATTTTGAATACTCATATAGCACACTCATTATTCAAAATTTACTTTTCTTGGCAAAAGCCTTAACACTTTTATTTCTAACATCTTAAAAAATACATGCAACAAATTGATGTTTTAAATTATTTTGAGGTCAAAATATATGTGAGCCTTAGATTTTTCAAAAAAATAAAATAAACTGAAAGAATTTCAAAGATTCTCATATTTTTTATCTATGATTTAAAAATAAGAAAATAAAAGCACTCTAAACCTACTAACCCAATCAACCCAGTCAACGTCTTCTCGGTCTTCTTCATTTTATGTGAGATGGTGATTTGCTTTTCAATCGTTATTGAGGGGCAATGAAAGTCCATACTTGTTAGGGGTATTCACAATTAAATCTAATCCGCTCAATCTGTGTGATCTGCAAAAATCTTATCTGTAGAAATCCGATCTGTGGATTGGTGGATTAGATTAGATTGCAAATTTAAAAATCCACAGTTGGTGGATTGGATATGGATTTACTTCTGTAAATCTGTAAAAATTCGTGAATCTGTAAAAAAAATATATTTATTTAATAAAAAGTAAAACTCATAAATGTAGCAATGCCACTTATTAATAAATTAAATAATTAAAGTGTATTAACACCATATTATATCTTATTCGATAATAATATAAAATAAATTAAATTAAATATTTGAATAATTAAATAAACAAATATAGCTTCCTAAACATTAAAAATTCAAAAGCAAAACAAAAAATTCTAAGCCAAAGAAAACATTTTGGCACATAACACCAAAGCTCTACCCCACTGTATGCACAAGCCATCACTATGTCACTTCACCACTTGAGGAGTTGAGGTAATTAAGATTAATTTCTTACCTTGTTGTCAAGCTTTTCAAGCTCTTCAAGTTTCTTAATTTCTTCATGTTACATCAAAACTCTCAAGTTTCAACATTTAAATTCATAATTTTAGTTAATTTTCATGTATTAATTTAAATAAATGAAATTACTTTGTAGATTGGACAAAATTAAAAATTTTTATTTTTTTAAATAAATTAGATTTTTTAATTTAATTACTTCGTAGATTGGACAAGATTAAAAAAAATTATTCGCAAATCAACCGCCAAATAGTGGATTGGATATGGATTGGCCAAATCCGCATCCTATCCGTAGACATATGGATTGAAAATTTATAATCTGCAAAATCGTGGATCAGATATAGATTGATGTCCAATCCGCGAACACCCCAAATACTTGTTGATTTTAAAGATTTTGAGAGTGTAAAAATTGATATTTGATAATTTTTTAATCAACTAAAGCTACTAAGTAAAATTATTTTAAAAAGTTCGTTTAATACTTGACTTAATTCGATTGTTGTAAGTTACGCTAAAATTTTCTTCTGAGAGTGCTGAATAGTTTTACTGATGTTGTAAATTAATTTAAATGGTTTAAATAAGAATTCTTTTTGCTATTTTTAAGAGCGTACAAGATAAATTTAATTTTTTTTAAATTTAATAAATGAGTGTACACAAATAAAGTGTTCGAAGTAATTTTTAGAGTGTAAATAATCTATCCGTTTCAAATTTTTTATCCGCATTCCCTACCTAAATATCGAACAATATATAATAACAGTAAGTACAACAAAAACTGCCGGCTGTTGCAATATTTGATTTTATTTTATTTAGCAATTAACAGATCATTTAAGATAAGAACGACATCAGCAATAATAATAATAATAATAATAATAATAATAATAATAATAATAATAATAATAATATGTTAATAGTAGTAATAAACAAAAAATTAAACTGCCAGCTGTTGGAATATTTGCTTGTCATTTGTTTTTACTTTCAACGATATATATTTAGCAAGTAATAGATAATTTAAGATTCTTAAAAAAAAACAACAGATAATTTAAGATAACAACAACTGCAGCAATAATAATAATATGTTAATAGTAATAACAAACACAAAAAACCTAGCTACTGTAGATTTAATTATTTGCTTGTCATTTTGCTTCTGTTTTTCAAGGTCCAATGGCAAGAGTGACGCACAATTGAATTAACACCCAAAAAAAAAAATGTTCTAGTTGATGGAATATATAACTTTCTTGTCATTTTTCCTTCATTTCAACATTCTCCAGCAAGTTGCTCAGATGTTACCAAGTCAAGGTGGGAGGTGATATGGGCTACGGATCTTCCAGAAAAAGTCAAGATTTTTATTTGGAGGGCTGCTCAAAATCTTCTCCCTACAGTTGGAAATCTATGGAGGAGGAGGGTGGTGAAGGATTATTTTTGCCAAATATGTAATTGCAGAGGAGAGGATGTCTTCCATGCTTTAATAGAGTGCAGGGCAGCTAAAAGGGTTTGGAAGTTGACTGAATTTTATGAGGATGTAACGCAATTAGCTCCGCAAGACATGTTGAGTGTGCTGCAGGATTTAACTGTGAAGAGAAAAAAGAATGAGCTGGAGCTTGTTGTTGCGGTGTGCTGGGCCATCTGGTACTCTAGGAATCGTTTGGTGTTTGAAGGAAAGGAAGAATATCCAAAAAATTCAGTGGCCAGAGCAATTGCTATGGTGGAATCATACAGGCGAATAAAAGTTCCAAATGAACAAAATTCTCCAGGCCATAGCAGAATCAGTCAACTAGAATGGGCAAATCCTCCAAAGGGGTGTTATAAAGTCAACGTTGATGCTGCAATCAATGTTTCAAACCAAAAAGCAGGGTTGGGGGTAGTTATTAGAAACTCTGTGGGTAAGGTTGTTGCTGCAGCAGTCCAAGGAGCTCCATATAGGGGAGATGTGGCGTGTATGGAGGCTGAAGCTGTTCTGTTTGGTATTCAGAGTGCCCAACAAGCAGCTGTTTTCCCAATAATTATTGAGTCAGATTCAAAGGAAGTGGTGGATCTATCCTTAAAGAAAAAGATCAGCAAGACTGAAATTGAGTGGAAAATTACAGAAATCCAAGCAAATCTGGAAAATCAGAATGTGTTCTCGCTGTCATATGTCCCTAGAAGTTGTAACTCTATTGCTCATTCTATTGCAAAGATAGCTCTAGGTTTTGAAAGTCAAGTCTTTTGGCTGGAAAACTTTCCAGAACATATCAGGTGTACTCTTGCTAAGTTCATCAATTGAAAAGCTTTACTTTTCTCATCAAAAAAAAAAAAAAAAAAAACATTCTCCAGTAAGTGATAGACAATTTATGACGACAACAACAATAATCATACGATTAAAGTTATAATTTTTTTTTTTTTATTTATCACTTTGTGAATGTGGTTATAATTTATATTTTACCTTATAACAACTCTAAGATAGCCATTACCGATTTAGGATTTGAAAGCTTCAAATTTAGATAGAAAATATGATATGATCACGCTCCATCTTAGGACGAGTGAAAACCGAAAACATAAAGCATCTTTCCCTCTCATCTGGAAAGCATCTTTAAATAAAGCATGTTAACATTTATTTTAAAAAACACTTTAATAGTAATTGAATCGATAGGAGATTAATTATAAGAAATTTATGAACGATCTCCATGAGATAACTATTTTATTTTAGGTGGTAATTATCCTATTGCTTTTGGTTAACATGTACCTAAAATTAGTTAATTATTTGCGTTAGATTAGGATTGTGGTTATTTGCGTTAGATTAGGATTGTGGCTCATGTTCATTAGTTTTAAGTTTTGTCTGTAATTGTAAGTAGTATTTAAAATAGCAACAGTGCTAATAATGATAGTCTAAAATATTATTTGACAATTATGAGTTGTATTTAGGTTTTATTTGTGATTAAGGTGCTCTAAGTTTTAAGGTATAGCTGCTATAGAAAAAAGTTGTAATTATGAAACAAAAATTAATAGTATGTAGTAAATATAAATTTTAAATAATAATTTTGACAAAATTATTAAAGATATAATAGAATTTTCATCATAAAAGTAAAAAATCATATCAATATAGCTTCCAAACTACAGTAGTTAGTGTTTACCAAACATTGTAACTTGTCCAACCTCAATCCCAAATGGATCCTTAGATGTGTTGATACTCAAAGTACCAATATTATCTATTGGGAGGTTTGGATTTCTTGAAGTTAACCTACTTATCAGTTGTTCATTCGTTTGTTCTTTCTGTTTTCTTCAATTTCTTATTATGGGAAATTTGTGTCTATAACATTTGAAGTCATTTTTGAAAATAAAAAAAGAAAGATTAACAGTTTCCTACTACTGAAATTAATATATATTGTTTACCCTACTTTTTTCATAATATCCAATTCTTAATGCCAAAATTTTAAAGAGAAAGAAGGGTAAATGGGTTATTTGCTTGATACCTGATCTTAGGAATATAAAATATGTATTTATTATAAGAAATTATTTAAAAATAACAAAAAGTACAAGAAAAAATATCTTATTATTAATTTTTTTATTCACACCGAAACTGATATCTATGACTTTTAGTATTTAACTTTTTTTTTTAATTTCAATTTACATGATTTATTTTATTATCATAAATATGAATGGAAGTGTATATAAATTTAAGGGTAATACTATAAAATCATGGTGCAATGATTATTAAGTATTACAAAAATAGTAAAAGTAAGTGGTATAAATTGATATCAGTAGGTAACTGATATCTCCCAAGAAAAAAAAAATTAAACACATTGATTACTACTAAAAATATAATAATACTAATTGTGCTAGAGTGTTAGTTACAAGTAATTAAGAATAATTTAAAAATATAAAGCATCTTTTCTCTTAGGAGAAAGAATCTTTTTTTTTTTGTCTTAACCACGAGGTATCCTGGAGAGGGCTTCAACTGTGGGAGGCACCTTTAAACCCGTACCACAACCCAGACTAGAAATTTCCGCTCGAACCGGGAGGCACATGTTCTTCCAACAAAGGCGACTTCCCTGCGACTCGAATTGGGAAGCAAACCTAGTCAAGCCACTTAAGGGGACTCCATTGCTAGTGGAGCCAACACTTTGTTGGTGGAGAAAGAATCTTTAATTGGTCATATTTGATATTGAGATATTATAGTTTTTAAGGTACAACTGTTGTGGAAAAGCTGTAGAAAAAAACTGTAACTATAAAATAAAAATTAATAATATGTAGAAAGTATAAAGATGTAATAGATACTTAATTTCAATCCCAAATAGGACCATAAACTAAAAGACAAAGTTCATGAAGAAATCAAATGCTGACATTTTCTAATAAAAGAGGGCAATAGCAATGAAATTGATCGGAGATCGATTATGACTAATTTTAAACACGTAAGTGTATCTTTACTGAAAATATATAATAATAATGCCAATCGTTCTCATGTAAGATTAGGTACAACTAATTAAAATTTACATTATTGAAAAATTATAGATATATTTCAACTCAATTACTGTTGGTTTGGAAGTAATTTGGCAGTAATTATCGTAGGTGCTAGTTAATAGATACTTAATTTCAATCCCAGATAGGACCATAAACTAAAAGACAAAGTTCATGAAGAAATCAAATGTTGACATTTTCTAATAAAAAGGGGCAATAGCAATGAAATTGATCGGAGATCGATTATGACTAATTTTAAACACGTAAGTGTATCTTTACTGAAAATATATAATAATAATGTCAATCGTCCTCATGTAAGATTAGGCACAACTAATTAAAATTTACATTATTGAAAAATTATAGATATATTTCAACTCAATTACTATTGGTTTGGAAGTAATTTGGCAGTAATTATCGTAGGTGCTAGTTAATAGATACTTAATTTCAATCCCAGATAGGACCATAAACTAAAAGACAAAGTTCATGAAGAAATCAAATGCTGACATTTTCTAATAAAAAAGGGCAATAGCAATGAAATTGATCGGAGATCGATTATGACTAATTTTAAACACGTAAATGTATCTTTACTGAAAATATATAATAATAATGTCAATCGTCCTCATGTAAGATTAGGTACAACTAATTAAAATTTACATTATTGAAAAATTATAGATATATTTCAACTCAATTACTGTTGGTTTGGAAGTAATTTGGCAGTAATTATCGTAGGTGCTAGTTAACTTAATGCAATCTTTTGAAGTGGTACAAAATGCATGAGTTGGAATCAGCTCACATGGTTAAAGAATAAATTAAATTTTCATGGGCTAGTACCGAAAATCGAAATAATAATAATAATAAAAATACATAAATGGGCAATAATAAGAAGGTTTGAAAGAGTTGAGAATTGATGAACTAACCTGTCCCCATAGAAAAACTCAGAACCCGAAAGAAATGGCTCTGCCATTAGTCTTGATGAAGCAATTGCAGCCTTTTCCAGATACATCAGAAATTTACAACCCATTGTCTCTCTCTCTTCTTCTTATCCTCCTCTTAACACTTGTACATTTGCTGAAGCTCAGCAGAAGCAGCAACAAACTCAACTTACCTCCATCCCCTCCACGGTTACCCATAATTGGGAACCTTCACCAGATACTACAAAATGTCCCTCATCGCTCTTTGAAAGCCCTTTCCGACCGTTATGGCCCAATAATGTTGGTTTACTTTGGCAATTCTCCGAGTCTTGTGGTTTCATCGGCTGAGGTGGCTAGCGAAATGATGAAGACTCATGACATTGCTTTCTCTAACCGTCCCCGCTCCATTGCTACAAAAATTCTGCTTTATGATGGGAAAGATCTCGGGTTTGCTGAATATGGGGAGTACTGGAGACAACTTCGGAAGATTTGTGTTCTCGAACTGTTGAGTAATAAAAGAGTGAAATCAGCTCAACATATTAGAGTCGAGGAAGTTTCATGTTTGATTAATAAAATCCGTCGTTCATGTATTAACGTACATGGAGGATCTACTATCAATTTATCTGAGATGATACTGGCTGTTTCCAACAACATAGCCTCCCGGTGCATTTTTGGTAGGAAGGTTGAAGATGAAGAAGAAAATGGGAGTGGAGAGAGCAAGTTCGGAGAGTTAACAAAAAAGTACCCGATACTTTTGGCAAGCACTTGTGTTGGGGATCTGTATCCATCTTTGAAATGGATAGATTTTCTTACAGGTTCCATTGGTCATTTGCACAAAACTGCTAGAGATTTGGGCGATTTGGTTGATCAAGTGATTGAAGAGCACAGGATAACATTAACTGATGATGATAAAAAGGATTTTATCCATGTACTCCTCCAACTTCAAAAGGATGGCAACGATGGGATAGAGCTCACTCAGGACACTCTTAAAGCAATTCTCATGGTCTCAACCAACCTCAGCTCCTCTGTTTCTAATCCTCTCTCGAACCAACTTGCACACACACGCACTAATCATATATATGGCTGATCAATTAATGTTTTCATGTTTCGCATTGTCAGGACATGTTTGTGGCAGGAACTGACACTGCTGCGACAACGTTAGAATGGATGATGGCTGAATTATTGAAAAATCCAAGTATTATGAAGAGAGCCCAGAAAGAGGTTAGAGGTGTGGTGAAAGGGAAATTAGTTATAGATATGAAGGACTTGGATCAGATGGAGTACTTGAAATGTGTTATCAAAGAGTCCCTCAGATTACATGCATCAGCTCCTCTTTTGCTTCCTCGAGAAACAAGAGAGTGTGTCAAATTGAGAGGTTATGATATTCCAGCCAAAACTAGAGTGTTTGTAAATGCATGGGCAATTCAAAGGGACCCCAAATTATGGGACAGACCTAAAGAGTTCTTGCCTGAGAGGTTTGAGAATAGCCCTATTGATTACAAAGGTCAAGATTTCCAATTCATCCCTTTTGGTTCTGGCAGAAGAAGCTGCCCTGGAATATCGTTTGCTGTAGCTGCAGTTGAGTATGTGATTGCCAACATTTTATACTGGTTTGACTGGAAATTGCCCGATGGTCCAGTTGAGGAGAATTTGGACATGAGCGAAGCTACTGGGTTAACCCTTCAAAGGAAATCACCTCTTCTTGTTGTGCCAACTGTGTACTCTCCTTGATCTGCCTACAAAATATTCATTCTTAATTTTGCTCTTACCGTTGTTGTAACATTCTGGCATAAGCTAAAGTTACCGTTAGATGTGGTAACTAAATAAATTGAGCTCAGTTTATTATTTGATATGAATTTTCTTCTCTGTTCTTGGATTTCGTCTTTGAAGGGCACGATACTATGTATGTCCCCGGCCGGTCAAATATCACATTATTTATTGTGAAATATGAACTAAATACAGTATCTCGACATGTCATATGTTGAGTCTGTAACAGCACGACTTGTCATCTGATAGGCATTTAAGTAAAAACCGACATGAGCCATTGTGTCGTTCTTTGTTTAAGTAGCTCACATGTTTGGCACGTGAGCTGAAC
Source organism: Citrus x clementina (assembly GCF_000493195.1). NCBI lineage: Eukaryota > Viridiplantae > Streptophyta > Magnoliopsida > Sapindales > Rutaceae > Citrus > Citrus x clementina. Next base: position 27,409,472 of record NW_006262688.1, read on the forward strand.
AAGACCCTTTACTTGTGAAACGACTAAACCAGAAGCCGTTTTGAACATGCTTAATGAAGGCACGTTGGAAGCACGTGACTCAGTTTCAGCTTAGCGGGAAAAGCCGTTGAGTGAGGAAAACCCAGAATCTGTTTATAAAGAGCTGAAGGTCTGGGTTTTGGTAATCGACCTGAAAATCAAGAGAGGGCAAGAAAGAAGGGAATGAGAGAGAAAGTTTAAGCTAAACTTGTAATCTCCATTTGTGATTGTTCTCTGTAAACTCTTGAATGCAATAAAGTGAAACCACAGAGCTTGTTTCCAGTGGATGTAGGCATCATTCATTTGGTGCTGAACCACTTTAATCCGTGTGTAATTTTGTGCTTGATCTTTTGTTATTCTTGAATCTCAGTAGCTTGATTTCTTCTTGGTTAGTTCTTGATCATAACCAGTGAGTTAAGTGTTCTTGGGGTGGGTTTAGTCTTGATAGATAGGGCTTAAAACACAACATTTATAATACTAGAATATAGTGGATAGAGTGGACCAACTATATTATGGAGTTCATTTACTTATTTATTCTGAGTGGTCCCAACAATTAGGAAAAGCTGATGAAAATTCAGTAGGATGTTATGGTTCTTATCTTATCAAAAGCATAGAGCTTAATCAGACGACAACATATATAGGAATAATGTTAAGAGAATATGTAGCGGGAAAATCCATTGACATGTCTTGAAATAAGGCTGTACACGGGAGGAGGAGGAGAATCCCATCAATTGAGAGAGAAACATTTTAATCCGAAATTAGCCATAACGTCTGAATCCCACCAATAGAAATCATTTACGCATCTTCAGTAAAATTATTTTTTTAAAAATTAAAAAAAAAGAATCAATCTTTTCAGTTGAATAATGCAATTTGTAATGTTTTGTACAAGATCTTTGCAAATCGTTACTCTTCCAGCAAAAACTAAAATAGGTTCTGGTAAATGCACGGCCAATTAATTCAAAGGAAACCCAAGGTGTGATAATAGAGCAAACAAATAGAGAGGTTTGTAGACAATCCAGTTGATTGCAAAGGCCAAGACACGACTTCTAATTCACCCCGTTTGGTGTTGAATGAAGAAGTTGCCATTGGCTGCCGTTGAGGGTAAATATCTATAATCGCCAATCTTTTCATACTGGTTTGGCTGAAAATGGGCTGGGTGAATTTTGCCAACACTGCACATCGATCCCTTTGTTCTGTCTAGAAAATATTGATTGTTATGCGCCTGTCGTGATTGTCCTATTCTAGTCAACATCCCCTCGGGCAATATAAAATATATATACAAAAAATTTCCAATCCCAAAGATTAAAATTCGGTCCAAGGTGACAATTTTATCAAAAGATATTTACGACATTGTAAAAGATTTGACAATTTTATAAAATCTTTGAAAAAGACAGTTTACAACATATAAATTTGTTTCAGATTTTAATAAATCCGATATATATATATATATATACTATGCTTATAACTAATTTTTTAGTCCTGAATTTTAACGTGTGGGAAAATTTGAAAAATCTTAAAAATTGCATGATTTCAAAGTTTTTTCAGACTTAAATACTTTTTAATTTTATCTTGCATTTCATAAATTTTCTAAAAGTTGGGGTTGCCAACACTATCGGGCATGAGCTCGGTTTTCCTTGACACCTAGACATGTAGCAGAATCTTGACTTCTTATGAATAGTACCAAAATTGTAGATTAACGAGACAATGTCATATGACACTCTCATTTACCATATGGTAAGCACAGTCACCTACTAAATCATTTCTCGTATATATAGTCTGTTTCTATTTGTAAAATCTTTTATTATGTCATTAGTTTAATTGATCAATTTCCTAAGTACACCGGTTGTTATCAATCTTTATCAGCATTGTGGTCCTGCCAAATAGGGTGGGCCAAAGTGCCTGGGCTGGCCTAATCCAAGCCCACATGTTTTTGGTTTGACCCTCCACGGGAGGGTTTGGACAAGAGTTTAAGAAAAAAAAAATTTGGACCAGGTCCAACCCTCTATTTTTTAAAAAATAAATTCATAAACTATAATAAATTAAAATCTAAAAATAATAAAAATAAAAAATAAAACTTAAACCCTAATTGATAAACCAATAATGACTTAAAAAACCTAAAATTATAATACTAAACTCTATCTTAAGTGTTAATTAACTAAGGGGGTGTTTGAATTAAAAAAATTTAATATTAAAAAATTAATTCTCTAAGCTTTTACTTTCTTCATTTTCTTTATTTATTATTAATTATAATAATTTGTTGATCATTAATTCACTTCAAGTTTAAAATAATTGAAAGCTTATATCTGCCCAAGTCCATTTTAAAAAAGTATAAGTGTTGGACTTGGGCCTAGGCTTGGAGACGCCCAGCCCAAGCCACATTTTACCATCTCTACTGTCAAATGACTAAATTGTCTGTCAGCAAGCAATATTGGGTGAGTTCATTCTCATGATGATATGAAATATGAGGCTGAATTGATTCATGTAAATTTTTAAAAAAGACAGTCAATATATTCTAAGATAATTGTTCCATGCTTTTTACTTGGCTAGTACCTGAATGATTTGTGAATATGCGTATGCTTCACCAGTTTCAATGCTTAGCTTGTTAGAGAATGAGAATATGAGATATTAGTATTGGAAGTTGAGATTTTTTTTAGTATGCTAGTTATGTGCCTGATAGAAGGCCTTGAATTAAATACGAATATATTTTCGTACTTTGTCCATAAACAGATCCAGTGGTTTTAATCACCAATTCATTCAACAATTATGATGCAGTCAATATAATAACTATAATACACCAAATCTCCTAAGGGTATTTAAGTCTTTTTAATTTTTAGTGATCCTTTTTATCCTAGTATAAATAGAACGATACGTCTTTTTCATTATAAGAGAGAGAAAAAGAGAGATCGGTTAAAAAAGAGAGATGGAGAGACAAGAGAGAAAAAAAAAGAAAAAAGAGAAGAAGAAACTTCTTATTCTTCTTCTTAGTTTTTGCCATAGACAACACATGGGATCAAGTTGTTATTGTTGGGAGAAGTTTTGGAGGTACGTTTTAATTATTGGTTTCTATTAAATTGTTGTGGAGAAGCATGATTGTAATAGAAGTAGAAATCAAAGATTTTACATAAATATGCTGACAGTGAATTATTACGAAAATCATAGTAATTTGTACAAATTGATTTTGATTCTGATGTTTAGGTATGTTAAACTAGACATCGTCTAATATGTTTTGAAACTTGTTTCAAGTTAATCGGATAAGATTTCAATTAATTATGATTTTTCAAATCAAGTCTGAAAACCTAGAAATTTATGATTTCAGTGAATTACGAAATTATTTCTACCATATCTAGACTTCTTCAAAAATTATGAAATTTGGACCAATGATTTTTATATATGTCTAGTATGATTCTGGAAATTTTCATGATTTTATGATAAATAAATAAATTGTTTTGTATTTTTAAAGCAAGTGTGTTCAAAACAGAAAACTGTTTGACAGTATTGATGATGTCTGAAACGTGAATTACTTTCAATCGTTTTGGAAGGAATTATGTTATGAAATTTTTATCAATGAACTTTCAATGTGTCAGCATATGGTCTGTAAAATTTGAGATTCTTCCAATAAGAGAATAATTTATTAAGAATCGGAGAAGTATGAACTGTTATGTTTTAAGGGTCGATTATTGAGGACATTTGAGGTTGAGCTTAGGAGTTGTTTAAATTGAGATATTTGAGGACATTAGAGTTTATGATTGAGATTTGATTATATCTTATGAGAATTTATTGATGATTTTAGGTTGATGGTATCAGTACGCATTTGTTACATGAGGATGTCAAGAGATAAGTAAACTAGACTTCAAAACGAATCACAATAAACAAGATATATGTTTGACTTGTATGAAAAGCCTATTTTGATATGTACGAATATGGATCTATATGTCTTTGCCCATATGTTTATGTGATGTATTGTTATGTGTTGAGCATGACTATGTACTTGGGCATATGTATGTGTGATGGTTCATTGGCATGAACACGAAAATACATTGAGTTTTCTATGAATGAGAAAATGGATTTTAGCAAACGAAATTTCTGTTTTATGAGATTTTGCATTGGGGGCCACCTCTTGAAGTTGTGTGGGAGCCACCTCTTGAGACTATGCGGGGGCCACCTCTTGAGGGACAGAGCACTGTAAAGTGCCACGCATGGTGCAAAGTGTCACGCACAGCACAAAGTGCCACATTGCAGGATACGTATTTCATCGAAAGAAAATGAAAAAGTTTGAAAGCGATAGAAAGAGATTTTTATGAAATTATTTTACAGTATTTCTAAAGATCATGGCATATCATCCATCTGCATTATGTATAAGTATGTATGTACTTTCGTATAAGAAAAACTAGTTTACTTACTAAGTTTTATACTCATTATAGTTTATTGTGATTCCGTTTTCAGAAGTCAGGATTGATTCGTGATGAGTGAGAAGATGGATTTGAATTGAGGATAGTAGATGGTTTGGTTAAGTTTTTAAGTTATCCCGCTGGCTTTTGTATTTGAGGCTCGAAATTTATCGGTTGTAAAGAGTTATTTTAAATTCATATGTGAGTTGTGGACATATTTGCCCTTAGATTTCGGATTGAGGTGTTACAATAACTACTATGATCTCAATTTCATGTCCTTTCTCTGTGTTACAGGTACATGCTTAAGCTTGTATAAACTGAAACCCATCTAGTATTAATTTTTTTAACTTTTCTTTTATTCTTCACTCTGTAAGCGATTTTTTGGGTTGTTCTGTTTGTAAGCATAAGACATAAACCCTAACCTTCAAAGGAAAAATCACTTTCAAGCATCACTTCTGGAGAGATGAAATTAACCTTGTTGGATAAAAGAAAAGCGTGATTGTTAAGGGTTATTGCCATGTACAATAAGGACTTTTTTGGGGGCGCGGGTGGGGGGGAGGGGAATGTCCAATTTCATTATTTGAAAAGTTGATGTAAATGCCAAACACCCATGGCCATGGCTATTTGGATATAGAAGTTTCCCCATTTTGTATCCTTCTCATAGAGTATTAGAATTAAGAAAGTAGTATTATTGAATTAATCTTTCTTTTCTTTCACGAAACGGATTATAAGATTGGAAATCAATCCTAATGATATTAGGATTTAAAATACATAACTAATAACGACGCTTAATTACCAAAAAAAAAAAAAAACCAAACCCTTGAAAACCATAAAAATTCATATTATCTTAAACCGTTGTAACCTTGCACACCCATCAACACAGAGTTGACATCAGATTATAACGTGAGTATAAAAAAGACACAAAGTGTTGTTCATTAATGGCGAGCAAAATCTTCAATTAAGTTTTATGTTCGTCCTCATTCCGACCAACTGTTATTGTGAACCGCAACAACATTTGGAAATAAAGTGAGAGTATTTGACAGCATGGAGATGCCCATGATCAGCTGGGGAAATTATATACATCCAGATTGATGATATGGAGGCGTTATTAAGTCATCATCATCTTGTGATGGTATTATTTGCGGTGTGTTTTCGGAGATGAAGATTTAACAGTTGATGCAAAACATGCGATGAGACAATATCACAATGTCGTGAAATTATTGCTGAGAATTCCAAGACTGTAGCTAACAAGTCGGTGCTGTTTGTTGTCGAGGTACATGTTATCCGTGTGATAATTGTAGAGAGGGAGCAAGCTGTTGAGCTTTTGGGGAGCCTGAAATATATAGTGAGTGACAACTCTAGTGATGAAGAAAGATGTGGTATTTGTTTCGACAAGTCTGTGGCTGGATCAGCATTGATGATCCTCCATTCATTCTGTTACCATCCTTTTCATCAAAACTGCATCACGCAACGGTTCCAAAGGTGTTAACATTGCGGATGCTGTATTACCGGCTTTCAAGAAGAATAAAAGTAAAGCTATTGATTGTGTTAGCCTTATGGGCCAGCCGCCACCCTGAGGACCACAGAAGGATGAAGTTAAATTGCTTAATGTTGGTTTTCTACTCACCCATTGATTTTTTAAGAAATATGGCAACTTTTATTTTAAATTTTGGTAGTTAAGCATGCTCAAGTGCCTCGATCAACGGATTGAAATACGACAAACATTTAATTCCAATCATTATTTATTCCCAAAAAAATTGTTTGAATAATAAGCTAATTATGATTTTGACAGTATGTGTGAAAAACTTTATCGATTGTTTGTCTTAATTTGAAATTGCGTAAAATAGACTTTATACAATAATACACTGGCTTTTAAGAAGTAAAGCATACAACAACGTACTTGATAATAATTATGATAGTGATGAAGAAAATTTGTCATGAAGTGGTGATTGATTTTTTATATCTACAAGATTCTTCTTACTTGCCTTTACCACAATTTATCGTACTCATTGGGATCAGTTATAATTAATTAAAAATTAAAAATTTTAACATTTGTATTATTGACGAAGTATATTATATATTAAAATATAAAGGGTATGGGTAAATTTAAAATTAATTTTTAACCTCATACTCCGTAGTATTCAAATTGAAATGGCCAGCCAAATAAATATACTTAAAACCAATTACTTAAGCCTATGAGACAATTGTTTATTTATTTATATTTCAAGTCAGTTGCCGTTAGTTTGGAAGTCATTTGGCATTCATCGTCATAGGTGTGTGTTAGCCTAATGTAATTTTTTCAAATGCACAACAGGTCTGAGTTAGAATCACACACGTGAGGAAGAATAATAATAATAATAATAATAAGGTTTCCCCTCGAGTCGACCCAACGAAGTCTTAATTGGGTTGAGCCTAGAACAGCCATTTAGCCCCATATGGGACTACCTAAAGCACATTGTGTTTGCAATGCCGGGACCAACCCATTTGCTTTCTTTTCTTTAAAGAAACAGTAGTTGCGTTTATGCTTGACTGACGACGTAATTAACACGGCACAATGCTAATTGGAAGATCAGAGTTTTAAACAGAAAAGGTACATAAAAGAAAATTAAAAATCTCAAACTTCAAACGCCCAGCGTTGAGAGTGAGATCTAAAAGAGCTCAATTATTAAGTAACAGCATATAATTATTCGGTTCACATATTTACTAATTGTATAAAATTAAGTAGATGAATTTATTTTGTCTATCTGAAGATCATCCACTTTATCTCGTCATGCCACCTTCCACCACCGGAGCCGTTGAAGCCATTGCCAATCCCTTATTTTGTTTCTCCAAATTTCCTTGCCATCCTATGTATATAAATTTTTAAAAAAAAATGTAGAAAATTTTGTAAGATAGTTTTGCACACAGCCAAATAAAATTCAGACAGGAAACTAATTTAAACAATGATTTAATAATTTAATAAAGGGTCATCATCAGAGAATTAAATTAATTACCAAGAGACATGTCGAATCCACGGGATTTGAGCTCGCGATATTCTTGACACAAGGCGCACAACTCGCAGAAAACATGAACCAAGCAATCCCCGCAAGGGCTGTCTTTTAACATATACTGGTGCCTCATTCTAGATCGATAGCCGCACGAGAGTAAGCAAGAGCAGCCTGTCAGCCAAGCTATTATAAAATAAAGTGCGCAGTTCACACCACAAGCTGCATGCAGAACAATTTTGTGACCAATCACATTAGTAAATCTATAGAATTTAATAAAATCAACTAAAGCTAAAAACTATATGTATAGTTACTTTTGGGAACAGATCACTTACAAGAAGATCCTTGGTCAACAATCTCAGCAATTCGACCAAAAGTGATCCAGGGACACCAATATGTCAAGCAACCTGTTAATTAATTCAAAGAAACAAATAAATTAATTAATAAAAACTTTCAGTAGCTAGCCTCGATCTGTTCTTCATCAGCATACGTAAATTTGTAGTCACAATATTCTACTGCTAACTAGCTGGTATGTGTCAGTATCAGGTACGTCAATCGTATATTACTTGAGGAAAAAAAAAAAGTATTAAGTTGAAGGGGACTCACAAGTTGAGCAGTCGGAGAAGCAGTCACAGAGTCCTGAGGACCAAGGTCCCTCTGCGGCCTTAGGATCAAACTCCTGATTTGGGTAATTAGATGAGCTCATGATGATCAACAAACAATTAATTATAATCTTGTATATATTGAACAAATATGATATATGTTTTACAAGACAATGTTCCAGTTAGGGTATATGTATATATAGACATATAGATGTTGTAGCGGGGTGGCCAGTTGGAGTAAAGACTGGTTCACAGATACTTTTCAGTCTTGACGCTGACCGCTGACCAATGGCTTTTAACATATGTGCGCATTTTTAAGTTCACTGACTGTTTTCTTATTCATTATTATTATTTTCTTGGAATATGCTTTTTCAGGTGTAAAATAGTGAAGAATATATGGAGAATTAATTAACGATCGAATTCATTATCGTCTTATGATATCCTTTCTCGTGTGTTTTTAGATGATGAAGATTTAACCTTTGATGGCTATCACGAAATAGCTGATTTGATAATATCATAATGTCGTGAAATTATTGTTAAAAGGTAAATTATCATTGCACCACTTTTATTTTTTATTATGTTCATCCAACCACTATAAAATTTTAACATATTTTATGCACCACATTTCTTTTTAAATTTGTATCAACTAGCCACTTTTGCACTAACACCGTTAAATAATTTAAATAAAATAAAAATTTTACCCCTAATAAATTAAAATACCATTTTATTTTATAAAAACTTTGAAAAATAAGAATATTATTATTATAAAAATACCTCTAAGTTTAATAAAAAAAATCCCAAAATTAGATTTTTTTTATAAAAATCTAAAAAAATATAATTATAAAAATAATTGCAAAATTTTGAGATTTAATAAAAATCCCCTAAATTATTAAAATTTTGGGATTTATTTTTAATAAATAAATTCAATTATTTTAATAAAATTTTGCAAAATTACAATTTTTTAATAAATAAATTCAGTTATTTTTATTAAAATTTTGCAAAATTTTAATTTTAATAAAAATAAATATTAAAATTTTACAAAATCTAAATTTAATAAAAATCAGCTGAGCATCTCTATTTGAGATTTATTTTTTATTGAATTTAGGGGTATTTTTATAATAATAATTTTCTTATTTTTCAAAGTTTTTATAAAATAAAATGATCTTTTAATTTATTTAGGGGTAAAATTATCATTTCGTTTAAATTATTTAACGGTGTTAGCGCAAAAGTGACTAGTTGATACAAATTTTAAAAAAAAAAGTGGTGCAGAGAACATGTTAGAATTTTGTAGTGGTTGGATGAATATATGATAAAATAGAGATGGTGCAACGATAATTTCTCTTGTTAAAAACGCCACAACTATTGCTAACAATTAAGTCTATGGTGTTTGTTGTGGACTGGAGTGTTTTGAAGAGCCTGAAACATATAGTGGTTTGTGTAACTCTAGTGATGCTGATACCATCTTTTCCAGAAAGTCAATAGCGTAAAAATGTTTTCATGAACTACCCACGACCCGCAATTATTGCTATTTGGATAGATGTCGGCAGTGGTATTTAGATGGTTGGATGGTTGGATTTTCTTTGGCCGAGTGGTGGGAGCTACTGTCCTCACAATTTGAGTGGAGATAATTGGATAGTACTTCATAAGATTATAATTGTGGAGACAATATTTCTTTTATAAAATGTAAGTGGGGTAGATATCTCTAAAAAATTAGTGCAGGTAAAAATCTAAACACTACTTCATAAGATTTAAAATATGAGTCGAATAATTCTCTAATTGTAAATATCAATAATAATTTCATTCAATATGAGTTATATGCTGAACAATAGTCACGTGTAATTAAAAAAAATTATAGTTAAGAAATAATTGCATTCTCTAATATTATTAATTGGAACTTACAAGTTGAGCAATTAATTGAAAGAATGCGCGCGCGCGCGCATCTACTTAAATATCGAATAATTTACCGTAAGAATAAAGGGAAATTTACACCAATAACCATAAAAGTTTTGGCTTTTTCCATCTTAACCCCCCAAACAAACTTCTATCAACATTAGCCATAAAAAAACTTTTGAGACCAAAATACCCCTCTCTCACTTCTCTCCCCCAACAATCTCTCTTTCACCCATCTCTCCCAAACCGAAGAAACTCCCATCGTCGGCGGCACTAATGGTCTTTTTTTCAAGCAAATGATATGTTAATTCACAAGCGATTCCACTAAAATAAGAAATTTATTTTTGTAAATACATTAAAGCATTATAATTTTTTTTAAAAAAAAATTCCAATTTCTGTAGATATCTAGTATTTCAATGTGCTTTTGGTCTATTGATGATATGCTGGTTATAATTTATCATCTTGAATTACCCGTAACTGAAGTTTGCATATCCAAGAGTTGAATTCTGCGAAATTTAAACGAATTTGGATGGATAAATAGGATTCTTCATCCTTTGAAGTCAATCCCTGCGTAAGAACAAGCTACTGAGGAGAGCTAGTGTAGAAAGTTGCAGAACAGGAGTTTGAAGGCAAAACCAGAAAAAGAGTGAACGAAGGTGAAAGAAACTAAGAAAGATATAGAAACAAATATATATATATATATATATTTTTAAGAAAAAGAAAGAAGGTGGAATGGTGCAGGGCTTTCTGCACAGAATCCGATAAAAGCAAAAATGTTTCCCTCTTTCTTATCTTCTATTCTCTTCAACGAGATTTATTCAAATCATTTGGTTATTTAGCTTTAACTTCAAATCAAAAGTTTCAACCACTCCTATTGCTTTAACTTCTCTTCATGTCCAGAGAGGTTCCCAGGTAGAGCCAAGACTGTATTCGTCCAAAAAACAGCTTGTATCAATGAACTGCTGTTGCGGCTGCTGCTGCTGATGACGATGCAGGACTTGTTCTTGAGATTGAGCCATTTCCATGCAAATCAAAGCAATCAAATTTTGTTGCTGGCTTTGCATGGAGCGAGCCCGGCCTGTGCCTTGGCTAACTCAGCCTGAAGCTCACTGACTTGTTTCTGCAGATGGCAAACCGTGCCGGCGCAGCCGTAGACAGGATCCCTGATTCTGGAATTTGCTTCATAATCCATAATCAGTTTACAATCCCTGTCGCACCAAGCTTCGTGCGACAGGCGTGGGTGCGACAAAACGCCTGTCGCACGAAAGCTTGGTGCGACAAGCAACCTTGCCGCACCAAGCTCGGTGCGACAGACGCCTGTCGCACGTAGTTTGGTGCGACAGACGCCTGTCGCCAAATTCACCCACGACTGTTGCTTTTGATTTGTAAGCAAGGGTAATTTGGGGAGAAAAGCATGTGTTTGGCTAATGTTGATAGAAAAAAGTTTAAAGGATTAATTGTGAAAACAGTAAAATTTTTATGGTTATTTTTGTAAATTTCCCAAGAATAAATGAAAAACTGCCAGCTGTTGGAATATTTGCTCGTGATCATTTCTGTTGGAATATTTGCTCGTGATCATTTGTTTTAATTTTCAGCATTCTTTACCAAGTGGTGGAAAATTTAAGGTAACCACAACAACAGCAATAATTAATAATAATAATAATAATGTGTTAATAGTAATAATAAACAAAAAAGCTTCAATAATAGTAATATGTTAATAGTAATTACAAACACAAAAACTGCTAGTTGTTGGAATATTTGCTCGTCATAATTTGTTTTTATTTTCAACATTATTTAGCAAGTAACAGATAATTTAAGATAACAAGAAAAATAACAGTAATAATGATAATAATAATAATAAGTTAATACTAATAATAATCACAAAAAATCTAGTTACTGTAGACTTTAATTAGTTGCTTATCATTTTGTTTCTGTTTTTCAAGATTCTATGGCAAGAGTAATGCACAAATGAATTAACAGCACAAAAAACAAGGGGCCAATTGATGGAATATATCATTTGCGATGATTTAAGATAACAACAACAATAATTAATGATATGTTAAGAGTGATAGTAAGCACAAAAAGTTATCACTGTAGATATAATTTTATGCAAACCCCATAATGAAACTTTGAGGTTTACACTCAATTTGAAATTTTAAATGCATAAGAAAGTTCTAAATAGATTTTTAAGTTGAACAAAACTTTGACCCAATGTTTAAGAGAAATGTGAATAAAAGATAAACAGTCATTGATCTAATGTTTTTAACTAAACATGAACTAGATATATAAAATAATGATTTGACGTCACACTCAAGATTTAAATGAGAATGTGAATAATAAGTCAAATTTAAAAAGATATAAGAGTACAATTCTTGATAAGTTAACTAATTTTCAAAAAAATAAAAAAAAGAATCATTTTTCTACTAAAAACCAATAATCATCTTCATTATTACAATTATCTTTTTGTTGAAAAAATAATAATTATTTTCTTCATTAATTGATTTAATAAACCATGGTAGTTGAGTTTTTATAAGCTAATAGAGCCCCAAGATCTTAAAACACAACACTTCAATAAACCATTGATAAGATTAAAACACAGCAGAAGAGACCACAAATAAGATTGAAATTCCCGAACTCTAAACCGGTTCCTATAACTCGAAATTGAACATAATATGGGAGATTGCGAGGAGTAATTTTTTAAAAATTTTATTGAACCATATTATTTTGTCTAAAATTATAATTTTCATTTGGGACATTTGAGTTATAAAATTTGTAATGAAAAAAATGGGTTTATTTAATATTTTAGTGGGTTTTTAAATTTCATGGTGAATTTATTGAGTAAATGTATTTAATGCATTTCTGTGGGTTAAAAGTTTAAATAAGTTCCCCAACCTTATAACCGCAACCGGGGGGGGTGTCTTTTGAGGGCTTTAAGGTTCTTTTATTGCCGCCTCATTGTTAGTAATGCATAGGACAAAAGATGAAAAGAGGTTTAATTGTATGTTAAAAAGTTGCATTTATCCTTCAACAATAAGGTTCGAATGTCAAGTATATAATTGGTAATTAAAAATAAATTAGGGACTTAAGTGATAAATGTATACAGACAAGAACTGAACAAACATTAAGAAATAGAACTACAACATATATAATAAAAAGGTTTAGAACACGCATTACACTTATCATAATGAACATTAATCCAATTCTTTCTCAGAACGCTGCCGTAATTGCGCTCATCGGCATTGATTATTTTTGCCCAAAATATAAGAGATCCCCCATGTTCAGATCAGACAGCCTACACGACGACAGCCGCTTTCATGCCATATGCTTTCCCAATCTTGGCGAATTTTTATTGAAACACGTGTAAGGTGCTACTGCTTTTTCTCAATGTGAAAACTACAACGTTCGAAAAACATCATTAATGAAGAAGAGAAGCATCAAACCAACAAGGACAAGATAAGGTGGCCTCGTATCATCAAGGGTCACCTCTTGATGATTTGAAACGCATTAAATCCACGATATCAAAAAAAGGCAAAAAGACATCAAATGCGTCTGTCCCACAACCCACCTAAAGAATTGCATTTTATGATTTTCGGGTGAGGACGGCAAAATCCTTCACGAATTTGGGATTTTATGGAATATTATCAGAAAATTTTGAATAATTTTTTAGGAATGAAATAGAAAGTGAGGGGAAAATAATTTTTAAATTTTTAATAGGGTAAGGTTTGATTTTATACTTCTCATCCCACCCTTATCCCTACCCCACCCCACCACACCCTAATTCTCATTATATATAAATATGTTTTTAATTCTTATTTAATAATTTTTATTTTATCAATTATAATGTTAATTAATAATGTTTTTAATTTTTATGCAATATAAACAAGATATGAATGAAAGAAAATTATATAATATTTTTCAACTCTGAACATTATTATATTGTTTTTTCTCTTTTAAGGCGCTACGCTCTTTGAATATTTTTCACTTTTAATATCATTTTAAGATATTGTTTCAAACTTTTAGATTTTTTTAAAAAGAATTTAAATACTTTATAATATGGTGATGATTTTATTTTAAATCTCTAATTTTTAACTTACTGAAATCATGTATTTATACCTAATATAAAATAGATAAATAGAGAATGGGGTGGGGATGAGGAAATCATTCCCCACATGGGAATTTCTCATCCCCATCCCATTAAATTTATTGGGAAATGGAAGCAAAAATTTCTAACAGGAGAGAATTAGGTAGGCCTCCTCACTCCCACCCTACCCCATTGTCATTCCTATTTCCGGGTGGCTAAAAATTCTTATTGCAAGTTTAGTTTCGATAATAATTTTATGAAAATGACGAGAAATATTCGAATTGGCTGTGTAGTCCAAAAAATGCATGTATTATTACTCTGTACGTAGTTGGAATGCCTTTGTATTTTTATGGCATAAAATTATTCGAGCCCTACCACTAACTCTTTGCCCATTTTAATAAAATGGTCCCTAATATTTGCATGAAACACGTTGATGTGGTCCATGTGGAATCTATGAGCTATTATTGTTAGCTAGAAAAACTTTGCTTGCTTATTATGAAAAATTAAGAAAAGACTGAGCGCACATAAATCCACAATTAGAATGGTATTTACCCTTAATAAAATCTTTTATCATCAAAATAACTGTTGAATCCAAATCAATCACCAAGACCAATTTGGAACCCCCAAGACCCACTCTATGAAACTTGATCTTGTTCTGGAATTAATCACTCAAGTAAGTTTTGTCAAGAACCAAGAATACCTACTGAACTTAATCACACAATCAAAGAAAAACAGATCACACACTTTGCACCAGGATTATAGTGGTTCGGCCAATTTCTTGCCTACATCCACTGTGGAAAACGAAGCAACCCTTTTACTGATTTCAGAGAACAAGTTACACATATGAAGAACGAATACAACTCAATAGAATGCCTTTAGTAACAGAGCCTAAGATCTTTTATAGTCCTCTAAGAACCAAGTGAAAGAGCCCCCAGAGGTCAGCTCACGTTTCTGGATTTCCAGCCAAGATGATGAATCAGCTGTCTCCCGCGTGATCTAACCGAATTAACCAATTCTTGAATCTGCTATGGGACACTTGTTAAAAGCTCATGCAATCTACTAACTAAAACGCAGATGTGGTTGCCGTTTGAGTTAGTAAACCATGTGACGAATCACGTGCATTACTAACACATTCAGCCGACATAACGTTTATTCCATTCAGCTTCTCTGAACTCTAATGCACGACAAGTCGTTATGTTTTATACAAAACAATTGACATGTCATACAAATCTCCAAGTTCAGATTTGAGCTTCACAACTCCAACAATAACTAATTTTAAAGGTTTAAATAAAGTGGATATTGATACAAATTTCGGGAAATATAACAGTTTAGGTCACAACTATCCCGTGTAGGTTAATAATAATGACCTTAGAAGGATCAAATTCTAATGAGTTTCTGAATTTTATTAAGTTGACACACATTACAAAATTGAAAGTAACTAGTTATTTTTTAACACGAAATTCAAAGAAACAATTGTTTAATTATTTCGATATTAATCAGTTAATTTGGATAATCAATTTAATTTTAATTATATATATATATATATATATATATATATATATATATATATATAATATGACGGAGATGCAAGCCTTAAATGAGAGCTCCATTACTTCTTTTTTTAATTACATGAGATTATTGCTCAGGATACAACATATTACATAATATTCAATCACATAATATTGGGACTAGTTTACATCAAATCTTCTATAGCACTGCGCAGATTTTAACCCCTTCTAATATTCAAGGGACTACAACCTTCACTTAAGAGATGAGGAATGAAATATAAATTAAATTCTCATAATATTTCTGTTGGGTTTAAACCACTTCCCTCACACTTGTGAGAGAGTGGCTTAGCCCAGTGGTGAGAGCTCCATTACTTTTCACAAATTTTGTTTACGATGAGAAAATGGGTAAATTAAATTAAAAGTATTATATGTAAGTAAAAGCTAATTAAGTGGATATGTCACTTCACAATCTTTTTAAAACATCTCTAATGATTATATATAATTCACACAATTGAAAATATTTTTTTAAAAGATCTCTAATGATTATATATAATTCACATAACTGAAAATATTTTTTTATCTTTTTTATATATAATATTTTTTATCCTTATTAGTATAGAGTTCAGCCATACAACAAGAGTATTGTATCCTAAAGCTAGTTTGGCTAAGGATTATAGAATTTGGGAATTCACTGAAATTTTACATGCTGAAAATTCTTATTGTGATTTTAGATTTTTGAAATTATCCACTATCTAATTTAATATCCTGTCTGTTGTTTACTAAACTTGTAACATGTTGACAGTCAATTTCTATGTTTATAGTTTAAAAACCTATATTTCTAGCTACTTGTAAACCCTATACTATACCTTCAACTTCTGCATATTTAACATCTCCACCAAATTGAGTTCGCTGACTTGATCCAGTAATGATTTTACTATAAGAGTTCCTAATCACAACTCCCGAGCCTGCCATATTCTTGTCACAGCTAATGGCTGCTTCTACATTTCAATAAGAAAGAGGTTTTATGAGGAATTTTGGAGGCGTAGAAAGACATACTCCAACTATTATGAATGAATCTTAAATGCACCCCCTTCTTAAAGATACCCTGTTTAAATTGTTTAAAAGTCATTCTAAATCTAATAATACCACAACTATTACAGAACTAAACTTAAAAATATATTTATCTATATTCTTAATTTTTCTTAATGATCTCCGTCAGTTATTCCACATCACGAATCTAAAAACACCAATTCTCGTCCTTGCTTCAAATCATCGTTCATTCGTAACATGGGATTTTGGGACTCTAAATTTTCACTGCTCTGGATTCTCTCATTTGTATTTGGGAAAATGACTTGCAGTTTTTCGGGACAACCCGGCAGCGGAGTTGGCCATCTAGATTGACGAAAATTTTGTTATTTTTGAGTCTAGGTGAATTTTTGGAGGCTAATGGTGAGGGTACTTTATCAATTTATTATTGTTGTTGTTATTGAATGGATATTGTTTTGTTGTATTTAGTTAAGAATTTCAAGCCATTAACTCCAATGCTGCCGAAAAGTATAGTAGCAGAATAAGAACTTTGATAAGGGCAAAAATTTAAACGTCAGGCTTACATGGAGAAAAACTTAGTTTGTCAATTGTGCCTTGTGGGTTTCGATATTTGGTTGTCAGATTTTGAATTTTTTGTTTTTCCTTCTCAATTAAAATTTTCTACTCTACAGTGAATCATTTTCTCTCAAATTCCTTCCTGATACCTCCTGAGGAAAATTTCGAATTGGATCTCAAATGGTGGGTTAGTGTGTGCTTATTCATGTGGTTATGCACTCTTAGAATGGAAATCCTTTTTTTTGAAAGATCTTTGCTACGCACTTTCCCATTATTACATGAGTCCTCACTAGACCATGCGTCCTTCTTGGTGTATCCAAATAATAGGTAAGAATATAAACTAAAATATGGATATTATTATTTTATTACCAAAGTTATTCTGACATTTCATATCAGTACCATGATTTGTCGAAAAGTGTATTTTACTACCAAACGTTTGTGTCGTTATCAATTCACTACCATTCCATTAAGAACGTTAAAAATTTGCTAATGTCATAAGGGCATTAAAAACATTTTTAGTAGTAAGAGTAAAATTGTCTGTTACTTTGATAGATAAATTATCATTTTACTACCAAGTTTTTAGGGGAATTATCATTTTACTACCAAACTCTTGAAGGTAAAATCAACTTTTCACTCAATTTCCTCTAAACATTAACTTTTTCTTAACGGAATGGTAGTGAATTGATAACGGCGCAAACGTTTGGTAGTAAAATACACTTTTCGGCAAACCATGGTATTGACATGAAATATCAAAATAATTTTGGTAGTAAAATGATAATTTCCCAACTAAAGTATTTTAGAGTTACAAAGATAGTTACTGAATCATTAGCACCGGACAGAATGTCTATTAGAATGAGCAGACCAATGGGTTTTTTTCTCAAGAATGTATAGAATAGAATGATCTAAAGGTTTTATTCATAGAGAGAAGGCCATGTCACTTTGATGAACGTGGTTTGGAGGTTTGGTTCATTTGGAAAAGAGGTCACTCTTAGACCATGCGAATGGTTGAATTGATGATTTCTCTTTGATCTGGGTCCAGATCCTATTGACTTATCATCTAGATATTAGAAATTGTTATTCTCATAATGATTTTTTCCCTTCTTTGGTGTGTAGTGTATACAGCGCATTGTAAAGAAGACTAGAAGTCAACCTTGTAAAAGACAAGGAAGCAACAACTTGATAACCGGCAACAAACATGTCTCAATCTTTTATTGTAATTTCCATCAAGGATAGAATTATAAACATTATAAAAAGGGTATTATAAGGACTTTGGAGGGATATTAAAAGCTTGACTCTTTAAGAGAGATTTTAGAATACCTCTATTATATTATACCCACTTAATATATGTATGACGTGTATGCATAAATTAAATATAACTATTAATTACATGATTATTTTTCAAAACAAATACACAAATATCACACATGTATAAAGTGAGTGTAGTACAATAGGGATATTCTAAAATCTCTCATTAATGTCTTCCCAAGCATTTTTCAATGAGTATTGTTAGCTAGAGGCCTAGAGCCATCTTTGAAAGGAATAAAAAATGCCAGCAAGAGGTTATAGAGCGACCAATTTTTTTAAACTTATTCTTATATAAATTGATGTGCACATAATATTATTATCATGCACCTGGAATAAAGACAAACAAAAAAAAATAATTTACACATTCTTGTCTAAATCATTTAACTATAACAGCGTTCATGCACTCTTTTTTGAGGATAAGTTTTCTTCAAATTCCAAGTCATATTACTTATAAATATGGTGTTATATGATTTTATTTTTATTTTTAATTGATCTTGAGGATGAAAAAGAACTGTCACCAAGTACCCTCTTATCAATGAATTCTGTTCATTAAATGATTGTTCGCATCGCAATACGCCGTTTCTTAAAAGGGAAACGACAAATCGTGAAAATTTAGGTATTAGATTGTTGCAACGAAAAGTAAGTAATTTTACTTGCATTACACTAGGTAATTTCTTTCTTCAGTTAAGAATAGTCTAGTTTGACATCCGCACCATCGACGAATAGATTTACCATTCAATTCTTATCATTGCACTGCATTGAACTTCCGAAAATACTAAAAGAAAAAGAAAAGTAAAAGATAAAGAAAATGTGCACAAACTCTACTAAAGCATTCATTTTTCATTGGGAACAATTAGAATCTTTCACAACATAAGCATTCGCTAAAAGCAAGACATTAGGCAGGCAGGGTGACCATTTTGCGCACCACCACTACTAAAATTCGATCTCTTTTTTTCTTACACTTTCTTTGCTAACATCAATAATGGGCTGAAAAGTATGCAAGCAGGCCCACTAGCGGAGCGTTAATGTACGTCGTGGGCTCCGACTCTTGGAAATAGGGCCTTGAATCTGGAAAAGCATCCGTTACATTAGGCCCACCTACAACTGCCCCTACGTGTACGTTCGGGTTCGGATTTGGGCTTAGAAAATATTGACTCCCCGCTTTGCACCCTATGTGGGCGGGGTGGGCCTGAACCGACGGTAGTGAGCTGCCCCGATGATGGATCCTCTGGGGGTAACGTGCACCATATCCAACCATGTAGGACATCCCCACTGGATTATCTCCCAAGATGTAGTCCACCTGGTAGGAGTAGGACCCACAAAAATTTAAAACTTTTTTTTTAATATCTTTTCCTATCTCGTGAGTGAAGTGAGGTGCCTTGGTAATCAAGCCATTCAGTGAAAAAAGGGAGGGACCATCCCCAGATTGTTCAAAATAACAGACAAAGATCTAGCCGTTAACTTGTCAGAAACTGAGCTGGTCCCCATAATTAGATGGTGGTCTGGATTGGACTCAAAAAATCTGAAGGACCAGAGCATACTTATTTATTTTGTTAATACGAATATAATTAAATGAGGAATTACCTGATGTTTTGCCAATTGTCTTAGAAGGTTGGGGGAGGCGGATCTTGAGCCACATGGCACGACCTTGTTGGCGTGGCTTACATAATTAGAATAAGCCAGAAGTAGGAAAGACAGTGACGTCACATGCTGCATGTTACTTCCTCCAGCCTTGAAGATCAATCCCCCTTTTCGTTAATCAGAACAAAAATTATGAAATCAACAGTTGGAATTAGAAATCAATCAAACTGCATCTTGAGAATTTCTTTAGACGCAAAGGCGCACTAGTTAGCAAATAAGCACGTTCACCAAACATGCGAACTAGTAATGATGAATGCATACCAGGAGAGTATTGAACTTGCGGGTGAGAAATTCCAGGCAATATAGAACAGATAAAACCGTCAGCATTTTGCTTGAAAGACTCAAAGTAGTCAGCTTTCCCCATCAGCACCTCCTGTGAAAATTTTAATAACAAGGAAATTGACATATAAGTATAAATGTATGATACGTACATTCAATATTAATTTGTCTCATATATTAGCTTCAACGTTCATATCTCTTAATTTATTCCTATGTTTGCAAGACTATATATTATAAAGCCCATTCATGCACATAGATAATGTTATTTTGGTTCTTCAGGAGTCGGAAAGTATATATTAAAAAGACGTGAAAACGACGAGATGAGCAAAGATATATCTGGATATCTGAGAGGCAAAAGCCCTTAACAATAAGTCAGAATCACTTTTCAAGAAAAGCTATTATTATTTTTTGGAAAAATAAATGCCTTACAGCATGGGAAGAACCGTCTTCGTTGCAGGCTTTAAGCACATGCATGCTGCAGTGACTGCGGACCCACAACCAGAACCAATTAATCCAGTTATCCAGATCTAAAATTACCCAAGTCTGTGTAAACAGACGATAGACTTTGAGAGCTTGATGAGGCCACCACAATTGTACAGCACAAAAGCACTCCAGATTTTGATTGTAGGGACAAGACACCCTAAATCCCCTCTCAAAGGTGCTTCGTTAATTTAATTTTTCTTATGTTAATTTGCTGTTTTTCCGAGTGAAAGAACTGGCCAAATTGTATTGTCAGGAGAGAATTGTGCCAACATAATAATAAAAGCCTAATTCTATGCTAATTCATGTGCAATCATTGGCTTAATTATTCCTATGTTAAGACTATTTTACTCTGCATTTTAGAATATAATCTATTCGATTAAAATCGAGATATAAGGGATCCAGCATGTACACCCACCATAATCATTTAATTTACTAGAGAAAAAGAAACAGTCACCCACCAAAAACTTTTGCCTTCTGTAAGCATTGAATGCGGTCGAAATCAATCAAAATTTCGCCATTTTTGCATTCCTATCAATAAGAATTTGATGAATATGCAAGTATTAAATCTTCAGAAAAGCAAATCCATCCACTTTTGTTGTCTGTACTTCTAAACTTCTTATGGGCAATAGCATACACTTATACAAATGACGTGATTAAAAATTTCGTTTTTCAATTAAAAACTTGTTTAGACTACGAATAAAGAGAAAAGAATCTAATTTTTTTTATAAAAAGAAAAAGTACCCCAAACAACACAAGCACATTAATTGCCCCTTTGAAAGTGTAGTGAAATAACTGGGCTGTCAAAGTACAACTACTAAGATATTTGGTAACACTTATAATTAAATTTTGTCAGCTTAGTAAATTTTTTTGTCCCAACTTCTACTCTATAACTATAATTTTTATTCCACAATAACTACAACTTAAAAATTACAACACCTCACTTCCAAACGTTCACAATAAAAATTATTGGAACCAGTATCACCTTTAAACTGTTCCAGTTGATTAAAGTCTAGAAAAATAAATGGGTACAACATGTGACTACACTCAATCTCAAAATTCTAAAAGTAAAAGAGGGATGGGTCCACAAATCTGTAGGACCCATAAAACTCATGATCTAAGACTCTAAGTTATTCCCATCCACGTGATTTTTCAGACGCGTCCCATATTTCCTAATGTAAGCATTATTTACTAAAATCAGTCTCCACATACCATAACAAAAACACAGGACAAGAGGAATAAAAACACTAGAGAAGACAAATGTTTTACATATTTAAAATATCCAGAAAAGCATACCATATGATTATAATCATTATATTATGCAACATGATTTGGGTTAATTAATTAATTTACCTTGGAAATGAGAACGTTGATCCCTGCATGTTTGTTATCCCAACCGAACTCATTGATTGTATCTCCAGCGTGCAATACGACCTCGTTTCGCAATATGTACTCTCTGTATTCGCGTCTTCTTGAGGCTTTGTGCAGCCACGCTGCCCCCCAAAGCAACTCGTCCTACAGTTAATATATATATATATAATATATATATCACAATCCGCTTGATTTAACTTTACTGCAATCTAACGGCTAATATTCGGCTGTGAGTATTATTACCTGGTAGCCGTTAACGTCGCAGTAAAAAGGGCACACTACGTGATGCAGACTAGAGCTGTACGCACCCCGGTGCCTGTCAGCAAACTCGAAGACCTGACAAAAGTAACCGTTTCAAAAATAACGGTCAATTTCTCGCGATAAATTCAAGCGTAACTTTTTTAGGGATAAGGTAACAGTTAACGGCGACGCCACGTGACGACTGACTTACCTCAATGGCGCGACTGAGCAGAAGTCTTGAGTACCTAGGGTCACGTGATCTGAAAACGATTGAGGCAGCGGCCAGTGCTGCGGCCGTTTCGCCTGCCACGTCAGAGCCCGGGTGATAGACGTCGATCTTGTACGCCGTTCGCAGCGTATCCATGTCCTCAGGGCGCTCCCAGCAGTTATGATCACTGAAAGCGTCACCAACCTGAACGTAAACGACGCCAGGCTTCGCCGTTGCTTTTAGTAAGTAATCTGTCCCCCACTTAACGGCCTTGATGGCGTACTTTAACTCTGGCCCCATGTTTTTGCCAAAATCGATAATGCTCCAAGAGAGCATCGTCGTCGTGAACGCCATCGGAAAACCGAACTTCACATTGTCTCCGGCGTCGTAATAACCTCCCGTTAAGTCCACCTGAAACAACACCAAAGCACATTTGCAACGAAGTTAGCTCTTTAGTTCAGTTAGATTTTAGGTAATGACGGTGAGGTGAGACGGAGCTGCGTACCCCGGAGGTAGCTCCGTCGTGCAATGCGGAGTCGCGGCGCCATTTTACGCGTTGATCTGGAGGGAGACGGCCTGACCGTTGGCCTTCGAAGAAGAGAATGCTCATGTGGAGGGCTCTGTGGTAGTCGTTCTGGCTGGCGCTGATTGGACGGAGAGGGAAAAGCAGGAACAGGAAGAAAACAGCGCGAAGCAGGGGAGCATTTTCCGGGAATGAATGTATGTTTCGCGCCATTTTGGTTTCTCGGGGGAGTTTAGAGCGTGGGACTGGTGGGGGGAGCAATGAAGAAACCGAAACCAGCGTTGTTTATTTTATAACGAAAATGTGTCATTGGATTCCAGAGATTTCTCCAATGGGGTTACACCACGTGGAGGACATTATTGGATGAACTTCGGATTTCGATGCGGAAACATGCTTGACTGGGAGAACCGGGTTTTTGACTATTTATTGGGTCAGGTGGTCGAAAGCCCGGTTCGTTTTAAATGTGGGGTCGGCGACTCGGCATGGGGTACAGCCGTACAAAAAGAGGTGATGAATAATGTAGGGCATGTGTGGTCCACCGACCCATTAGTGATGGAAACGTGGAGAGCAGCAATTGGCGGTGTCCATGAGCGTGAAGCTTGGGAAGGGATATATAGGCTGGAGGTGTATGACTGATGATGCGGTCCGGGCTGGAAATAATTCTAAAGCGTTAGATTCTTAAACTAATATTTTTTAGCGTTGTTTTTGGGGTGGGGGTGGTGTCACGCTTGTGAGTCTTGTTCTGTTGTGCAGTCCGGGAAACCTAGAACTCTGATAAAGAAAATTTAGGTTAAGATTCTACGAGTAATGTAAGTGAGATGCTGTTAGATTATTATATCATTGGATTATGGTCAGTGATGCCACTGCATAAGATTAAAAAGATTTTACATTTTCCGTAGAAAATATCCACTAGGATAAGTTTTGCTCAAGCGCATTTAATTTTTTAATTATAGACTATTCTGTTGACTATGCAAAATATTCCGTTACAGCAAGGTCTATGATGAATCTTATAAAAATGTTCATAACCAACACACAATTGCATACGGGCAATTTGGATTTTTGACGTGAGAAGGAAGCCTTAGCAAACATAATCGCATTAAAAACGTTCAACCAAAATGTCAATCTTCAGTTATCTTAAAATGGACAGCCTACCCATCAATCAACCCTCATGTTATACCGTCGCACATTTTTCGTTGTATTTGACAAATTTGGACTTAACAGAAATATTGTGTATACATAACTGGAAACTTGAGGAGTACAAATATATAAGGAAGAAAAAAGAAAAAGAAAAAGAGGAACAGAGACCCGTGATTGGCTCACTTGATTCACAGACTGCACAATGAAATTAGTTTTTGGCTACTTCAAATTTCAATCACGAGTTTCTCAAGTCCATGAAGTAATTTAGTAATCACCTAATGTGCAGTTTGGTTTATTTAATTTGCTCATGCACAAAAAATGCTCCAACTTCAAACTTCAAAGGTTACCAGAAGCCAAAACGAACTTAATGTTTTGGCGCAAATGAAACGGTAACCTACTTGTTTAATAGCGTGAGGAAAGGTTTTTGGTAGGCTGATTACATTGTTTCTAGCCCTAATTTTCTCCTTATCAAACGGAGAGAAAGAAGGGCAAAAAGGAACAAAATGAATACGTAATAGGGACTTTATAATAATGACCGTACCCCTCGATTTTCTCAGGTAATCTATTGGGCCAACAAAAGTTGAAATGTAACAGCTATTTGTTGAGGAGATGAGCATAAATGTGTAACGTTTCATTTAGTTTTGATTCGTTTGGAAAATGGTAACTTTGATCTCCATTGCGTACAGGAAATTATAAAAAATTGTTTTAACGCATCCTTTTCCAATTTACTAAAATATCAAAACATTATTATCTTGATTTTTGTGATCATATTCATTGAGAAGATAAGTTGAAATATTTTGAGATGTAGATTCTTTTTACGCCAGTAACGATTATATTACATATGACTATCATCATAATATTCTAATAATCTTTTTAATTTATAGAGTCGATTATGAAGTGTAAAAACGACAGAGTAATATGTTTGGAATGAGAAAAAAAAAACAGAGAGAAATATTAAGAGAATGAAAAGAAATTTGTTATGAACATTTTCATTAAGATTTGAAAAGATACAGAGCTTGATATTTATACAAGGTTGAATAACTAACTCAGCTAACCACTGACCAATAGAAGCTTGACAGTTGTACAGCTTATAACAACCTAAAGCTAAACTTACAACAACCTGATGCCAAGCTGGCAAATACACATACACACTGTTAACTAACTATTAAGCTGAGCTAACAATAATCACCAACTGCATCTCCAACATTCTAGAACGTGTTGGGACAATCTGGAGCATGCTGGAACAATTGGGAATATACTCTAACATCCCCCCTCAAGCTCAACATTAGAAAGAATGTTAAGCTTGGAACGAAGGTAATGAAAAGGCTGAAATGTCAAAGCCTTAGTAAGTATATCAGCCGTTTGATCATGACTAGGTACATACTGAATTTGTAAATTTTTGTTTGCCACCTTCTCCCTCAAGAAATGCACATCAAGTTCAATATGTTTGGTTCTAGAATGAAATTTAGGATTGCTAGCTAAAGCAGTGGCACTTTGATTGTCACACCAAATAATAGGAAGAGAAATGAACTCAATTTGCAGTTTAGCAAGTAGTGACCTCATCCACAATACTTCTGATGCAGTCATAGCAAAAGCACGATATTCAGACTCTGTGTTGGAGCAAGAAACAACAGCTTGTTTCTTGGAACACCAGGAAACAAGATTAGGACCTAGGTAAACACAACAACCAGTTATAGATGTTGAGTGTTAGAAAATGCATATTTATAAAGGAGAAAACCGTCATTTTACATTTCAAGTCTTACTAACAACCCTTACTTTTATGTATTTAACCTTCTTGTGATTTAATTACATGTGTTTTATTTTAATTAAGTATTTTATGTATTTTAGGGGCATCATAGTTATTTCACAATAAACGAGAAATCAGATGGCAAAACGGACATCACTTTTGAACTCAGGACGGTCGAAAACCTTAGGAGGAGCATAAAAGGAAAAATGGCACTGTTCACTTGTACGGCACTGTTCACGTCATATCAGTGGACGAAAAATCTCGCATACGGTGCATGCATCACACATGATTATTTTCAACCAAACCGCGTTACTGTTCATCCGCGTGGTCAAACCGTGGACTGTTGACTGATGACGTGGCGCAATCCTGAGCGTCCAAACTGTTTTTAATCCGATGGCCATGATTTACTCCATGTATCTATAAAAAGGGGGCCTCTCCCCCCTAATTTGATATCTCTGAATCCATTTTTGGGATCCATTTTCTGTAATTCCTTCTCCATCTTGTATTTTCTTTGTATTTTAATAAATTCCCATTTTGCCCCTAGTTCAATTATGAGTGGCTAATTTTCTTTCAAGCTTGGGTTGAAGGTGAAGTCTCAACATGTGTCATGGGCTTAATTTGGTAAATTTATTTTCTCTTCCCCTCTAGTTTTTGTGGATGTTTTGACTTCTCGTCGACAAATAATACTAATCTTGTCTAGTACCGCCTTGGTTTCACCGGCCCTCTAGTACAAGGTTATTATTATTTGGCACGATAAGCCCTTAGCACCATATTGATTAGAGCGTGGTTCATGAGGTATGGATTCCCCCCTCATGATTTAATTGGCATTAATACGGATTATTTAGCCCATGATGCATGTTGATACGGATCCAGATACCCAAGTACGTCATTTCAATATAATTCTCGTCAATTTATTCTCGCCATTTCAATACCAATTTTAGAATTTATCCTCGCCATTTTAATTTAAGTTTTAGCATATTCCAAATCATTTCCACTATAAATCCAACTACCCCATTTACAAAATTAATTCTATATATAATTAAAATCCACCTCCTCGTGGGATCGACACTCGTCACCATTAGTCTATACTACAATAGATTCATGCGCTTGCGAGTACATTAAAATTTGCACAACAATAGACTTGCGATCATCTTTATATGCTGCCCAATCTACATCTGAAAAACATCTAGATTAAAATAACTAGATGAATAAAAATGAAGACCAATATTGACAGTGCCCTTTAAGTATATAAGTACTTGTTTGCAGGCCTACCAATGAACATCAGAGGGAGCATTAAGAAACTGACTGTGTTTGTTAACTGTGAAAGTAATTTTAGGTCTAGTAAGAATGAGATATTGAAGAGCACTAATTGTGCTCTTGTATAGTGTAACATCTTGTAAATGTTGGCCAATATCTTTTGTTAAATGAACTCCTGATGCCATAGGTGTGGAACAAGGAGTGTTGTCCTTTATATTCACTCTAATGAGCATATCAACAATGTATTTTGACTGAGAAAGAAGTAGACTAGCTGAATTCCTTGTGACTTGAATTCCCAAGAAGTAATTAAGCTCCTCAAAATCCTTTAGAGCAAATATAGATTGTAAATTAAGAACAACCTAATCAATAAAAGAAGGATTTGAGCATGTAATAATAATGTCATCAACATATACCAAAAAAAGTAGAATCTAATTATTAACTCTTCTGAAGAAAAGAGAAATGTCTGATTTGGAGTTTGAGAATCCCCACTGTTGTGTCAAGACCATTTTCAACTTATCAAACCAAGTACGGGGAGTTTGCTTAAGATCATACAATGCCTTATAAAGCCAACATACATGATTGGGTTTGTTTGGATGTACAAACCCATATGGTTGTTGCATATACACTGCCTCTGTTAAATGGCTCTTAAAGAAAGCATTGTTGATGTTTTAAAAACCACTCATTTATGACTGCCAAGCTTAGGATCACTATGATAGTAAAAGACTTCACCATAAGACTGAAAGTTTTTGTGTACTCAATACTAAGAGTATGATGATAACCTTTGGCTACAAGTCTAGCCTTATATCTGTTGACGCTGCCATCAGGATTGTATTTTATCTTGAAAACTCACTTACTGCCAATGACTTTAATAGGATGATTTGGGCTGACAAGTTTCCAAGTGTGGTTATTGATAACTCTAGGAATTGAGAGTTATTACATCAATTCTAGAGTTAAATCAAGATCATTTAGAGAGAAAATAAGGTGTTTTTATTACATTTTAGGTACCTTTTGCATAAACATTCATTTTAGTTGGGTTTTAATAAGTTTTGTTTAAATCAAGTAATTTGTGCTAAAAACAGGTGCATAATTATAGGTTTTAAATTCATAAGGGGATGCTGAGACATTAGATGAGCAAGAGGAGGAAAGAAGATGGCCACAAAAGAAGACAAGCACAATCGGGAATAATGCAGTGTTGTTGTGGATGCTAGAGCAACCAGTGCTGCAGCAATCAGAGAGCAATGCGGGAGAAAGCTTAAAGCGTGGGTCAGCCATAAATCGTGATTTGCATGTTTCCTAATTTAAACGCATGCACGTGCATGGACTTTGGGTCTTTTACCCTAATTTGCAATATAAAAGGAGGTGTACACCACATAGAAAGGCGGCAATGAATTATCATAAAAAATAATTACAAAGGCAAGAAGAATGAGATCAAGATTTAAGAGTGCTATTCGGAAACAAAGAAAAGAACCATGCATAATTATTTTGTCTTTCATCGTGCTCAACTTATATTTTCTCTTCTTCCTTGAATTGTTTGGATCTACTCCGAGATCAATATATTTGTGTTTATTTTTCTCATCCAGATTATGAACTAAATTTACTTGTGGTTGAGTGACAAATAATCCAATGGGTTCTTGACTGTTCTTTTATGTTGTTATGGTAATGTTGTAGCATTATACTCTAGTAGTTTTTATGAATACAACTGTTATTTCAGTCGACCACTCATTTAATAGTTTCAGTTAAGATAAAGCAGCAAAAAAGCATGTCTTAGCGGACATTAATAAAGTATTACTTGTTCTTAATTCGAGTTTCCTGGATTAGGTTACCTTGAATCCTATAAAGGCAATACTTAAAGTTAAGATTTGTGACACTCTAGACATAAGTGTTCACTTTGTAGGGTGGAGAGATTAAAAGTTATAATGTCGTACCATAAATATATGAGCAACAGGTCATTATTAATAAATTTAAAGGTATGAGATTTCCAACATGCGATAGCTGAGGATGCAGATTTATTCTACCCATTGCTGCAGCACTTATTGTAACAACTGGTGCTAATTTGGTAAACAACAGTCACCTCATTAGGAGAGTTTGATCATTCAACTACTATATTCTCAATTGAATCTTAGACACATTTAACTTAGTTTATTTCATTACAGTATTGTTTTATTTCCATCTCTCATAATTATTAGTTACGATAGAATTATTTGACAATTGTTTGTTTCGGTCTTTAATTGATTTGCATTATTGTGATTGCTTTAGCATTTTGAGTAACATTAATCCTTGTGGAGACGATCTTGAAATACTCATCACTTTATTACTTGTTGTGTATACTTGCACATTGGCATTGATGGTAATTGATTATAGAAATCAATCAACAGTTATGCATCAAGGCCTGATACTCTTCTGTCATGGCTTATCTCTATTTTGGATCAACAAGAGCAGCTGATACAGAAGATGGTTATACTTATGTTGACTGACAATTTATAATATAGGTTTTTGGTTTAAATATTCTATTTTTGAACCTAGTAACCATGGGATGGCCTATATAAACAAATGAAAGTGGAGATAGGTGATGAGGGGCAAGTGTAAGTGATGAAGAAGAGTCAAGTGGGTGGAAGAGGAGGTTGAAGTATCAATAGTTGGGGAAAAAAAAAGATGGTGCTGGCGATATGGAATGACGATCAATAGTTGCTGCTGATGGAGATTGAAAAAGAGGAATATCAAGCTGCATTACAATCTGTGGAAGTGTAGAAACAGTAGATGAATTTTGATTATACTCAGATGGATTGCAAGTGTTTGACACTGAAGAAAAATCTACTTCTGACTGGAATTGAAAGGATGACTCATCAAATACCACATGGTGGCTGATATAGACTTTCCCATAGGAGTGTAAACATTGATAGCTCTTATGCAGTGAACTATAGCCCAAAAATATGCATATACTTATTTGACAACTAAGCTTATAATTATTGTATGACCTTAGGTAAGGATAACATGGACAACCAAATATCCTTAGATGTGAGTAATCAGGCTTTTTATGGAATAAAATTTCAAAAAGGAGTTTTGTTATTGAGAGTGGATGTTGGAAGTCTATTTATAAGATATATGGCTATATTAAAGGTATTCCACCAGAACTTTAAAGGCAGATTTGCTTGTGCTAGAAGTTTAAGTCTTGTTTCCACAATGTGTATATGCTTCATTTCAATTTTCTTATTTTAGTAATGAATGCATGGATAAGGATGTCTAAATTGAATACTTTGCTCAGTGAGATAGGTAGTGAATGATCTAAACTCACTTCCCCAATCTATTTGGAAACATTTAATTTTCCTAGAGAGATTGTTTTCAATCATGGTTTTAAAGTCTTTGAAAGTTTGCAATGCTTTTGATTTTATAGTAAGGGGAAAAATCCAAGTAAATTTGGAAAAATCATTTAGAATGGACAGATAGTATTGGTAACCTTGTGATGATAAGATGAGAGCTAGTCCCCAAAGATCAGTATGAAGTAATTTTAATGGTTGTATTGTTGTTGTCTCAACAGGTGGAAAGTGTTGCATGACTCTTACCAAATTGACATGTACTACAAAAATCAGGTGTGATATTGTTGTCTAAGGTAAGAGTATGATCAAAGTGCTTGAGCACTTGTTTTAGTACACGAACTGTTGAATGCCTTAATCTTTTGTGCATAACATTGTAACTAAGATTTTTTTAAGAAGAATAGGAAGCAAACAAGGCCATTTGGGCATCTTTATTGAATGGTATGAAATTTACAACAAAAGGATGCATTGCATTGCTACATTACATTGTGAAAACGTGGACAAAAGACTAGACTTTGAGTTGACAACAAACACTGTTTTAGAACTTAAGAATAGATGAGGTTTATGTGACTGACTGACTGTAATTAACCATTCAACTTGATAAGTCCATCTCTAGCAATCCCCTTGAGCAGTGTGATCCTTGTGCTCTTGTCCTTAACAAAACAAATGGATTCATGAAATTCAATTACTGCATTGTTATCAACCAATAACTTGAAAACACTAAGTAAATTCTTAGTGATAGCAAGCACATGCAAAATTGTGTTTTTAAAATAGATGAGCGAACATGTTCAATGGTTAAACCTAGGCCATTTCTTATATATAATTTCTCAACACCATTATAATTTGAACAGGTCAAGAAGATGCCTGCATTATGAGTGATGTGGTTTGTTGCTCTAAAATCAATGTACCATGCATGATCTGCTATAACATTATAGTTAGCCAGAGGAGTTGTTGCAGCAGCTGGATTAAAAGTGTTGAGAGCACTTCCAGAAGAGATATTTCTAGAATTAAAACCAACATTTCCTGCATACATAGCAGCATGTGTATATTTATTGTAGAAATTAGTACCACCTTAAGGATATATGATGTGCTCATAATTTATCTATTATTTTAATGCTTCAATAACTTAATTTTATGTTAAATTATATTTTATTACATTAGTTTTTATCTTAATGTTTATATTTTTTCATTGTAGGAATATTGGGAATATTCATGAGAAAGGAAGTTTAAAGAGGAAACAAATTAGAGTATAATGGAAATAATGTGGAAGTAAGAGGGAAAGAAATAAAAAGCCAAATCAAGGATGCAACACGTGGGGGAAGCTTTGAATATTTGGTTGACAAATATGGCAAGCAAGTGGGGGAGCATTAAAGAATTAATTGGCAATTTGAATGCTTCACGTGATGGGCTTTGGCTTAGGAATAAACAGGCGGCTTGACTTTTGTTTTTAATTCTTTTCATAAGAGGATTTTACAAGTCACAACATTATAAAAGGGAAAAACCAATTAGAAGAAAAGAGACAAGAAGGCAGCCGCACAATTTGAGAAGCCAAAGGGGAAAAAGGGAATTGATAGAAGAGAAACCACAAGCCGAAGAAAGAAGAAAGGAAACAGCAGCCGCACCAATTAGAAGAAAAAACCGAGAGCAGCCGCAAGAGCCTAGTTTCTTGAGTTTTTCTTTCCCTCTTCTCTGTTATCTTGCTTGAATGTTTCCAATTAAATTTATGAATTCTCTTTATATTCCCATGAACTAATTTATTTACTAGGGCTACGATGTAGCCTAACTATGAAGATTTAATTCCATAAATTTATATTATTTTTAATTTATTATTCCATGGTTGAGTGTTCATTATTGTGCTTAATACTTTTAAATATCTGGCCAATATTTGAATGATTTGAGGATACATAATGAGACCGAGAGGAGATTTATGTATTTTTGCTCTATGTAATGGATGTCATGAATTGAACGAAAGACTGAGATATGCCAACGTGATTCGTGCAGTTTTTCTAAGAATTTCCATGGAGCTTAATGAATCTTTGCATATTTAAATTCACATAGAGATATAATGGGTTAATGTGTGAAGGTATTTTTAATATTACTCAAGAGAGGGTATTGAATGGATTAGGGAAAGTCACTGTCAATATGGGTAGTAAATTTTAATAGTATAGATGGAGGATTAAATTGGATTGGTTATGGTGAAATAAGATGTCCTGGTGTCTTAATCTCTTGGTGATTTCTATTACTATCTGCGTCTTTATTTAATTTTTAATTATTTTATTTTAATCTAAATTCGCTTATTCGATTGTTCAAATAAATTAAGGTTAGAATAATTTCGGTAACTAATAGGATATACAATCTCTGTGGGACGATACTCTACTCTTCATTATATTACTTGTGCCGACTAGTACACTTGCTAATTTACGCATCAATATACAAAGCTTGGTGCCATAGGTGGCTAAAAAGTCAGTGGTGGCTGATAAGCAACATAGCTTTGAAAGTTGCCACATCTAGGAAATCCTCCATTAAAGCCTCTGCCACCACCTCTTCTATAATTTCCACAAAAAAAGTAACCACCTCTAGGCCTGAATCCTCTTTGATTACCTCTTCTTTACTTTGGAACAAATGCATGATTAAACATATTTCTGCATTTGTGAGCTCCATAACCAAGTATATAGCAGATTTGGCATATAATGTTCTTGTTTCCACCAAAATGACTACCATAATTTCCATTATCAGGCACGTTATTTCCAGAGTTAGGCTTACTATAGTTCTGACTTTTTTTAGCAAGATTTGCACTCATATCATGTGTCTTTCCTTTACTCATTTCAAGTCTAACTTCATGACTTAATAACATTGAAAATAGATCATCAACAGTAATCTTCTCTTTTTCAAGTCTAGTCAATACATTTGTGACAAGTGACTCATAAGAATCATCCAAACCAACAAGTACGTTTATAACAAATTCATTGATGAAAGCGCATTACCTCTGATTGTTAGACTATCTGAGATATTCTTCATCTTATTGAAATAATCATTGATAGAGAGTGATCATTTATTAGTTGTCTACAGTTGCATCATGAAAGGCATGAAATGTGCTTTAAATTGAGACATGAAAATTTCATCAAGTCTCCTCCATAGCTCTTGTGAAGTCTCACAGTTTATCACCATTATCAGCACACTTTCAATCATTGATGAAAACATCCAGCTCTGGAGCAATTTGTCAGTCTTTTTCCAAGTGATATACTCTGGATTCTCAGTTCTTGTAGTTGTGATGTCAGATCTAATAAATTCAGCATTTGACTCATGTAGAAACTGAGATGAACAAGGCTTATCACCATTGAAGCATCCTTCAACTCCATTTTCAGTTATTGATGCTAGTACCGGTATTTTCCACACAAGGTAATTTATTCAATCAAGCTTCACTGGTTGAATCAAGTTGAAGGATAATGAAGATGACGTTGTATTACTTAAAGAAGCCATGAATGATTAAGCTCTGATACCATGTAAAAACAACAGAGTAATATGTTTGGAAAGAGAGAAAAACAGAGAGAAATATTAAGAGAATGAAAAGAAATTTGTTATGAACATTTTCATTAAGATTCGAGAAAATATAGAGCTTGATATTTATACAAGCTTGAATAACTAACTCAGTTAACCACTGGCCAATAGAAGCTTGATATTTGTACAACTTATAACAACCTAAAGCTAAACTTATAACAACCTGATGTCAAGTTGGCAAATACACATACACACTGTTAACTAACTATTAAGCTGAGCTAACAATAATCACCAGCTACATCTCGAGCATTCCAGAACTTGCCAGGACAATTTGGAGCATGCTGGAACAATTTGAAATATACTCTAACATGAAGCCCCGAGGATGTTTCATTGAATAATTTTCAAATAATTTTATTTGATTGATCATTTAAACTCGTGTCCTAAAGAGGTAGGGGTTAAAAAATTAATTTATATTTAGTCTATTCTCATAGGTTGAGGCAACAATTAAGTTACAACATATGTAATATAGATCAATTTATAAATAGTTTTCCACGACCCTTTAGTTATTTGACTGACAACAATTAAGTTATACAATAAAATGTTGGACTAGACCCAGTCTCTCTTTTGCTTTGTGAGGTCTTTCAATTTGAAGGAGGTGGACTAGTTTGATAATAAAGAAGAGACCAAGAATGGCGAATGAGGACATCAGCTAGATTACAGTCACAAATAAGCAAGAGAAGACAATTAGGTCATCTTTAAATTAAGTGCACGTCAGGGTAGACAACAATAATTAAATAGTGATTAAATTTTCTTCTCTTTTATCTATTATCTTCGTATAATATTTTGATGACCGCTAATAAGAAGTAATATACTAATTGAACACAGCTTCTTGGAGATGGCATAACAAACATCTCATCGAATCATAATTGGTCCTATTCCTTCCTGTTGGACTTAAAAATTTAGTTACTCTCCTTTTATTAGGTAAAACTCCCTCTCATAATGAATTCAATGGTGTTTTGCCACCTAGCTACTTTGACAATTTTGAAGCTATGATGCAAGGAAATAGCCACAGTGTTACAGTGGATTATATGTAGCGAGGCATTGATGGGGACTATTGTTTGGGGGTATGAAAATATTGTTATTGGAATATTAATATTAGACATCGAGGAGGTATCAGGCTGGTCGCTTGTGCAAGGACGACCAGAGTCTTGCGAGGAGACTAAAACCAAGTCGTTTGGCACTGAGGTCTCAGTAAAATTCTCGGATCGTTGAGCTTCACCTGGAAACTCGATCGTAACGTCTAAGCATGATTGGGCATTGTAACTGCAGCTCAATAACTACAAAACATGGATACCTTGATTCCTCATTCAAGCAGCTCATTCAATTTAGTAACCGCCACGCATTAAAAGACACGCGATAATCATGGGTGTGCCTATAATAACCCTAAAAGATCTTTAAAAAATGGACATTTTTTCGGAGAAGAGAGATTTTTTGAAAAAGAAGAAATCCATTCTAAACTAGAAAGAGATAAAAAAATATATAATCAAGATCATGACAAGGGTGAGAGCAGTTCTTGAATAAAAAAATATAATTATTGACTTGAGAGTCGGAGGGTTTTCGCCAGAAGAAAATCTGGCGCCCCCTAACAGTTTATATGGTTGCAGGTAATAACAAAGCGGGGTAACAATTCCAATTCCATCAAAGCAGTAATTAGCAGTTCCCCATCAAAATAAATTTAAGTGTTGATGAAGTAACTTGGTCGTCATTATAAGCTCAACTAGATTTCGTCATCAACAACTATTATTCAATGTTTGTCACTGTGAAAGAAATCGACACATAAATGTTTATCTTAAACAATTTCATGGCCATCGATTTATCGAGCAACGAACTTGACGGGCAAATTCCACAAGTGGTAAGGCAGCTTAGTTCACACGAAGGGCTCAATTTTTCTCACGATAATATTATTCAGAAATTTGACAGCTCTTGGCTATTTAGACCTCTTCAATCTGTCTCTCGTTGGGAAGATTCCCACGCAGCTGACAAGTTTGAATTTTAAAACGATTCCGACATTGGGAACTTGGGCTCGCGTGGGTTTCCATTCTCATAAAAATCTAGCAATATTGATCATGCTCGTATTAATTTGGATGCTCATGTATCAATACGCGTGATTTAATTAGAATGTATAAAGGTGTTTAAAAGTATTGAACCAATTGGCGTGTTTATTGCTTTGAATTGAAGGGTTCTAATTTTTTTAATTATTATTAACTCATGCACCAATTCCAACTCGGGATCAAAGTTATAAGAAAGCTATTCCTTATCATAAATGTGAATAAGTATTCTTTGTCATTTGAGTTTCTAGTTGAGGAATATGTTGAGTGATTTACAATTGAAATAATTCTATTTTCACAAATGATACAACATGAGCTTATGTTTCAAGTGATGTATCATCCATTAATTGAATAATAAAATATTACCTTAAATGTAAAAATAAGAGTTCGAATTTTTTAAAACCCAACAATATATATAACGTGATCACGTCCATTAAGAATTGGACTCGTCTCCCTCTAGCTGATGTCTAAGTTAGAAAAAGTCAAGCGCTGGTATGGAAAATTTTAAATCAACGTCTTCTTTAAGGAAAATTCTTGGAGATATTAAACATATAGACAGGGAATAATTAATGGAGATATTACATATTCATTAAAGCTGGGACCCTTTTTTATTTTTATTTTTTAATTTTCCAATGAAAAGAAGCTGGAACCTTGAATCGTTATATGTGAATAAAAGAAAAGTTTTTGCTTCTTGTAAGTGAAGCTGGCAAAATTCGAGACTCAATTATCCGACACAAATACGATATAAATATGAGTATGAGTCGTCAAATTTGACACGATTATTAAATAGGTTGGGTTCTAATTAACACGATTTTTTTTTTTTGTCGGGTTAGAGTTAAAGTTTATTAACTCATTTACTCGATCAATTGTAGATTTTTGTCATCAAAACTTAAATATTTGATATAATTTTCTTTTTTTATTTGTTTTTGAAATGATGAACATATACACAGTATTTCATTTATAAAATTTTGTATAAATTTAGAATTTCAATAGTATAAATATGTAAAATATTAGTGAACGTGTATATTTTATAACATCGACATATAGTACTATATACATATACATACATACATACATACCTATACATATACATACAATTGTGTGTGTGTGTGTGTGTGTGTATCAATAAAAGTTTCGTTAAATGTATAGATATTGCAAATTATCAGGGAACCCATTTATTTTTTATGTCAGGATAGGATCTCAATATTTTAATACGGTATTTGAAAAAAGGGGTTGTTTCAACGTAAATTTACAATAACAAGAATATGCATAATCCAAACCCGACCCGAAAAATCCGTTTTATCAACTTAACTAAAAAGGAAACTTGAGCGGTTAAATTAAGGGTTCTTCAATAACTTAAGGTTTGGAAAGGGGGGGGGGGGGGGAGTGAGAGAAGTTTGACATAAATTGGCCAGAGCCCCCTCCCCAATTAGATTCTAAATTCTTTTTCTCTTAAAAAATAAAAATGATAATGATGAGATTTACACCATACACGTAAATTATGTGATATATATACACAGTACATCCCCATTACATATCTTCGGGGGGGGGGGGGGGGGAATCTCCCCTTAAACTTGAAAACGACTTGAGAACCCAGTACATAAATTCTTTGGCGTAAGGAAACTAAGAATTTGTCAATTTGAGGTTCCAGACTTTCAGTCAGGCATTCGAGCAACTTGCTATATCTTCGATCGGTTACTGAAAATTTCAAAGGGAAATTTCTCTTTCACATTGAGGATTGGTGTTTGATATAAATTCTTTGTAGAAAATTATTGTAGTGTGAAAAAGAAATTTAGTACATGAATTTGGTACCAAAGTAATCAAACTGTAGTCTA
Source organism: Citrus x clementina (assembly GCF_000493195.1). Lineage (NCBI taxonomy): Eukaryota > Viridiplantae > Streptophyta > Magnoliopsida > Sapindales > Rutaceae > Citrus > Citrus x clementina. The sequence continues at coordinate 27,447,485 of NW_006262688.1, forward strand.
TATATACTAATCATATTTGTCGTTGAAATTTCATAAAGAAAAAACATGGGTTGTTTACCTTGTGCTTACAAAGTTTTCTGCCTCCAATTACTTGTCCTATATTCTGGGAGTAATGCAAAACTTTGCTCTTACGACCAGAGTATTGCATTGGTTCAGTTTAAGCAGCTCTTTTCCTTCAAAAACATTTCTAGTTCTTACTGTGACGGAAGACAACAATCCAATCCAAAGATGTTATCTTGGAATGATGGCACGGATTGCTGCTCATGGGATGGTGTAACTTGTGATATGGTGACGGGTCAAGTGATTGGCCTGGACCTAAGCTGCAGTTGGCTTCATGGCAGCATCCCTTCAAACAGTAGCCTCTTTCTTCTTCCTTATCTAGAAACACTGAATCTCGGTTCCAATGATTTCAATTCCTCTCTCATTTCTTCGGGTTTTGGTCGACTCATTAGTTTGACACGTCTGAATCTGTCAAATTCTTACTTTAGTGGTCAAATTCCATCTGAAATTTCTCAATTGTCTAAAATGCTTTCACTTGACCTCTCCAAAAATGATGAAGTGAGGATTGAATCGCCTGTTTGGAAAGGGCTCATTGAAAATCTAACGAAGTTGAAGGAACTTGTTCTTTCTGAGGTAGACATGTCTACCATCGTACTTGATTATTCCTTGACGAATCTTTCTTCTTCTTTGTCATATTTGCATCTCACCGGCTGCAATTTAATTGGGCCAATTCCTGCATCACTTGCTAACCTTCCACAGCTCACCAGTTTGAGCCTCTCGTATAACCATTTTAGTGGTCATATCCCATCATTTCTTTCACATCTCAAGCAGCTATATTATTTAAATCTTGAACAAAACAATTTAGTTGGTGGAATTCCAGATAGTTTTGTCAACCTAACGCAACTTTCATTTTTGGATTTATCATGGAATCAACTAACCGGTCGGCTTCCTTCTTGTTTGAAAGGGCTTCGAAATTTAGTTACTCTTCGTTTATCAGGTAACTCTCTTAATGGCACTATTCCATCTTGGCTATTTACGGTACTACCATATTTAGAGGTAATTCATCTTAGAGATAACCGATTCACTGGCTCAATTCCTAGTACAATCTTTGAACTTGTGAATTTGACTAGCATAAGACTTTCCTCAAATAATTTAAGTGGACACATAGAGCTTTGCATGTTTGCAAGACTGAAAAATCTTCAGTACCTTTATCTTTCACAAAATCGTCTATCAGTAAACACCACATTAAATGCCAACTCCACATTTCCCAAACTTTTGCAGTTGGGTTTATCTGCTTGCAACATCAGTGAGTTCCCTGAATTCTTAAGAAGTCAGGATCGATTAGAGTGGCTGCAGCTTTCGGAGAACAAAATCTATGGGAGGATTCCCAACTGGTTTTGGGATATAGGAAAAGATACTCTTTATAACCTAAATCTTTCCGACAATTTTCTCACAGACGTGGAGCAAGTTCCGTTGAAGAATCTTAGATTTCTTGATCTTCGCTCGAATTTGCTTCAAGGGTCAGTCATGGTTCTGCCTCCTCGCTTGATTTTCTTTTCCATTTCAAACAATAAATTGACCGGGGAGATTCCTTGTTCTTTTTGTACTGCTGCTCCGATTGAGTTTATCGACTTGTCTAATAACAGCTTGTGTGGACCGATTCCAGAATGCTTAGTGGATTCCATCACGCTCATATGGTTAGATTTGCATTTGAACAGCTTCAATGGTAGTATTCCTCAAATTTCTGCAAATGGGAGTGGATTGGTCAATCTTATTCTGAATGACAATCAGTTCGAGGGACCACTACCGCAATCTTTGGCTAATTGTAGCCGTTTGCAAGTTCTAAATGTGGCAAATAACAGGATCGATGACACATTTCCACATTGGTTAGCACAACTTCCAGAATTGCTTGTTCTTATCTTGCGATCTAATAAATTTTATGGTCTCATAGGGAACACCGATGCAAGAGTTATATTCCCTAAGCTGCGAATACTTGATCTCTCTCGCAACGAATTCACTGGTGTTTTGCCAACAAGATACTTTCAAAATTTGAAAGCTATGATGCGTGGGAGTAACACTAGTACAGTTCAAGTGCAGTATATGCACCGATTTGGTCGATATTATTCAGCATTTTTTACTCTGAAAGGAATCGACGTTGAAATGAACATCTTAAGCATTTTCCTGGTCATTGATTTCTCGAGCAACCGTTTTGAAGGACAAATTCCAGAAGTTGTCGGAAAGCTGAATTTACTCAAAATGCTAAACTTTTCTCACAACCACCTTACGGGGCGCATTCCATCATCATTGAGAAATTTGACGGTTCTCGAATCCTTAGACCTTTCTTCAAACAGGCTCGTTGGACAGATTCCTACGCAGCTGACAAGTTTGAATTTTCTTTCAAAGTTGAACCTTTCCCACAACCAACTGGAGGGACCTATACCTCAAGGGCCACAATTCAACACATTTCAGAGCGATTCCTACATTGGGAATTTGGGCTTGTGCGGTTTTCCGTTGTCAGATAAATGTAGCAATATTGATGATGCTCAAGAACCGGCGCCAACGGATACTTGGAGCTGGTTTGATTGGAAAGTTGCAATGATGGGCTACGCATCTGGGTTGGTGATTGGCTTTTCTATTGGATACATGGCATTTGCAACAGGAAGGCCGCGATGGCTTGTGAGGATGGTTGAAAGAAAGAGGATCAGAAGGCAGAGCACCAGGATCTTCTTAAGTTGAAGTGATGCTAGAAATTGAGTTAGTTTGTTAATTTTTCTATTAATAATTGTTTTTTTTTATGACAGCAGAATTCTAATGCTTTTATTTTTTATTTGATTTAGCTGTCGTAACTTGTAAGGTATGTTAATCTGATTTTTTATTTATATTAAAAAAAATCTATTATATCTTTAATAATTTTAAAAATTTATATTTACTACATATTATTCACTTGTGTTTTATAGTTAAAGTTTTTTTTCCATAATGTTTATAGCTTAAATATTATAACACCTCAATTTCAAACATGACCTAAGTTATTGTGAAATAATATCTATTGCACCATAACATTTTTACTATTTTTTTATTAGTTGACCTATAAAATATAATTTTATCCTTACTTTAAGAAGAAAAAACAACTTTAAGGAGAAAAAACACGTAAGTTATAACAAAGCTTAATAATTTTCACTAAAAACCTGCAACCTACTATTGAATTAGAAACCCAAAAATTAAATAAAAGTTTACATTTACACGAAAAACTTGTAACCTACGTTTTTTGTAGTGCACTTATTATAATAATTTTCATTCAATTAAATATAAATTTAATTTTAATTATTAATTATTGATAAAAACTATCAAATGAAGATAATTAACATACATACAATCACAGATATTCCAAGTATTAAATGATAAAGTTATATTCAATTAATAGCATACAAATTTATAATTTTTTAATTTTTGTCGGTAATTGATAACTAAAATTAAAATAATATTTCATTGAATGAAAAATTATTTAGTACAATGATTAATAGTTAATTAATAATTAATTTGTATTGATAATTAATATTTTTCTATAAAATAAGGATAAAATTAATATTTTCTATGTCAATTAACAGTCAATTACAAAAAAAAATAGTAAAGTGCAGTATTTTTATAATTTTTTAATAATAAAATATTAGAGTGCAACACATGTTGTACCTTTTTATTATTTCACAACTAGAAAATAGAACCGCATTTCACGCGATTTTGAAAAAAGAATTTAGTATTATCCTTTTTTCTTACTTTACATTGGATGAAACTGATAAAAAATATGAATTGATTTTTTTTTAAAATGAGGTAGCCTTATAAAAAATAAAAAAAGCTATTAGCCAAAAATACAAATAAAAAAACAACGCAAGATAAAGAATAAAATGAGAGAATATATTATAGAGTGATTTTATTCATTCTAATTGTGTGTGTACAAAAAAAAAAAACTGAGCTCTCCTTTTATAGTTACATAATCACTCCATGAAATTAATGAAAAATTATGGATCATAATTCCTTGTGAGATAGTGGGAGTTATAGGGAAGCTAAATGTTGCTAATGGGAGATAGTGGGAAGACTAAGAGATATATGTTATGAACATCTACATTTATTTTAATAAATTCATAACACTCCCCTTGGATGTTTATTACAAAGAATATGCCTCATTAAAATCTTTATATAATTGTTATTGTGTAATAACAATCAAATTAATTATGAGAAGATGAAAAGTCAAATCTAAAAGAAATTTCTTTATTTATTAGATAATAGAGAATATACAAATATGAGAAATGGTGATGCTACATCACCTCCTCAAGTCCTAGCTTTATATATATATATATATATATATATATAAGTTAGGTAGGAAGAGGAAAAAAATCCTAAAAAGTAAAACAATCAGGCGAATCTAACCAACCGAATTTCATATCTAAAACTAAAAGCATTCCCAATACAATCTCATAGAATAATAATGATCATGATCAAAGACGAGGATAAAAGCTGGCTACATGGGCTACCGCCGCGATGCCCGCCAGATCAAAATTTTAAAAAAGAATAGTTTAAAGATGTGCTGTATGGATATCATAATCATGATTCAAATCACCAATAGAGTAGTGCTATTGGCACCTCCTTAAAACTCACTTGAAACCCCATTTTGATATTTATTGCTTTATTCTTAGTTATAATTACATAAAAGGATAAAACAGATTTAATTAAAATTACTAATTCTTCAAACCCAATCAATTACTTTATTGGGATTTTTGTTATTTTGCCTTTAGCTCTTCTTAATTTTTTTGTAAATAAAAATAATTTCCCACTTGGTGAAGAAAATTCAATAGATTCGCTAAAAATTTATTGTTTTTTATATTTTTTTTTATAATGATTTGATAAACTACTTTAAGTTTTCTCTTAATTATTTCAAAATCATATTGGAACTGTAAAAAAAAAAATGATGTGTGGGTATGAACCGTATAGAGTCAAAAAGAAAATATATGGATAGAGTTTTATTTAATTTTGTATTAGTTTTATGTAGTTTTATCTTGTGAAAGTGCTGTTAATGTAAAAACGGGGTTTCATAGGGATATTCAGGGGGTGTCAATAATGCATTCTTTTCAATTGTATAAATCAATAATTTTCTTTTAACTTCATAGTAACTTCTACATTTTTTAATTTCAAATGTTGCTATAACAAATATATTTTAAAATTTTCTTTGATGATCTATATTTTCTTCTAAACCTAAGATCCCATTTAGGATTGTGGTTAAAATGTCACAAGTAGTTTATTTTATAATTTTCAATAAAAAAATGTTTGGTAAAATTTTTAAAATTTATTTATTTTATAGTTTTCTCCATTTTACCAACAATTTTTAAAGTGAAGAATAACTTTTTAAAGTTAATTATAAAATAATCCACCACATACATTTTTAAAATTTCTGTTATAATCTCATTATTTTTATAAAAAAGATGATAATATCCATATTTTTCATAAACCCTAATTTATAAATCATTACCCTAATATATTACATTACCACAACTCCTGTAAATCACGTGTTACTTTTTATTTTTTCATTTTTATTTATTATGTTATGAAATTTCCTATATCTTTTATTGATTATAAAGTTGGTTGGATTTGAACAATAAAAAATTTCACTTTTTTTTTTATAAATTTATGTATTAAAAAAAAAGGATGTGTTTAGATAAACTAAACTATTATCTATTTTAATCATTATACAACGAAATGATATTTTAATAATAAAATATAAAGTGATGATACGACTGCAAACTTTTGTGCAAATCGAGTTGGCATTAACTCATTGGTTGAATAAAAACAAATCATGTGGTCTAAAATATATTTAATTCAACCAATTTAATCATGCCACATCAATTTGCACAAAAAAAAAATTGTACAAAAATTTGTAACTATATTATTACTTAAAAATATACCATAAGCATGGACCATATTTTTAAAACTCAAAACATTTTCTAACATAATTTACTAGATAATTTACTATTTTCTTTCTTTTTTTAATATGATTATTTTATCAGTACAACTTTGGACATAAAACTCAATTATCTATTTTTGAGACATGAGATTATAGTATACACTTGGCTAAGGGACTTGGATCGATTGGGCCTCCAAATATGTCTGGGAATGATCAAATCCAGTATTTCTCTTAAACAAACATTCAAGCTCAAATCATTTTATTGCAAGAATCTCTCTTTTTAAAGACAATCCTGATGAGCACTACATTTCAAGCAATTATGAGCAAGTAGTCATTCAATGATTTCGAAGAAATGAATTAACATTGATAAGATATGCACTGATGCACAGCTAGATTCTCTAAAATTGCTTAAAATCATTGCTACTTTTTTGCGTCGGAAGTTTTTTTGGACCCCAAGCACCTAAAGTGGCGACGTCAACTTTATGTTAAAGATCATCAAATTTGATGGCGAAGTGACATAACTTTAGATTTCAAGCAATGATACAATGATGGAGGAGTTGAAGCCATTAATTTGCAGTGGGCTTCTTGATTTAACATTCAGTTAAATTGATTTTAAAGAGATATGTGCACGCGAACAAGAGAGAAAATTAAAGAAGTGAAATTAAGTTTAATTTGGCTTTAAGGCTTTTTTAATTCCAAACGCAATTTGGAGCAGTAAACGAGAGTTTAATTTGCGAGAGAATATAATATAATTTCATTCGATTTATCTTTCTTATAGTACAATTCCCAGATCCACGAAAGAATTATAAGTTTATTTAAATAGCCTCTATTTTTAGATGGGAAACTAATGGACATATAATTAATTTCTTTTCGTTTCATATTTAATGTTTAATGTTTTAGGTTTTGTTTATCTTGTTGTGTTGTGTATGAATATCTCAGCAATACTAATACTTCCTGAATTTGTACGGTTTCACAGAAGAGCTACCAAAATTAAGTGGGTTCTGTTCAATTTCCTCGAAAAATAATAATAATACCAAATAACATTTATACGTTTAAGTTTGAACCTTTTGCCAATCACAATTATATTCTAATGTTTTATCCGATCATCTATATTTTTTTCTAAACCTAAAACTCAAAATATATATGCTTTGGACACTATATAATTAGAGCCTATTTAAGACTATTTTTGTGAGACTCAAAAATAATTTACAAAGTTAAAAATTAATTTTACTGTTTGAAATTTTTTTTTTCTAAAAATCACTTTTGAAAAATCACTCCATAGTCCATCCTACTAGAAAGTAGAGGAGGAGATTTTAAAAATGAGATTTTAAAAATCAACTGGTTCAAGAGACACAAGTTTTTAGCCATTTGATTACACTTATTTCAATAGCTTAAATTGAGGTTGATATAATTTTTTTTATAAATAAAATAGTGAGTCTCATGGAATATTATTAATTTTTTTTCTCTTTTCTCTCCATTTTAAATCTCATTTTCGTTGTAACCAATATATTAAGAGAGTGAGACTGAAAAATTTCGGAGATCAATTTATATAGTTCAAGGTTCTAATAACATTTAGAGAAAATAAACCCACCAAAGTGAAAGCAGTGAAGAGAATGGTTCTTTTTCATCATTCACTGACTTCCACATTATATTTCATTAAAATAATTCTACATTATATTTCATTAAAATAAATTGGTGGAATCCCACCATTGACAAACAAATAAATAAATAGAAAAAATAACATCGTTGCTGTCGTGTACAATTAAGAATATAATTAAACCTCACCCATTTATCAATCCCATAAAATTTTTTACGCTCTTTGAACTTCGAAATCATCAGTCCAAAATCAAGTCAAATGTCGTTTAAAGAAGGAAAAAGAACCATTATATGGCAAGTATTGCTGCCATTGTTTGTTATTGTTGCAGCAACTTTTTTCAAAGCAAAAAGTAACCCGCTCAAACAATAAAAACAATAAATTAAAAAAGCAAAAAAAAAAAAAAAATTGTTGCTGCTGTTGTTTTTTCTTTTAAGTCCTTTCTTCTTGGTTTTGGCTCTTTACAATTCTATTTGAGTTCGTAGAAGTTAAACTTTGCGAGACATGATCTTTGAGAGAAGAATACAAGGAAAGAGAAAAAATAATTAATAGCGTCTAATTAATTTTGCATTAAAAGAAATTTATGTCAGCTTAAATCTAAGCCATTAAAAGAAGTGTGATTTAATGGTTAAAAACTTGTATTTAAACTTGTGTTTAAATTATTATTTTTTCTTGTTGATGATGTGATCCCACCAATTTATTTTGATGAAATATAAGGTGGAAGTCAGTGAACGAACGATCTTGTTTCTCACTTTCTTCTAGGTTTATTTTCTCTTAACGATATTAGAAACTTTGAACTTTATAAATTGATCTCTGAAATTTTTCAGTCTCTCTCTCCCAATATATTGGTTATAACGAGAAAGAGATAATGGAAAGAGAAGAGAAAAAAAAAATACTATTCTATGGGACCCAATATTTTTATTTAAAAAAATTATGCCAGCATCAATCTAAATTGAAATAAGTGTGATCCAATGACTAAAAACTTATGTCTAAAATTGTGTTAAAAATTATATCTCTTGAACTTGTTGCATATATTATTATTATTATTATGATTATTATTATTATTATTATTATCATCGTCATCAATTATATTAAGATAACAAAATGAAAAAAATCATTAATATAAAAATATGTATTTTAATTATCAATTATTATATGTACACAACAAAAAAATTCTATACATATTTTTATATATGAAAATAAATTTTATTTAACATTATGTCTATTTCAATTATTTATACTTTTACAAAAGTTTAACTTTAAGATTTACTAAATATATATATGATTATTTTTAAAATTCTGAGCATTTTTAAAAATAAATTTTATAAAAAATTTAATTAATTCTTATTATAACTTATTATTTTTACAATACAACTGATAACAATTATTTTAAAAAGTATAGTATTATCAAAATGGCCATTAACATACACCAGCCTTAAATGATACTTTTTTTTTTTTAATTTCCATTGGGATTCTGATTTGGACTTGGATCGATTGGGCCTCCACATGTACTTGGGCCGAACAAAATCCAGAATCTCTCTTGTTTCTGGATCTCTAACCTGGTCACAACCTGGATGATATTAGGTATATTAATCAGCACTCACGATGACAACAATGAGTTTATATTCTCTATTGTAAACAACACTCTCTTTATTATATATACATCCCACTAAATTCACACCATTTTATTGCAAGAGTATCCATTTAATAGACGACAATCATGGTCACAAAATTCCAAGCAATTATAAGCAAGTAATCAATCATGCAATAAATTCAAAGAAATGGATTAGCATTAATAAACACATTTTGGTAAGATAAGATGCGCACTTCTAGGTTCCGTTAAAAAGCAAAATTACTTAAAATCAACACAACATTTTGTGTTATCAAACTTTTTAATTTGGACTCAAATCACCTTAAAGTGACGACAATAACTTTATATAAAAGATCATCGAAGTGACTCACGATTTTTATAAGCCCAAACTCATTTAAAAAAAAAAAAAAAACTTTAACATTCATAATAAAGCATTTTAGGTCAAAAGTTTTTGGTCGATTTCATGTAGTGTCCAAATTACAGATGCTAATGGGTTTTCTCTGTCCTGTTAATTGGAATGTTCAGTTAATTAAAATAATCTCTATTTTAAGCGTTTAAAATAATTCATTCATTGTATTGATTAATTATGTGGCTTTTTAATTCACAAAATTATCTCTATTAATTGCTACAACAACATCATACGCTAAAAGCTTACATGTGTTTTTGAATAAATTTTCCATACAACAACCTTAAAAAAATGGGATGCTTTGATTTCAAAATTCAAATGAATCGAACGTAAGTCAATTTGATTCAATACATTTCAAACCTAACCCCATAATATGAAACCAAACCTAGCTATAAACAAATTACATTTGAACAACCATTTCTCATAATAACGCGAAGAAAATCAAACGTAGGGGTTTCAATTTTGAGTACATTTCAGACTACAAGAGTCTAATCAACAAATAGAAATCAACTTTAGTACTTTACAGAAAACTTAAAGCAATTAAAAAAAGCCATATACTCATCTTCAAATGCTACTGAATTGGACTTCTTTTTTCCCCCTATTCACGGAGTCGAATTCGCCGGAATCTTTTATTTTTGTGACAATGATGTGATGTGGTGGGTCAATTATGCATGGAGGATTTAGCTCAATGGGCTGGACCAACTTTAAGTTTGTTAACATCATGTGAACTATTTCATGATGAAATTGTTTCCTCCTTTCGAAACTAATTCTCGCCCAATAGATCAAGAGCTGAAGAAGATATGGCTCCCCGGCCGGACTCTCTGTTTCTTTTATAATTTATTACAATAAGCTGCTTTTGAATCAAGATTATGTTCCCTTATCTCGTCCTTAAATAGAGAGATCCCAAGTTTAATTAATCTGAAAAAATGGAGTTAATTACGCCAGCCAGTCCGTGAATCTTTGACAGGTTTCGCGATCTAATGATGATATATACATATATTTTTTTCCCTGTAGTGGAGAAACTTTTTCCCTTTGAACAATGGACAACTAATTTTGTCATCAGTTTAAAATATATTTATCTTTTTCACAACACATGTTTATGTTCATTTGTCAACAGGTTCATGGTATATTTTTCCTGATCATCACATCTCCCAACCAGAGTAGTTGAACTTTGATGCTTATGTCGGCTTGATGTGAGTAATTGCTCCTTTAGGTTTAAGGTCAGATTTGAGTCAATTACCCTAATTGGGTAATTAGTCCATGTGTTTTTCAAAATTACCCAAATCTTTCAAGTTGTGTATCTATTTTCATTAAAATTTAATTAATTCTTCACTTTCCATAAATTTGTTTGAATCTTAAGTTATATTAAACACAATTAATATTCTACCTCTAGAATTAAGATCCTATAAACACATAAGTAGTGACAATGACTAAATGAGAATTTCTTTAAGTATAAAGGGACTCTAATAAAGCATTTTGGCTCAAAACTTAGAGACTAATAAATTGTGCTATACCCATCATGCAATGCTGATAGAATAACATCCAAATATTGTAAGGTTTATGGAAACTAATTTTGTAAGTTAAACGTAGCCACATCAATAGAATGAGAGATTTTAGAGTATATTAGAAGTACTATACGTAATTAATGCATGTATGACATGTATAATTCAATTAAATATGACACGTGTAGTTATATTTAATTGACGCATGTTATACATACATTAATTATATATATTACCTTTGATGTATTTTAAAATTTTTGTAGGTGAATGGTATAATAACTAATTTAAAAAGTTGCATTGTAGTGCAATATGAATATGGTGAATGGAAGGAAGCCCATTATATTCCAAAAGATAAAAAGCTTGAACTTGATTGCATGAGTTGAACGCTGCACGCTTCTTAAATCACAGTAGTGGGAAAATGGGCATGTTTAAAAAGCTACCAACTTACTTAAAAACTCCGAACTCCATGAACAGCCGTCTATGAAAAGCAGAAATGATAGCAAAGACCAAATGTCTAGTGCTCCATTATCTAAACATGCATAGCACCAGACAAGACCACTCTTCGTCGTGGACCCACGATCTCAAGTTACTGCATTTATTTTATTTTAAGTAGTGAGAAAGAAGCTGTTGCTTAAGTCTAAAGCCAATTTGCCGACCGCACCAAGCGTCACCGCCCGCAATTTCAAAAGCCATCCGCAAAGGCGGCCGAGGCTACATACAATATATTGGTTTCTTTTCTCAGTGCACGCGTAATTTTGAATTTGAAGAGTATATAAAATCTATATATAGTGAATATTAAATTTAAAGTCAAACAGAGTCATCTCAAAAAAAAAAAGTCAAACATAGAGGATGGCACGTATTTTTTTTATGTTAAATTACAAATTTATGGACATTAGATTAAAGAAATTTACTTACACTTTGCATCTATCTATTATAAAACAATCCAAATATGACTATTCTTAAAAAGAACCATAAATATAGAGCCCCATCTACATCCAAATAACAAAGAAAAATAATTTTATGACAATAATCATACAGTATTTTGTTCTATATATTTCAAACATTTTCACAACTTAATCTTTAATTTTACAATTTCCTTCTGAAAAATTATAGAAATAATCATATTCAATGTATATCACTTGATTGAGGGCAAAAAAAAAAAAAAGGTAAAATATCGTAGAAAGATTAGACAAATAAAAGTAGAAAAGTAAATTATACATTGGCCTAATGGTTAACACCTATACTCCTTGCAATGAATCTCCCTACATAGATGTGGAAAATAACTTCTCCTAACGTGAGATAGGCCTCTTAGGACATATTTCTCAATTTTAGATGAATTGTGCTATGTATGATACTTGAAAAAAAAAATCTTGAGATTTATTACGACAATGCTTTTATGATTACAAAGACACACTGAAAAAATACAATCCAATCATAAATGGAAGAGGACAAAGAAATTTTTTTTTGTCTGAACCACGAGGTGATCTTAAGTGGACCCCAACTGTGAGAGGTACTTTTAAGCCTGTACCACAACCCAAACTAATTCACACTCGCATCGGGTAGGTCCGTAAGGGATAAAGTGCTGACTAAAGTGGTGACTCCATATGAGAGCAGGGCTTGAACCCCTTACTTTTTTTAAGGAGTGAGAGTGTCGAATCACTCACACCAACCAACTTTGGTTAGAAGACAGAAATTTAGTTAAATGCTAACTCAAAAACTTAGAAAATCAAAAAATGAATAAAAAGCTAAGTTTCCTTGAAAACATTTAATTATTATCAAAAGAAACATTTCCGGATAGTAAGAAAATTGAACCCTTAAAAATCGATTTTGACTTTAGTGATGTCAATATAACGAATTCCTTCAAATCCGAGGCATTCCATTTCGTTGACTTTTTAATGAATACAAAGCCTCATATCAATTAGAAAAAAAAAGGGAGGCCTTCATATATGTATCCCACACTCATTTTCATTGATAAATTACCATTAAGATCTAATTAAGACCTCAATTAATAATCCAAAATTTTCTATGACTGAATCTTATGTATTATTTCTAGCAATATTTTACGGAAAAGTGATTTTACAAAAGTCGTATTCACACATACCAACTATCAAATTAGACACAAAAATTAGAGACTTCACACAAATCACAAGTGACAAAATATCAATGGCATTTTCGTTAATATCCCGAATAATAATGGCCAAACAAGTCAATCTATTACAAACACTTTACAGTTTACACTACTTAAACGCTCACTCCTTCACACAGAACTCAACCCACCAGGCCACCATTACCATTATCTCACACAAACCCAAACAACCATGAAATCCCCACGTCCTCTAATTCTTCTCTCATTCCTCTTTTCAACTTTCTTCCTCCAGCTTCATGCAATCCCCGCCGCAGCCCCCGCAAGCTATCCACCTGACACCGGTTCCGGCACCGGCACCGACTTCATCCGTACAAGTTGCAACTCAACATTGTACCCCGAAATATGCTACTCCACTCTATCCCGCTACGCCAGCACCATCCAGCAGGACCCCGCTCAGCTTGCCAGCGTAGCCATCGGCGTGACGCTATCCAAAGCCAAGCGCATGGCTAATTACGTGTCCAACATCTCCCGCCAAGCCGACTACGGCTCCGACCAGCGAGCCGCAGCCGCTTTGCACGACTGTTTCTCCAACTTTGGGGACGCAGTCGAGGAGATTTACGGCTCGCTCAAGCAGATGCGCCAGATTAGGTCGGCTGGGACTTCCCGGGCCAGCTTTAGGTTTCAGATGAGCAATGTGCAGACGTGGATGAGCGCCGCGCTGACTGACGAGGAAACGTGCACGGACGGATTTGAGGATGTGGCTGATGGGCAAATGAAGGAGGAGGTTTGTGACAGGGTTGAGTATGTGAAGAAGTTGACGAGCAATGCACTTGCTCTTGTCAATCGTTATGCTGAGAATGGGATGAACTGAATCGTCATGATGATGACTGGTTTTGGGCCGTTGGATTTGGTGGCGGGTTAGATAGAACTTAGTTCGTGATTTTGTGATATATATATATATATATATATTAAGAGTGAGTTAGTTTCGTGTTTATTGTATATGTTGTTCTGTTAACATTTTATTTTCATTTTTAATTTTTTTCTATTAATAGGAACCGAGTCTAGTACTGTGTTGGACTCTGAGTTCATACAGTCTTCCGTCTTATCCCTTGTCTATTTGTGTCTTTCTATTTGTGGTTTTACAAGTGTGAATGGTACTGAGAATATCTTAACCCTTTTGTTGTGAGTGAAAAAAAAATTATGTTTCTTTTATTGTCTCAAGTGAAATGATAAAAATAAAAACTAGCCTTTTCAATTAGACATCGGAGCTCTCCAAAAGAGAATTATTATTCAGTATCGAAAGATAACCTATGTGCTTTTTTTCTGTTGGGGATGGAAATTTCTTCATGTGGAGTGATATAATTATGTTGTAAAAAAATGATTACATGTTTATAATATAAAGTTTTTCATGATAGTCGATACCATAGTTCTGTATTACCCTGACCCTTAATCTCAAGGACGAAGGACCCACAGCAAACTTTACCAACCACTAATTAGTTGGTTGGATATTTTGATTGTACGAAAAAAAATTTATCTTGTGATGCCATTTCTAATAGAACTGTTTCATTCAATTATTAGGTTTCTTCAAAATCTAAAAAGGTAGGTCAGATTATATAAATATGTGAATTAAAGTGTTTTTTTTTTCTTTTACGTTGGCTAATAATGATGTTTTATATGATAATTTTTGTGTGTGGCACGTTGTTTAATTATTGTCAATAACCCACTTTTGACCAATTGAAGATAATTGGTCAAATGGGTGTGATGTAAGTCGTTTTTGGTTAAGTTATCAACATTTCCGTACATAAATTGATTTTTCAAGAAATAAAGTTTATGAAATTGATTTAATAAAAAAAAATTGCAACTTTTGTGAATCGTTTGATAGTGATGTGAAATATTGAATAAATACTACGCGAACTTATTAAAGTTGATGCTTGGACAATATTAATACTTTTCCAACAGAAATGATGCTTTTGAATTGATCGCCTTATGTGTAAGTGATAATATGTGTAAAATCCTTCATGGGAATAAAGAAAATTTCTTCATATTGGCTTAAAAACTCATAGTGATAACTACTAACCCATTTTTGCAAGCTTAGTAGACTAACACGTGGGGAACAAATATATAACTCAATTAAGTGATGGGCGAAAAATATTAAATAATCGTGGTCGGCTTCTATTCTTCTGCTTTTATAATTATATATTGATATGAAAATTTAAAACAAAACGACCTACCCTAAAGTAGGGAATATATTTCGAACTTTTGGAGCTTTGTTTTGGCCTTCTAGGTTCTTATTTTTTCTAACTAACATTCGAAGTTAAATTATACAGAGGGTAAAAGTTCGTTTCATCCCTATATTTTAATATTAGTGTCCATTTAGTCCTTATATTTTTAAAAATGCCTCAAAACATCCATATCCTTAAATAATTGACATCCCTACTATTATTTTTTGTTTCTTTTGACTTGCTTTTACAGTATTACCCTCTTACAATAATGTTTCTTTTTATAAATTTAATAAAAAGAAAAAAATAAATTATCAATTTAACCCCAAAAATAAAATAAAAACAAAAAGAATATATATTAATTTTTGTGAAAGCTTACATGTGTCCAAAAAAAATTTATTGTAAAAATAATTAAATTAACTTTTTTTTGGACATTAGTAATAAAAAATTAATATATTAATTCCTCAACAGTGTGTTACAAAAAAGTAACATATATTAATTTTGTTTCAATTTATTTTTGGGATTAAATTGATAATTAATTTTTTTCTTTTTACTAATGTCTAAAAACTATATTGTAAGAGGGTAATATTGTAAAAATAAAGCCAAAAGTAACAAAAAGTAAGAGGAAATGTGCTAATAATTTAATGTCAGGGATGTTTTGAGGTATTTTTAAAAATATAGGGACTAAACGAGTATTAACCTCAAAATATAGGGACTAAATGAGATTTCATCCTTATACGGAGGACCACAAGTAATGTACATGAGTAAATATTTGTTTAATCCTTACATTTTAATTTAAATGTCTATTGTATTTTTATATTTTCAAAACTACCTTAAAATACTTTAACAGTTAAATATGTTACATTTTCACTCTTATTTTTTCTTTACTTTTACAATAATATCCTTAATATTAATTAATTTATCTTTCAAAAAGTTAGTTTTAGCAAGTTAATTAGTTAACCATTAAAAATCAGCATGAAAGAATTAGTATTTTTTGTATCCATGCAACAAACTTATTAATAATTATTTATAAATTAATTAATTTAACACAATAGAAACATTTAATATCCTTGCTACAATCTTAATATTAATTATTTTATTAAAAATTAATTTAACAAATTTATCCTAAAAGCAAAATAATACTATAAAAATTTAGGTAAATTTTTATGTTAATTTTAGACAAATTTGATAAATTATCTTATCTTTTTTAAATTTTCATTAACATCCCGAAGAATATTGTTGTAAGTAGGGATAGCAATGGGGCAGATATGGGTTGGATCTATTTTATTTCAAATCTAGATTTATAATAAAAATCAAGATCCGTATCTGCTCCAGATCCAGATCCAAAAAAAGAAATAATTATCTATATCTGCTCCAAATAAAAAAAATAAAATCCAAATCTGCTCTAAATTCGTCATGAATTATAAAATTCAGTAATAAAAAAGTAATAATTTTTTAGAATGAAAATTGAAGGCTAAAATGTATTGATAACAAATACATTATACAATTTTTCTAAAAAATATAATAAATATTGCAGTTTATACTTTTACACCAAAATAATAAAGAAGAAAGATAATAAAATATCCTTCAAAAGTAATTGCGGAAGTAAGATCAATCTAATATTTTATTATCTCCTTCATCATTTTAATATCCACGACACACCTACCTTCATTCTTACAATATTAGATAATGACATATAAATTAAATATGATTTATATTAAGTACTTTATTATTTTTATTCTGACCATATTTGACTAAATATGGTAAATAACTATATTCCTTAAAAATTATTTGGCCAATATAATAAAATAAATTACCAGGTTGTATTACTTGGCTTGCAATTTGAATATTGCATGTACATGTACATGCTTTGGGACTGGCTGACCTTTAAATTTACAAAACTAACCTGTAAGTTTTAAGAGTTTAAATGTATGGTAAACACCACTAATATGCTATAAATAAAACTTTTAAATAAAACTTTGTTATGAAACTTTTAATTCCACAATTGTTATGAAACTTTTAAAATAAAATAAAATTAAAAGATGAGTGTATATGGATATGGATTTAGATATTAACATAGATCCAGACCTGCTCGAGATCCGTCTTAGATCCACACATCGATATCTAAATCCGATCCAAATTTATTTTAAACCGACCCAAATCCGATCCGATTGGATTTGAATCACGTGGATCTTAGGTCAAATCCAATCCATTGCCATCCCTAATTGCAAGAGTATTATTGTAAAAGAAAAGAAAAAATAAGGATAGGAGTGTAATATTTGAAGTAATTATTATTTTTTAAATATAAGTGTTAAATAGACATTTTTTTAACATAAAGAATTAGAATATTGTCCAATTAATGCCACCAAAAAAGGGATTAATTTATGGGCAGATAATTGGATTAGAGAGTTAGCAGTTCAAATCGAATCTCAGCGTATAAACTCACGTTGGTTTTGACGTAATTGTAGCCAATGATCTCATGCCTCGTGACAAAGTAAGCGTTTAAGTTTGCATGATTGCAGATAATCTTTTGATTTTATAAAATAATTTGAGAGTGACTATTGTTCATGTGCTACATAAAACAGGCCAAGTAATGCATGAGAATCACGCAAGCCTTTCAAACTGATATCTTCTTGGATCATATTTGCATAATTGAGACTGTGGAGTGCTATTCACAAGAACTTGATTAGTTGGAATGACCCAATTTTTTTTTTCCCCCTCCTCTATTTTGATAATCTTTCGTTGTCCCATTAAGGTTCATTGGATAGGGTAACGACCATTAATTTAGTTAAAAAGGCTCAAAGAGCCACCAAGGGTTACTATAACATCATCTCTTCAGACAATAAATAATTTATAAAATCAGATTTTTAAAATAAAATTGCTGTATCTAAGATTTTGAGAAGCAATATTTGAAGAATTTTTAAGGAAAAACTGATTAAACGCATTTCTTAATTATAAAAAGCGAAAATCAATATATATATATACGGTTTGTTTTTAAAAGCGAAAGTTGAAAACAAGCTAACTTGTTTTGTAAAATTCAATTTTCGAAAACTTATATCAAACATACTAACATGTCTTTTTATAGGTACAACGACTTAGCTCAACCGGTAAAACATAGATAATATAAAAGATTGGAATTCGAACCGAGCCACAAGAACGGCAAAAAATTTATTTTTTTATTATGCTATATATTATATGCTATTTTGCTTTCGGGCCTGCAATTGCCACGTATGCACTCACACACACACACACACACACACACACATAATATAAGCTACGTCGAATTCTTGTACTTGTGCTCACCTACAAGGGCTCGACCAACCACACATTCTTTGATTCTTAGTTGATATGTTGCAAAAAAAAAAAAATGTAATTAAAGAAGAGGTGATGAAAGCGCTGAAGCAAATAATTGGAGTTGGAGGGCAAACTGCCTTGTATTGTTGTGCATATTTGGACAGATCTCAGGGGACAAAAACGGCCCGTGAAATGAATTGACCAGCAGCCAGGAGGTTCGACAAAATAGAAAGCAAAGTTTTGTATTCAAGATTTGGTTAAGAGCATTAAATTCTTCTATTCGGATTCATGCATGCCCTGTTACAGCTCAATTTAAGCATTCACGGGTTGCATACATTTGCCTTCTTCTTATGAACAGACAAATTTCAAATTTGATGGGTTCTTTGTTTTTGTGCGTAGGCAGGATGACTCGTATCTCTTCTGTTTGTTGGGTGCTAATAGTATGGTTAAGTTTACGATTAAGCCTAAAATTTGTTTATTCGTATAAAAAACAAGATATATATATATATATTATACATTTAGTTAAACCGGAAGAGTTTTGTGTTGTTTCATGTGGTTTTAAGCACGTGGATATAGAATGACAATGGCTTTAGGTTCGATACATAGCTGCCAAAAATAAAAAGGCATAGATGATGATTTATGTTATTCATCATATCATGTCAAAATTAGACATTACAAAAATTTAATTAATAAGCACAGATTCACTCAAATTACTGAATTTATCTTAATTGGTTTTATCCATCTAACACGCTTATCATGATCATGAGAAATTCTACAATACATCAGAGATAATATAACTAAATAAATGCATGTATGACATGTGTTTTTGAGTTTAATATAAATATATAATTACTACTTATATAATAATTTATCAAGATAAATACACACATATCATATCATGATTTGCATTTTGTATGGCTCCTAAATATTTAACACTCAAATTTTTTTCATTTTGAACCCAATGCAGCAGGGTTGGACATGCAAAGGACTGAAAGGAGGAGTAGGTTTGGGATTTTGAGTTGGGCTGGTTTATTTTAGGCTCGATGAACTATAGGAACCCATAAATTGATTTGGGCTTGGGCTTATATGAACTTATCCACGTATAAATCTATCCAAGATTCCGAATGTGCTAAACAAAAGGATTTTTAATTTTTTTGTCCATTTTAATAGGAAATTTTAGAAACAAATAAACTATATGAAATAAAAAACCTCGCCGATTTTGAAGAGCAAATGTTTGTAAGTTAATGGGAATCAAAAGGAGTGAAAAGATAATGGGCTTCAACAACTTTGATTTTCAACTTTCATTGAGTGCCGATGAATCATATAGCCTAGAATCCTTCCACACAAAATTTACAAGATGATTATTAATTGTGAGAATTGTCCTTATTGCTGGTCTTGAATATATGTGTTTGATTGTTTATAATTTTCACACGTTTACGGAAAGATGAAAGCGGTTCCAACTATCCAAAGCTAACTAAAGTCTTAACCTTATGGTTTAAGGGAAGGCTGGAAGCAATAAATGATCATAAATCAGGTTCTATAACGTCAAATGTCAACATTCAGTATGTTTAGATGGAGCCACCATGAAAACACACGTAATTTATCATGACATTGAAGTTAATATTACTTGATTTATAGGCAATCATCAGAAACACTCCAAAATAGTATATTTGTTCCATGCAAGTATGCTATCTTGTTAAATTAAATTTGATTCTGATGTTTAATTTCAGAATGTCAAATATCGTATCTTTCACTCTAAGTAATTGGAACTTAACTGTCAGAGGACTAGAAATAAAGCTGTGACTGAAAACTGAAAATTAAGAAGATACCAAGCCACTGTTAATAGACAATGATAATTAAGTAACAACAATATTAATTAAAAAAAAATGGACAGCAAAACAACCAAGCTGTGAAATTCTAATTTTCTAGCCAATAATCCTTTTCCGGGTACATATTTGAAAATTGAAGTCGACAGCGACGGAAAAATAATTAACATTGGTTTTGGATGCTAATGATGGCATTATTACTTTGTTTACAAATTCTATTTTGCTTTCTGTTATTGAAGATAAAGTGTCAACTTTGTAGGGGTTCATTTCAGGGAAAATTAAGACAGAAAAATGATGGATAGAGAGTGATGTGTGACAGTGCAAAATGTGGAAGCATTTTTAGCAAATCGTATGCTTGGAAAAAATCGCAATGAATAATAGGTAGCTTTCAATAATCGGTGGAATGATTTTGTGTTATCTGTGTCTTGAATGCAAAGACATTACTTGAAGGAAGAATTGGTTTTGTTTCACTCTTACAAGGTGCAACAATAACAAGTCCCTTTCGTAAAAACAATAAGCATGCAGGCATTCGAAATTTTAAGGTTCTTTTTTTCCCTCTGAACAGTGGCATTCAATATCGATCATCACTCTTTACCATGTGCCCTTTCTTGATTTGTCAATAGTTTCAGCTCTATTCATGAGTTTTAATTTTTCCCCCCAATGGCAACATATGTTTAGTTGTTTTAATTATGGATTATTGTAGCCTAATGATAACATTTTTCCCTCTCTCACGTGAGTGAGTACGGTTCAAACTTTATTGTTTTCACACTTAGAGATTTTATCATTAAACTAGATGGCACCCGCCGCAGTAAATATTAGCTGCTTACCATATAACGGGAAAAATTGCTAATTAAATTATATGTATATGAGCTTCTTGATAATTAATAGACGCTAATCACCTTGATCATTTGGGACTAAAAACATGAGATAAATCATATCAATTTGTAAGTAAGTTACCATATGTTTATTTATGTATAATTAAATAATCACACTCCAATCCTGATATAAATGAGTTTCAAATATCAAATCTTTTGCATTAAAAACTCTTTAAGCTTTTATTTTACGCACTCTTGGGTGCGATTTTAAGCTATATATCAATTTCCGAAAATGACTGTACGTGAGTGTGAAAACAATTTTTTCTTCCTTGCAATTAATATTATTTGTACTGATTAACACACTGTACTATGGTTCTTTGATAATGATCTTACATGCATCAATTCATTTTTATGTGAAGCCTATCAAGAAGTTAAATCAATTAGTTAGAATGATGCAGTCTTAAATTATTTTCTGTTGGACATAATAATCATAAAATGTCTCTCTCGTGTAGGGTCATTTTAATCGTGCATTCATTCCAAAAACTTCGAACCCAAGCTTTAGATAAAAGATTATCATCAATTTGTGATTTGTAATGATCCGAATTTTAAAGAAAAATGGATCGCATCCTCATTAAACATAATATTAAAAAATAATACGAATAGATTGCTGTTGTGTTGAACTATGTATTTTTAAGATTGCATTCAAAAGCTCGTTAATTTTATTTCGAGGCAAAACATAATGAAGATGTTTCTTGCCTTAAATGATCTTGAAAATGTGGTTTAAAATAATTAGAGAAATAATTTTTTTTTTTTTTTGCAAAATAGATAAATTAGATTCCTATTCATGATAAGGGCAACGTTGATGAGAATAAAGGTAGCTTTCCTTTTTAAAAAAAAATAGTTAATAAAAAAGCTTGATTAAATAGCTGTCCGCCATGACAATGGAAAGACAATAAGACACGCTTGGGGTGGCCACAGAGAAGGACTATTAAGTACAAGATTATGACTCCTCCAATATCCGCCAGGTACTTTTATCAGAATGTTGAAAACAAATTATTTATGATTATCCATTCAATAATTCAACAATTTGTATGTATTGTCCCTTCAAATTAACTTCTAAATGTTATTAATCTCTGTCATTCTTTAATCATCTTTTAATTCAATTTAACAAACTGGCAGATATTTCAATGTGACTAATAATAAATTAGTCAAAACGTAAGAATTAATGATTAATAAATATAATTAATCCTATAATACAGAGTTTCCAACTTCCATATATAACATGTATCAAATAATTAATTGATCAGCCTTCTACCTTAGACAAATTAATAAATCCAATATATTTTTTGTATTCTTTACGAATTTAATCACAAGGACAGAACTAATATCACAATGACCTAATATTCACATTATTGTTCATTTGGTTCATCATATTGCAGATATCTTATGGAGCCCTGGCAAATCTGAGTCTCTTATATTGACCTATTAACAAGTTTGGAGTTCATAAATTAATTCAAATACCACCCATCAAATTGAGGTGGAATATGATAAGCAGCCAAATTATTATCTCAATGAATTCACGTAACAAGATTTGCTCCTACGTGTAACTCAAATAGCATGCACATAAACTAGTATCAAGGATGTTTTATCATCATGCATGTAATTACAAAAGTTTAATTTTTCCTTTAGTACATAGTCTAGTTCTATATATGTGTGTAACAATTTCTTTCAATGAAAACCCCTGCACAATATTTTGAAAACATCTACAAAAATATGATGAAAATGTGAAAACTAAAAAATGAAAAAAAAAAAAGAGAAGGATATTGGAACTGTTTGACCCAAATATATATAAGTTTACATTTATTATTAGGTAAAAACCCAACAACAACATTAAGTCGGGTCTAAAATTTTTTAGTCAAATCCATGTATTGAACTGTTATCCATATCTTTTATGTTCTAAAATGGAAGACCTGCAACTCAACACCAGAGCCTTTCGTCAAATTATAACTTTACTATATGTTGAACACTCATTCTCTTATGTGATATACAAGCTGGCAATCAAAATTTCAAATATAATTGAGATTAGTTTTCAAAAGGCGTACTCAATTTCTTCTTTTGTCTTTTGTTTATAGGGCTAGCTAGAAAACCTTTTCCATTATATATAGGTAGGGCATCTTATGCAGTGGCGAAGCTAGTATTGTTTTATGGGGTGGGCTATTAGATTTTTTTTTTTAAAGTATTAATAAAGTTAAATTTATAAATTATACTTAACTTAAAAAAAAAAAAAAAAGCCCACTCTTACCTTCGCCCCTGATCTTATGGCCTTCATGAACCATGAAGTGCGTCGTGGTTCATGGTTCATGTAGCACAATATGATGAACATGTGAAAACTAAAAAATGAAAAAAAAAAAAAAAAAGAGAGAAGGATATTGGAACTGTTTGACCCAAATATATATAAGCTTACATTTATTATTAGGTAAAAACTCAATAATAACATTAAGTAAGGTCTAAAACTCTTTAATCAAATCCATGTATCCATATCTTTCGTGTACTAAAATGGAAGACCTGCAACTCAACACCGGAGCCTTTTGTCAAATTATAACTTTAATAATATATGTTAAACACTGATTCTCTTATGTGAGATGCAAGCTGGCAATCAAAATTTCAAAAATAATTGAGATTAATTTTCAAAAAGGTGTACTCGATTTCTTCGTTTGTCTTTTGGTTAAAGGCAAGCTAGGAACCCTCTTCCATTATGCAGGGCATTTTTGTGGCTTTCATGAACCATGAAGTGCATGCGTAGTGGTTCACAAAGTCAACCACTTCAGGAAGATAGATCTTTCGGATCTTTATATATTACTTTCAGATTGATCTTTACTCGTCATATAATTGGTCGATCAAGCTTTTACAACATTTTTGTGGTTGTAGTGGCTCATTCCAGTCAGTCGCATTTGTGAGGCCTACGATTGGAATGGAAATAGAAAACAGAAAATTTTGTTGATGTAATTAGCGTGGTCCAGCATATTAATTGAGAGGTAGAAGTAAGGGTCGGCCGTCGAATATTAGGTTTTGATCCAGCTTTTTCCTGTCTTGTTTGATAATTTCTTTTATCAAACCTGATTGGTACTGGTCAATATGTTATTTTCAATCCTTCCATTTGTGAAAGATTTGGTGTTAAAAAATTTACTTTTAAAAACGACTTTTCAGATAACGGTTCTTATGAACTTATATTCTTATTTAGATTATAAATTTTTTAGGGGACATCAACTTTAGAATCCTAGTAGGTAGATATGTGCTACGTGGAGGGTAACTTTGATGTGGTTAAAATTGGGTTAATGAAATTGTGACAAGACGAGTAAATTTTTCCACTTTCCACAGCAACATTTGAAGTTAATTATTATTTTCTACCGTTATTACGAAAATTATAATATTTTTTATATTCTTCTAAGAAAGCTGAATCGGACTTCTATGTTTTTGCTTTCTTCTTATTTTAATTTCTTATTTTTATTAGAATGCAAAACCTATGTGCTAAAAACAATTTTTTTTTTTTTAATCAATAACTAGGACAAAGCTATGGTGCCCCTGGTGCTTCGGTTATCCCTATTTTTGATAAATTACTTTGCAGTCCCTAAATTAAAAAAAAAAATTAGAAGCTTTAAAATTTCAATACATTAGTCTAATATATTTCAACATATATTTTTATTATCTGTTGAAATTATTTATTATGGATTAACAAATATTAGGTTGTTTTCCCAAAAAAGATTTAATGTACTAAAATTTTTTTATATGCTATTACCCTTACATTATCTTTAATTTTAATAGCCCAATTAGGTCAATTGACCATAATATAAAATTTAAAATAATCTAAAATTATGTGTCAAACTTTTTACTTTTTTACTTTTTAAGAAAACAATAGGGACATCATTGTTAAAAATTAAAAAAAAAAAATACATTCATGCAATTGAAAATGGGGGTACCGTGCGTGCACAATAGTCGGACCCCTGATAACAAGGGCAAATCTATTGTTACGTTTTGGTACCAATCCAAAAATATCCTAAAGTTCCTGTGGCCTCAGCGTTTTGGTTGTGATAGAGACAAATTAAAACGCACAGGCTTTATTCCAATTTCCAAGCCAGCAAGATTTTCCGTTCATGAACAAAAAGTAAGAATTCAATGCTTACCCAATTTAAACATTTTCAAGCCATTCATCTTAATGATTTTTTTGTAGTTAGGGCAAAAATGACCCAATAAGAAAAAAAAAAAGAAAAAGAAAAAATCAATGGAGGATTACTTACCACGTATGAATAAATTAAAGTAAAATTAATTCACATGCACGTATGCAATTTAATCAGCTTTTAGGTATTGATTATGATATGTAAACAAGATCATTTGCATAAACAATAGGTTGATGGGTTGACACTTGTAAACAAAAGAACATGAAACAAAAGGCTCATTAAGATTATCGTTCACCAAACTGAAAAGTAAATTTTGAGAGGATTATCCTGGACATCGTAGTCAAATACCCCAAAAGTTCACGTGATATTGTTTGCGTTCGGAGCACTTTGCTGGTTTGCTGTGTTGATTTGATATTTGAGAAAGAAAGTTTCATCTACTATCAATAATTTTTGCATGAAGATTAATTTATTATTATTATTATTATTATTATTATTATTATTATTATGTGCTTTGTAGTGTTTAACTCTTTATGAATTTGAAACGGTTGTTGTGGATAGTGTTACGAAATTTGATTGATTTAATTGGCAATCTAAAAAACAATTGATATCCGACAGAATAAAAATTGATGATATAATAAAAAGAGAGAGAGAGAGAGAGAGAGAGAGAGAGAAATCGATCGTGTCGTATTTTAATTTGTTTGTAGGTTTGGAATCAAATTCATTTTAGAGAAATAATTTTGCATTTCGCTCATTTCAGTTATAAGAGAGAAATATTGAACGGTTGTTTCAGTTTTCCAAATCCACTAATCGTTGCAAAAAAATTTGAGATGAAAAACTTAGCATAAAAATCTAAAGGATCCAATTACGGCATCTCAGGAATATCATATACTCTCGGGATACAGTATATAGCAATAGCCTAAAATGCTTAGTATTAAATCTAAAACATGGTTTGCATAGTAACGAATCCTTTTTTGTTTAAAAACCGACAAATGATCTACCGAGATTAATCTTTCCACCAAAACGATAAGTCAATGCCTTATAAAAATAAATATGAGTTTATGATTAAAACCAGCGGAAATTAAAACTTACCCAATTAAGAATTAATGGTAGCCAATAGCGTAGATAACCAATCGTACTTGTCATTTTGTTGCTGACAAATTGAATCGAGTAATTACAAAATACGAAGTCATTTTGAGTCTTTGGTCTTCCACTATTCAACAAAATTAAACAAATAGAAAACTTATGAATCTTTACAATGCCAACAAAGTCTAATGGCGTGTTACATCCGCTTGAATTAAACCCATGGCGACATTCAAAACCAACCATAAACCCTAATGACCCACAACCACAAAGCATCCAGAAGATTCTTTTTTCACGTAAGCATCATGCATGGCCCCATCAAAAACCCCGTCCAAATATCATGAAAATACCATCCACCAACAAATACACAAGTACGTACCTCTCCCCACAAATTGTTTGGCCTATATAAACAACCCTCCCCCTGCCACCTTTTGATCATCCACAACATAATTCAATCATACCAAAACTCTATAGCTAGCAAGCCTTTTTGGTCTCTATGGATAAGCTTGTGCTCATCCAACTTTTTATTCATTTTCTAATTTTTTCTTTAAACTTTGCGCATGGTGAATTAATAACATCGTGTAGCCAGACCCCATATCCTGAAATATGCAACCACTACACGGCCACTAATTTTTTATCAAACTTGGAGCTAGATCAAACCCAATTCTCTTTTCGTGACCTAAACCTTAAGGTCACCATTGACCAAGCCATACACGCTCACAAACTTATTTCGACTATGGACTTGAGTTCATTCAATAAGCTAGCCAAGTTAGCTTTGGTCGATTGCAAGGATCTTTACGACGATACAGTTAATCATCTCAATCGTTCGATGAGCTCTAGCAATCCGATTGATTCTGTAACTTGGCTAAGTGCAGCTATTGCCAATCAAGAAACATGCAAAAACGGGTTCACTGATTTTAATTTGCATTCTCATCTACAATCCTTGCCATTTATGTCAGGCAACTTCTCCAAGTTGCTTAGCAATTCACTGGCTATAACTAAGTCCACAGTTTCATCTTCATCAATACCGTATGCTTATAAAAGGAACGGTGGCCGACGGTTACTTGTCAATGGATTTCCAACGTGGGTATCCGCCGCTGATCGAAGACTTCTCCAGTCAAGTGGGGTGGGGCCAAAAGCTGATGTTGTGGTGGCACAAGACGGGTCTGGTAATTACAAGACCATTTCAGAGGGTGTGGCTGCAGCTGTCAAACTAGGAGGTGGAAGTAAAAGAGTTGTCATTTACGTGAAAAGGGGTGTGTATAGAGAGAATGTTGAGATTAAGAGATCTATGAAGAACTTGATGTTAATTGGAGATGGGATCGATGCAACGATTGTTACTAGTAACAAAAATGGGAAAGGGGGCACCACTACTTTCCGCACAGCAACTTTTGGTAAGCTCCACGATCCACCCATGCATGAGTATGACTCCGCTTTAATGATCAAAATAATAATAATTAGAAGAACGATAAGTTTATCAAAGTTATTAATAATAACAAACAAAATTACTTCCACCAATTAAAACCAATAAACAAACTGAGCCCTTTTCGAATTGGTGAGAGAAATAGCAAACTTGTCTCCTTTGTTCACATCAATTGGTAACGACTTTGACAATTTTAAAACTCTTCTTATACTTTCATATTTCACTTTTCGAAAATAATAATTCATAAATTACCATATAATACAAGTAACATCTAACAATCTTTTGATTACACTTTGAGGGTTACACTTTGGGGGATTTGACAAACAGCTTTGTTTTATTAGTTACCTGAATTCAAAGACAGCCAGATAGGTTAAAAAGTTAATTTTCATTCCCATCTTTTGTTGGGGAGGGGGTGGAAAAAAAACCTTATACTATACTCACTGTGTTTACTTATTATGGCAGCTGTTTCCGGCCAAGGCTTCATTGCTAGAGACATGACATTCGAGAACACGGCCGGACCGGCAAACCATCAAGCAGTAGCCCTTCGGTCTGGCTCCGACTTCTCGGTCTTCTATAGCTGCAGCTTCAAAGGATATCAAGATACCTTATATGTCTACTCTCAACGCCAATTCTACCGCAACTGTGACATATATGGAACCCAAGACTTCATATTTGGGGACGCAGCAGTTGTTCTCCAAAGCTGCAACATCTACATAAGAAAACCAATAGGCGGCCAAAAGAACACTGTCACAGCACAAGGAAGAAAAGACCCTAACGAAAACACAGGCATCATTGTTCATAATTCTAGGGTTACGGCGGAGTCGGGTCAGGGATCGTTCAAGAGTTATTTAGGCAGGCCATGGAAGCAATATTCAAGAACTGTGTTTATGAAGTGTAATATCGATGGAGTGATTGATCCAGCTGGTTGGTTGCCGTGGAGTGGGAGTTTTGCTTTGAGCACTCTTTATTATGCTGAGTATATGAACATCGGAACCGGTGCAAGCACTAGTGGGAGGGTGAAATGGTCCGGGTACCATGTTATACGGAGCCCCGTGGAGGCCGGGAAGTTTACGGTTGGAAACTTTTTGGCCGGAAACTCTTGGATTCCGGCCACCGGAGTGCCGTTTGATTCTGGTTTGTGAATTATCATCAGGCGCACGCAGTTTGCTTTTAATAATGTTAGGGAAACAATAGTGTTTGTCGTCATTTGTAAATGGGAAAAGGGATTTAACGTGTTCAAATTGTCGTATAGTTTTTGTTGGCTGTTTTCATTTACACATATCATATACATATACTAGGAGACGATGCTTTACCTGCACTTGTTGTTAAAGAATAAAAGAAATTTGTATGATAGCCTAATCTTTTATCAATTTGTAATATATGTAATTGTGAAAATAAAAGTGATATAATAGCTTTTATGTTGTATATATGATTGTTAGTTCCTATTTAATATTTAATAGCATGATCTTGAAACCCCACCTCTCTTCTCCATGAAATTAATATACCAGGTTGTGGTTGAAAGTTGCAAACATCCAGGCATTTTAATAATTAAATGCCGATGCTATGCAGTATGCACGGTCCAATTTTTCAAAGTCCTCATGAAAATGAAACCGGAAGCTGTTTCTTACTATCATTTCATTGAATGAAAATTTAGATTCATGACTCGGAGAATAAATGAGTTAGAACAGTAGGGCCATGTATGCATCCTGCTGCCTCCAGCTAGTTGTCTTTATTTGTAAATTGCCATGGTGGAACAGCATGACTTTGATAATTTAGCTGCTTAGCTCGTAGTACATCCGTAGCGCTGTGTCCTGCGTACGCATCATGTCACTGTCCCCGGAAAACTGAATAGTTCAATGCATATATATCATGATTATTCTTGTGATTATCAATCAATTGAAAGTCACGCACTGATGAAAACTGACATATTATCAGATAATAATTATTAAGTTCGAGATTATCCATTTGCATTGAATGAAGATGACCATTTCTCTCCCAAGAATAATAATGCCAGGCAGCAAAGAGTATTTTTGGTCCAACCATTAAATTTAGGGTATGAAATTTCAGCTTAAAAATTGAATCTCAATGTTAATGATAATGTTATAAAATTGGATAGCTGTTGAGAATGGGAGTCGGGGACTAAAAGTAGGCCAAATCTTCTTTGTTAAACCACAAGTTGTAGTGACTTTCGGTTGGCAGACGCTGAAAGCCAAGTCATATGAAACACCTTATCCTACAATTGGATGGCAACAACCATTATTTAAGCAAATACGGTTGTTGGTTGTATATTTAATTTGCACCATATATTCTATGCCATCAAGATTTTACAAGTAATTTAGTTGTCATTATGCGTATCAACATATGCCCAATTTGAATATACTACATTATTTGAAGGACCCATCAAGAATAGCACACCAATTTTGAGTTATTTTTTAAAAAAAAAAAAAAAAAACATTATCTGAAAGATCCAACAGCTTTGTGTTGTTGAAGATTCCCATAGACTAGACAATATTTAAAAACCATGACTTTTTTCGCTATGTGAATCTTCTACAGGAATGACTGTGAAGGGATATAAGAATAGTTACTATACAGAGCCAATAAAATTGTAGGGTAATTTTTAAAAACCTCCCCTGAGGTTTGGGCTTGTTGCAAGTAGATGGCGAGAATTGATTTATTTGTAAAAAATCCCATACCGTCAGTTAATTTTAACATTGACCGTTAGTTGACTGTGCAAAGACAATATTACTCTTAACAATAATTTGTAGATGGAAATAACTAAAAAAAAAATAAAATTGTTGGCTATTTTACCCTCTTTAAATTATTGATATTTTCTTAAAGTTCCTACAAGAAAGATAAAATTAAAAATTTAAAAAATCCTCTTTAAATTATTGATATTTTCTTAAAGTTTCTACAAAAAAGATAAAATTAAAAACTTGAAAATGAAATAGTTATAATCTTTACCTATGATATTGTAAATTTTTGGAATTGACAAGGATAAAATTGTCAAAAAATAGGGTTTGTGCTTTTCGTGCCAACAATTTTAATTTTTTTTATAGTTATTTCCGTCTACAAATTGTTGTTGGGGGTAATATTGTCTTTGCACAGTCAACTAACGGTCAATGTTAAAGTTAACTGACGGTAGGGGGTTTTTTACAAATAAACAGATTCTCGCCATCTACTTGCAACAAGTCCAAACCTCAGGGGAGATTTTTAAAAATTACCCTAAAATTGTACAAGTTGTACTCTATCTAATTGAATGGGTCCATTCTCCCCATCTTTGGTGTCGCAAAATGCAATGAGTGGTATACCCAACAAAAAAAAAAAATGAACGGCTCGAAACATTTTCTATTAATACAAATAAGAAAATAAGAAAAAGAAATTCCATTTTTTCCACCTTAAAATGAAGAATGGTGGCATCGATGTGAAAATGGTGATGATTGCAGCCAGTCAGCTTCCTTTAGCTAGTGGAGGCTTCCTTCAGACAATGATATACATTACATTCATACGGCACTAAAATCCCATGCAGACTTGCCCACAACAGTTGACCACAAATGTCCAAATTTTTAATCAAGACCATGCCAGCTAAGCCTTCTTGACCAATGCCCCCACCATTTAACTTTTACAGTGTTTATTTGTAGGATTAATGAATCAAAATCTGTAATAAAAATTATTAATAATGTTTATTTATAAAAGTAAAAGGAGAATATAAGGAGCACGAGTTCTCCTCATTTTATTCCTATTAAATTTTCATAACCTCTGAAATGTCCTCAATTAAGTTTGGTCAATCTCCATAAAAATTTTGTATTATTTACAAATAGGTCCTTCATTATTTAATAATAATAATTATAATAATAATTATTATTATTACTATCGTTATTTGTTAATGTCATTATTATTATTATTACAATTTATTAATTTTTTATTATTTTTATTAAAATAATTATTTTGAATAATAATAATAATAATCATAGTTACAATTACAATAATAAATAATTACAATAATCAACTAAGGTCATTTTAATAACTTATAATAATCTATTATGATTTGAAGACAAAATAAACACATTAATAATAATCAATAATAATACAACTCATTATGATTTCACTTTTTACAAGTAAATAATTTATGCTAATTCTCATTTTCATTTCAATTCCATCCCATTCCAATTACTGATTAGTAAACGCATTATTAAGATTTAATTAACTAATAATCATAAGAATATATATATATATATATAGAGAGAGAGAGAGAGAGAGAATGCTTCTCCAATGCAGACATTCTTATTTTTTAAAAATATAAACATATTATTAAATCATGTGATTTAATAAAATCATTTTAATTAATAATATATGCGAACAAAAAAAATGAAGACACTTGCAGAATGATTATATATATATATAGTAGTCCCAGCATTTACAGCATTTATAGGCTTAACAAGATCCCCTGCCTAGAAACCGTATATAACATCAGAAAGCTAAACCCATCCTTACACGCTTGTCTCAGATATCATAACGTTAGAAAATTTAATAGACAAAACAGATGGTTTGTTAGTTAATTAACAACATCCAAATTATTTTGAACATCAAAAATTTTAAACTGCAGATACTCTTTGTTCCAGATACTCTCGTGTTTATGTCAAAGTAGGCAGAATGACAAACATAAAAAAACATTTGTAACTGGGTCAAGGGCAGAGTATGCAAGTTTCAGCTGACAGTTCAGTTGTATAATGCCTGACATCATCAAGACAAAACCCCGTTTATTGCCAAAATGGACTTTCCATCTCATGGATGGCTCACGTGTAGCAGCACTATGTGTTTATGTAATGACGGTAGGCGCTGATCGGCCAGTGAACTGCTCCATTTTAGAAAGCTTTAGAGCAACCTCCACCTGAAACGATACATACATGTTTTAAGTCAGTCCAAACGATTAATAAGAAAAATGGATGGTTTAGTCGTAACTGGGTGCGGACAAAGCTCTCTTACAAGAGGAGCAAGCGCCTCCTGAGAATCTCTGCCAGTTTTTGAAGGATCCTTCTCATACTGCTCAATATAGAGACGGATGGTTGCACCTTCAGAACCAGTCCCCGAGAGGCGGAAAACCTGTAGAAGTTTCCACAGAGGGGAAAGAAGAATAAAACAACTTCAGTCAAGTTTCAACAATTCTCTAAAGACAATCTGAGGAAGTAATTCACTCAAAATTCCATCAAATGCAGAACCTAATTTATGAGAGTCCACTTACCAATCGCGATCCGTCCTCAAACAAATATCGGATACCCTGGTGTTTTGAGATGGAACCATCAACAGGATCTTTGTATTCAAATTCGTCTGCATTGACAACCTTCGACACATCTGAACAGATCCCCTTCACAATACTGCATGAGAATGGCATGTTAAGTACAGAAAATCTGGTTTATTCTGATGCCAGTTGTGATAGCTAATTCAAGGTTGTGAAAAAAGGAAACCACGAACAAGACAAACACAGGCCTTACGACAAAAGGGTTAACACTCAATAAAATCCTGAAAAAACAACATAAATTGGCCATGAAGATCCATGAGATTGACTAATGCATCATTAAATCCAAACAATTAACAGAAGCTGTTCCCAGTGCTCCATATTGAAGAGTACTTTTTTGCTTCCTGCTTTTTAAATGAATGAGTCAGGGAATACTTATACTGTATCCAGAAGTTAGTACCAATTTAGAAGCTTCAAGACTTTCCATGCAGAAGTAATATAAAGGTTTTTGCACTTGAAATATACACAAGCAAAATTTAAACGGCACCTAGATTACAAAAGCTGACCACTTCTTGAGAAGAATATTAACTTGAAAAAACTTGCAAAATTTTTTTAAGAGTGTTTTACAAACATACTCATTAACTTCAGGAAGTGAAGACTGCATTTTGACCAAATTTGCCATCAATTCCTTTGCTGCACCTGCATCCACATTCTTCAAGAAACAATTTGAACAAAATTAAATATTGCTTCAGATATTTATTGTTAGTAAAATAATTTCAAAATACCTCATAGTCATATCGAGTGTAGTAGTGGCGACCATAAGTAGCCCAATGCTTGCGAACTATATCTTCAACTGTCACAAGCTTTCCCCCACCAAGGTTTTCCTTATTTTTATGAGCAAGAATGGATAACCAGGCCAGAACAGCCCAGATTCCATCTTTCTCACGTATATGGTCTGAGCCTGTTCACAGATGTTTTTATTACTAAACAGCTTTGTTCAAGTATCCATTGATCCTTAATATTGAAAACATATTGCCTCATTGATTTAAAAGATGCCAAATACTAACCAGTTCCAAAACTTTCTTCCCCACAAATTGAACATAACCCATCATCCATCAAATTACCAAAAAATTTCCACCCTGTTGGTACCTGGTGCATTGAAGCAAGAAACCAAATTATGTGGCATGACATAACAGCAAAGGACAACCACCAAATGAAAGTCTGGTAAATGATATTACCACCAAATGAAAGTCTGGTAAATGATATTACCTCAAAGAACTTCAAATTCAAGTTCTTGGCTACAACATCTAGGGCAGCTGAGGTTGGCATACTCCTACAAAATAGCAAATCAAACATTGATTTTCAATTTTGATAGAAAGAAGTGTTAAAGCTTAAAGAAGTATCTTAAATGGCACCAAACACGTCATAGGACTAGCAACCTCCAAACAGTCCAAACATGTCATCCGGTACACACTACAAACATATTCACAATGTGTGTGTGTGTGTTTTTTTTTTTTTTTGTCCAAGATGATTTCCTAAAGACTACATTGATTGAAACTTACTGCTCTAACTGCATATGATTTATGACAGCATTTATGCAAGTGGTAAGTGCAGCGAAAGCAGAAAATTGTTAGACCTGGCAACTCCCTTCAAACCAGCAGAAAAGTAGGGTATGGATTCAACTGCATTTGCAGCAATGATGGCAACTGAATCTGATGGAGTAACAAAAAACCTACCAATGCCAAAGAAAATTGTAAGTGCCAAATTTATCATTTATGCGAACCTTCTCTTGCTAAAAAACCAATGAAAAATGCTACCTTTTGCCAAGGATCATGTTACGATCCGCATCACCATCAGCAGCAGCACCAAACTCTGGCGGTTCATCTTGAGTGTTTGATTTACCCAATCCCATACGAGCAACCAACTCTTTTGCATAAGTCAAATTGGGATCTGGATGCCCTCCCCCAAAGTCCTCCTGTTTGGTATTATTTACGGACAAAGGAAAAAGTAAACTCATTAGAATCGTAAAGCAGAAGAAAATTGATCAAACCTTTGTAGCAATAAACAGATAAAAAATAACTAGACCTTTGGTGTGCAGTTTAACAACGAGCTTTCTTGTGCACCAAGCTCTTCTACAAATATGCGTTTGGCATATGCACCGGCAACTCCATGTAGTGCATCATAGCTTGAATAAAGATAATGTAAGAATTTTCAGCATCCAGCAGAAACTCAAACATATTCCAGAAAAGAATATCATGCACCATAGAGACGTGAGAGTCAACGTACCAGAATGTGAATTTTGGAGATGAAAGTAGCTTGCGGATCGCCTCAAAGTCAAAAATTGACCTGGCAAATCACAAGCAAAAAAGATTAAAATCATTTTTAAAAAAAGGGACACTGTACACTTATCATCAGGATTACAATAAAAGAAAGAAGCATGCTGCAATCAATTTTTTTCCACCCCCCCCACCCCTCAGAAAATACAAATGACTTTTTTTCTCGTTACCCATTACAAGGCAACACTCGACACCTTGTGGATATCTTACAACATAAAGCAGCATGTGAGAAATATGGCTATAACCATATACGTCCATCTATCACATACTAAAAGATGATAGTACATTAGCAAAGGGTCAATATTCTATTAACAGAGAATGTTTTATATAGTTTGCACAGTAATAAGTTTGCATAAAGAAAGTCCATTCCCTTAATTTTGCAAAGCTCACAACAACGGGCACCTCATATCAAGAAGTAAGAAAAAATGAGAAAGATAGAGAGAGAAACATTATTAAAACTAGTTCCTGGATCAAATGAAGATAAAAAGAGTGTGTGGGTAATGAAAAGAGCTTACTTCATCAATTTCACATAGTCACTAGCTGAATCAAAAACTTCAACATCAAATTGTCCCTCAGGCCCCCCAAAGCTGGTTACACCTGCAGCAGAGATATCCACCTGGAATACATAACAAGAATTTTAACAAAGAAAGAAATTAGGGGACTACACAACCAATAGATTGATAAAAACAATAAAAAGGAGTAAAGGGAACAATTTTGACTGCAGGCGATATATACATCTGGTAGATCTTCTGCAATTGAGTACTCATTTATTGTTTTTGTGTTCTCATAGATCTTATCGGTGATTCCCTCCGGAGCAGGTCCTCCATTATCCATGTTGTATTTAATACCAAAATCCTGGCATAAAGAACAAAAGATGAAAAAATTAAAGCTCGGTGTCACATTTTAAATGTTCAATCAATTTGGAGAGACAACTGTGGCTACTTCAGCTGTTCAAATAAAATACCAAATAAGTTTCTCTTATTCCATCCCTTTACCAAATGCATAAAGAATTAAGATACATAACATATCCATTTATCATGCTAATCAAGCCTTCACTCCATTTCCTTCATCTGGAACAATTCAGACGTAAAATTGGTAGCAAGTAATGACCAATATAGAAACACAAGAAACCACAAAAAAAAGAATATATATATATATATAATAATAATAATAATACAAACAACAACAACAATAAAATCAGTAACACCAACAACAATAAGACAGAAATTGTAAAAATGAGCATACCCTACCTCATTAGGACCACCTGGATTGTGGCTTGCAGTCAATATAAAAGCCCCCGTTGCCTTGGATCCCTGAAATGGATATTTATAGGTCAAAAAGTAGTCATTACAACTTTTTATGTTTGGATATCGTTATGATTTTGAACCAGCTTCCCAACACAAAGAATATTGTGAAGGTAAAGACATATCGTGGATTAATGTAAGAACTTTGGCAAAAAATACTCACATCAGACCCAACCCTTTCGCGAATTACTGCTGATACAGCAGGAGTTGAAAGCAATCCGTTTTGACCAATCCATACACGTCGTACTCCATTTGCAGCTGCCATTTTAGTTATAATCTGCAGAACAGTACAGTGCTTTAGAAACAAATAATTTGTCAATCTTGAGCATCATGCATTTAATGAATACAATGAAATGGATAAGCAAAACCATGGCACAGAAGGTCTTCAAAAATATCAACGTAGATCATAAACTTAGATTTTGATTAGCAGAGGTGCTTCAGTTATCCTCCAAGTCATACACTGGCCCAGAGGCTGTTCTATCAAATTAAAAAACAGTTCTATCAACTCTTTTGTATAATGGTGGATTTTAAACACCCTTTAACATAAAGAAGAAGATAATACATCTCACTCTTAGTAAGAAAATAATTATCATGCTCTATGAACAAAACACCATGGACAATCTTAGTTGTTAGATTCTGTATACCCTCTACTACCTCAAGTATTCATATTGTGGATTAAAATACACAAACCCCATTTCCAAGCAAAAAAAAAAAGTATATGCTACAAGACAATTTAAAAATACAAACGAAGAAAAAGAAAGTTGGCATGCAATGCCTCTTTTGACACAATAGGTACAGATACCTGAATGGCATCCTTGGAGTAGTACCGGCCATCACCAGAAACAACAAGTGTAGCACCTACTCACATGAACAAACAATTACTTGTTCAGCTGTAAGCATGTGGTTAATTTATTCTACCTAATTTTATTCAACAAGAACATCAAGAAAAATAAAGACCAATATTTCTTTGCCAAATACCAAAAAATAAACATTGAATTTAAGTTTTTTTTTTCCATTGAAAGTTCCCAATTACTTCATAAAGTGTATGAATGGAAATATATGTTAAGCTAAATTCTCAAAAGAAGTCACAAAAACATTTACGTAGTTTAGAAAGTACATCATACCAGGAATATCAGTTATAAACCTTAGCAAAAGATCACCATCATAGCTATGTAATCAAAAAAAGAAAAAGAAAGAAAAATGGTTTTCCCAAAAAAAGAGGGAAGATATTGATAAAGCAACAATCACGGAACTATTACCTCTAACTTTTTCTGCCGACAGGGCATTGAAAGTAGACTGAACAAAATTGTGAAGGTAATTTGGTTGCGTAAACACTTTCACCTAAAAAGATTCAGCCAATATAAGTTAAAATCAAAAAGAAAAAGGCCCCCTTCACAACCACATGCTATGAAAGAGAATATTCTTGGAAGATAAAAAGACATCTTACATCATCCAATTTCTAATTGAGTAGTGTCTAATAATGATATCTTCATTAATTATCCAATTAAATTGGCTCCTTAAAATTCATAACATGAACTCATTCAAATTAAAAAACAATTTCAGAGATGATGGATAATGTATGGCAAACAGATCCAATACCAAACCGAACAAGCCATCTACAATAGTGTGTTTTGTGGACACTCAAATATGACTTTGTCAAGCAGTTTCAACCATATCTGCAAACAGGCCATTTTACTAGCCAAAGCTAATTAATTAGTCCAACGAATGATAGAAAAAATAAAACAAATAAATAAATAATTAGATCATGCAAAAACAATCTTCTGGTAAGCGTCATCAAACACCAGCGCCAGCAGATACTTCATTACAT
Organism: Citrus x clementina; assembly: GCF_000493195.1. Lineage (NCBI taxonomy): Eukaryota > Viridiplantae > Streptophyta > Magnoliopsida > Sapindales > Rutaceae > Citrus > Citrus x clementina. The sequence goes on from NW_006262688.1 coordinate 27,486,147, forward strand.
AATCAAATTTATAAGCCAAAAAAAAAATTAAGTATAGATTAGATCTAAAGGAAACACAAAATCTGAATAATAATGCATTAGCTCTTCTGAATAGTAATTAATAAGTACAAAAGCCAAGACAACTTTAATTAAAAAAAAAACAATTGATCAAATAATTCAGCACTGTAAAAGTTCCAGCGACAGTTGAATCTACACGAACCTTTAACAAAATATTATCAGTCTCAACTAAGCTCTGATTCAATACAACAATATGCATGAAATCAGCTGATCGTAACCGTTGATCAGATTCGATTAGATTAACAAATTAATTTCGGAAATCATAGAAAATAACGATAGATCCGACACAAAATCAATAATCAGGAATCAATCAAAAGAGTAAACCTTCTTACGGAGACCAGAAGTTCCAGGCTTCTGGCCGTCGATAGGCGCGGTTTCCTTTCGCGTAACGTTGAACATCACCATTTCGTGAATTCGATTGATTTCGGAAATTGGATTGTCTTCCCAGTGGATTCGGGTTTGGAAAATAGCTCAGTGGAGCTAACTGCCTTTTATAGGATGTGGAAAAAAGACAGCTGGAGAAATAAGGAAGGGACGCGTGTGCGATGCTATTTATGCTTCTTTTTTTTTCATTTTATTGTTCTACGGAATGAGTGAGAATAGGATGACGTACATGGTATTGGGCAATTTAAAGCCTCACGTAATTGTAAGAAGATGGGAAAAGAGCGGTTCCCGCGGTTACCATATCGATTCTCTTGTTGCCCGCTTTTCATTGGATAAAACGAAATTATTTAAAAACGTTTTTTTTAATAATTTAATTTTGTCCTAAATTATTTGTTGAAATTGTTCATTAAATTTAACTTACCCGGTTATCCGTCCCAGATTGGCCAGCCAAAACAAGCGTTTTCGAAATCACTTGTCAAGGCCCGAGGTTAATGAAATCTAACTTATTTCATAGGAGAGCCGGGATTTTACTCGAAAACATGCATAATTGTTTGAAAAATTATGTAATTAGTCTTATATAGAGAATAGCTATTTTAACATTTAAGTCTTAATTTAAGTTTTAAAATATACGGCATTTATATATTAGATGGTGATCAAGTAACTTTACAAGTAATAATAAATACATTCCAATAGATGAGAAATACATCAAATTGAGAATCAAATATTGGGATCTATAATATTATTGTTAATTTAAATAGTTTTATATTTTAAAAATATTTAATTTATTTATTTATGATTCACAAATTCAATTCAATCCGTCAAGATCATTAAAATAAAATCAAATCGATGAAATTTACAAGAATTAGCGAAAAATTAACAAATTTACTCGTCTTGTATGTATCATCTACTTGATTTTGGTTAACATATTTTAATTTTTAAAATTACTTTTTGAAAGGAAGTTTCAAATAATTTAATGAATGTAAATAGGTTTAAAAAAAGAAAAGCACCAAACATGTGTGTGTAGAGTAATTACCTTTTTAAAAAACTTATTTGTTTTTTTTTTCAAATGATTTGAAGTTTATTGATAATATATATATCAAAACCAATTAAAAAATTAATTTCCATTAATATTTAAAGAGATATTCATTTAAATGTTTGAATTCTCCGTAAAAATTTGAAAGCAAAAGCTCACCACTAAATTATGATGAAAGATCCTTCATTTTAAAAACGCAAAAATTTAGAACACACCTCAAGTCCTCAAAGGTCATTTTTTGGGGTCCGGCTATATTGCAACTGTGGCACGGTACCACAGTTGCAACATAGTCAAGTCCCATTTTTTAATGAAATTAGAAGTCATAAGTCATCTAAAGCACTTTACATCTTCTCTAGACAAGCCAAAAGGAAACCCAGCAAAACAAAAATTAGTCCCCAAGTGTGTAAAAGCATAATTTTCATTTTTTTTAGTGTTGCCCATATGAGTATCACAGACCCACATGATTATTTTCATCAATTATATTTAAATTTTTTATTTCAATCTAATCAACGCTTGAATGACATATTATTTTATGTACGAAAGAATCTGTGTACGTGGCATCTCTTTTACAAAAGACGTTCCTATTAAGAAATTATTAAAAAAATTTGAACTAACAAATTATTTTAGAAAAAATTAAACTTGACTTCATACCAATAAAATTAAGTACTTTACTAAAATAATTTTATAAATCAATACTTATATATGCTACAACAATAAAATAAAATGTTATAACTATTATGGAATAATTTTAATTTTTGTGGATGTTTATTAAAGCAACATTCTATCTTCCCACAAGCAACCTTTAACCTTCTTATAACTCTCACTATCTCCCTAATTTAAAGATTATTATCTCACATAATTATAACATATTACTTACTATTTTATGATTGTATCAAAAAGACATTTACTCTTTATTTGTATATATTTGATTTTGAATAAAATTTCTCTCTAGACATTGTATCTCTTATTTGCTTTTTCTCTTTCTCTTCCTATATTATTGTGCTTGTAATTAATAAATAATTTAACAATTTCTTTTATTTTTAAGATATTACATAATTTTAAAGCAACCACTACTAATAACCATCACTACTTGTCTGATGAGGGAGAAATTTTATAGTACATCAGAGATACCATACCCAATTAATACAAGTATGATATGTAATTCAATTAAATATAACTACCAATTACGTGGTGATTTTTCAAAATAAATGCACAAATAACGTATATACATTAATTGGGTGTAATACCCAGGTGCTCTAGAATCTCACCTATTGAAGTTATTAGTTATAACTAATACAATTGAAACCATTAGCAGTCAATAGGGTTGGGCATTTAGTTGGGTTCAACTCGAAGCAAACCAAACCGAATGGTTCATAAATTTCTAAACTAATTGGGTTTTGTTTGATTCAGTTTAAGACTGAACCAAACCACCAGGACCAAACAATTAAAAAAAATTAAAAATTGAAAACCTTAGCCTAAACTAGATCAATATACAAGTTCTTTTAACTCTTGATATGGTTAAAGTATTGATATTGACATAAAATTGGTAGTCTTTTCTTTTCTTAGATATGACAAAGAACCTTAATCAATTAGTTCTAGAAAATGAATTTATGGATAAACTTTTAGAAGGCATGTTTTGTGAAATTTAAATTTAAGTTTACTTTTAGAAGGGTTATTGCTAGCAATTCTGGCATCATTTGACAATTTCATTTCTTTTGCAAAACTTTTAATAATGGAAATCCACGTATCAAGGAGAAATGGTCCGCAAAGCTTAATATAGAAGGGTATTTGAAACAAAAAGTTAGTTATTACATGTCAAACAAAAATTTACAACAACAATACTCTACTTATTCAATTGGATACACACAGGGGAGTATATAGAAAATTATTTTGTTGGGGGCAAAGAAAGAAGAAGAATTTTAATGAAGTAAAAGAGGATTATGTTGATCAAGGGTGAGAAGTGAGAGCTAAATTAAGAGGGATCTACGTTTTTAATTGGCAAAAGAGTGGTGTGAACCATGTGCTTGAGATTTGAGAGAGGAGAAGAATTATTTTGTTAATTTTTCAGTTAATTTTGAAAATAACAATTTGTCTCTACTACAAAAGACAATTTATAAATTGATTCATTGTATTTCTTAACAAAATCCACCCACTAAAAAATAATTATCCCAAAAATTAACTTGAATTTAAATATTTTTTTCCAATAAGGTATATTACCTCACTAGTCGACATATACATTGCAAAATACATAATTTATATTCCAAATGATGTGTTACCAATTGTTTTTTGCCTTATGCAACATGTTAGTAGACTTTTTTTTATCATTAATTTGATAATCTTATACCACCTGTCAACAAATAATACATTAGATGTCACATTATTTAAGACACATAGAATGTTTCTCAATTATATAACATTATTACTCTTGAAAAATGTGCACTAAAACTTTCAAAATTATCGTATGGCCAAATTTGTATCACAATTCAAATAAGCGAGATTTCTTTAAATTTTAATTTTAAGAACAACATCATTTTACCATACATATTTGGGTGGCGTTTGTTTTTTTGTCTGAAATCTGAATTGACCTAAATTAGTCTGAATTCTGAATAGATCTGAATGTCTGAATCTGAATAATATGTTTGTTTTTTCGTCTGAATCTTGAAAAATAAGTATTAAGTTGTTTGTTTTTTTAACTTAAAAAGCTGAAAGTATGTACTTTTATATTTGTATCCTTATTAAATTTGAATGTCAAATAAATAATATATTAAATACCATAATATTTTAACATTTATAAGTAAAATTATATTAAAGTGAATACATAATTATTTTAGAATTTTAATAGATAAAATACCATAAATTTTAAATTTTATCGTATATAATATAAGAAAGAAAAAATATGGATATTTTTATGTGGGATAAATGTCTATGGGTGAGTTTTGGGATAGACATGAAAAATAAATTATAAAGTAGGGATATTTTTTACATTAGTAAGTAATTGACTTAATTTAGATTTTTCCATTAAGTAAAAAGCCAAAAAAATCGATTTATTTTATTAAGTCAAAATTATCTAAAAAATCTCATTAAGTTATAAAAAAAAACACCTCTAATTAACTTAATTAATTAAGTTAAGTCATTTTAAGTCATTAAGTTAAAAAACAAACGCCACCTTAGTGTATTAGTTAGTTAAGTACCTAGCTTTTAATAAATTTCATCAGAATTTATGAGCTTCAATTTCATTAACATTTCTCAATGTTTGTTGTAAAAAGAAAGCAGGTGAATACGTACCGTGTGTTTTACTCTTGATTGTCTACTAATTGCGAAGATTATATCACCCGTACATAATAATATGACTCTTTTGTAATTATCTTTTTTAAAAAAAGAAACTAAACAATCAAATACAAAAATTTTTAGATTAGATTTGAATTAGAACGCCAATACACCATCTTCTTTTTATAATTTTTCAGCGCAGATAATAAAATATATTCATCATCACATGGCCAAAAATAAATATAATATAGACAAGCAAACCTTTATCGTGATTAAGTGGCTAATTTACGTAATTTTAATTGTAATTGCGAAAGCTGTATGAATACGGTATACTCTCTGTAACTGTGAAAGACGAAGGGACCCAGGAGTCAATGGATGTACAAAACATCGTCCAGATTTAAATAATTTTGTACGGTCAGAAAGACTTTGAATTTTAAGGAGCGGGCTGTTGTGGCTTATGGCTAAGAGTACTGTACCACGAAGGAAGTCAACGCCGAAGTCACTATTTTTCCTTAAATTCTCGAAACACTGCGGACACACATCACGGTTCTCCACGATATAACGTACTCCTTCGAAACAGAAGATAATAACTCTTCGTTCCTCCTCATATCGTGTCCAAAATGTGGGGCCCTGCGCCTCTCCGCACTTGGATGCTGAATCTGGGTCCTCAAATTCGAAAATCAGATGATCCACTCGCACGTGCTCCCGATGCGGTGTCGAGATCCTAGTAGGTCAAAGAAAAGCCATATTTTGTTCTCTCTTCCCATAAAGCTAATGGCAAAGGAACACGTGGATAAGGAACAACAGCCGCTCCACATGTAAACACTGCCAATTAAAATTTTCGAAACGTTGATGATAAGGGATCGATTCGGGAAAAAATGTCCAAAACAGTCAAATCGCATGAACAATCCCCGAAATCCCATCCCTGTCCGAATCCACGTCATCAATCCGAGTGATCATACTTCAAATCAACCATAACCGTCGGATCCGAACACAATCTCATAGCCCCCAGCCGTCAGATCAAACATCCAAACCACTCTTCGCCTTGAATCCGAACCTCAAGAAAACCACTCTCTCTTCTTCTTTTAAATCCCCTCACTTCACCATCTTCTCGCACTCCAACAGTCCCCCCTCACTTCCGCTCCCTCACCAACAATGGCTTCCACCGAGTTTGCGATACAGCAACCAGCTCTGCAAGCACAACAACAGCTACATCAAACGGCTCAACATCAACAGCTTCCTCCTACTCTCCCGCAATATCCGGAGGTAGTTATGAGTTGTTTGTTTTATTTTGTTGACTCCAGTTTCTATTGAATGTGTTCTTAATTCTTTAATTTGCTTATTTTTTCTCTTTTAAAGATGATCATGGCGGCTATCGAAGCATTGAACGAGAAGGCGGGGTCGTCTAAGGCGGAGATCTCGAAGCAAATGGAGTCGGCTTACCCGGATCTGCCGCCGGCTCACACTACCTTACTTGCTCACCACTTAAACAAAATGAAGCAGAGCGGAGAGCTCGTGATGGTAAAAAACAACTACATGAAGCCCGACCCTAACGCGCCGCCTAAGAGAGGACGTGGCCGGCCGCCGAAGCCGAAGGATCCGTTGCCGCCCGGGACAGTGTTGTCGCCGCCGAGACCGCGCGGACGTCCGCCGAAGCCGAGAGATCCATTCGCGCCGCCGGCTGCGTCTAAGAAGAAGAGTTCGGGTGGGAGTGGGAGGCCACGTGGCAGACCTCCTAAGAAGGCTAAGACTGCGCCCGGTCCGGGTCCGGCTCCCGCCTCAGCCGCAGCTTCTTCTGGTTCGGCTCCAGCTACCGGAGCGCCGAGAGGGAGGGGCCGGCCCCCTAAAGTGAAGCCAGCTGTTGCGCCGGTAGCTGGTTGACTGAAATTAAGCTGACGAAGAAGAAAGAAAGAGAAGGGGAGTTGATTTAGTTAATTAAATTAGGTTCTTTTTTAGGTGTGTTAGTTTTTACTAATTGATGGTTTTATTTTTATTTTATTTTATTTTAAAATTAATGTTAGGGAGTGAGTGTTGTGGTAATGGAGTTGTAATGTTGAGAGGTTAATGTGACTGTAATTTGAATGTAAATTTTATGTTCAGCGGCTGTTTAGGCTTTTTCTCTTTTTCCTTGCCCATCTCCGAAACAATTACATTGATTCTGACGACTTTTTCAATCTTTGCTTTCTTTGCTTTTTTTTTTGCCCTTTATAAAATAAAAATCTGTGGAGCCTTTACAGATAAGGTATTAATTGCGTTTACTAGTAGTATATGCATGCCAGCATGTTCCTTCTTCTTCTTTATGGAATGCTTGCGCTTGGCTTTGTTGTCAAGTCTCATTTTTTTTTATAGGGGAATATTTCTTTTTATTTTATTTTTTGTACCAAAGGCAGTGGGCCATGAATTTTTCATTTCTTTTTTAAAATTATTTAGGCGGGTTCTCTATTGAAATTTAATTTGGTTGCTATTATTTAAAGGGCCGGCCTTGTGGCCTTTACAACATTACCCACCATGCTTTATACCTAATCTCCATTACCCATTGAAAAGAGAGAAAATCTTAGGTGATATAAACTACCATATCATATGTACATTCATCCATAAAAATTTTAACACATACCATCTCAATTTAGAATTTTGTTGATGAGTTTAACAAATTTTTGTTCTTTTTTTTTTATGCTTCTTTATCATTTTCTCTCTATATTTATTACTTGAGAGATTCTCAAACACTTTTATTGTATTACACCTACATAATGCATGTACGACATATGATACATTTATTTCAAAAAATTATTATGTAATTATTAATTATATTTAATTCATACACACGTCATTCATTGTATTAAGTGAATATAGTGTAAGAAAAGTACCTTAAAATATCTCATGTTTCTCTTCCATTATTTTAGTTGTACTTCATTTATTGTGAAGAAAATGGACAACCCATTTTTCATTTATCTTTTCATCTCTTTCTTTTTATGTATTTTTCTAAAGGGGGAATGGTGTCTTATCCTACTTTTAAATTTTGACAAATGGCAATATATCATCTGACTTGGCATGTAGGTTTATGAATGACACCTGGCTTAGTTTAATTAAGGCAGTCTTGTATGGTAAACTACTTGGAATATAAGATGTAGCATAAATTTACCTCAAATTTCCTTATATTTCTAAACGTATGCGCGTTGATATTCATAGGAATCTCTTAATTACTAAAACGGATTATTCGACTTTGTAACAACAATTAATCCATCAGTTGGGTTTTATAGGTTAATATATATATTTTTTAATTTAAGAACCTCTGAAATTTTAAGACCAATTCGAGATTGTCATACGTTTTGATAGTTATAAGTGATTTTAAAGAGTTGAAAAAGTGATTTTAGAGCTAAAGTTTTAAAAGGTGTGAAATTAAATTATAGAAAATAAGAAAAGGAACATTACCTAAACCCAAGTGATTAATAAGGTAAGTAATAACACCCAGAAGAGTTAAATAATTAGATACGAAATAGGATTCTAACAATAACAGACTATGTGACGCTGTTATTGTGCAACATGGAAAGCAACTACTACTTTTAAACCCAATTTAAGACTCACAGAACAGAAGACAACTCCTAGCACATATTCCATGTCCCCGACAGCAACTCTCTACTCTGTCTCCGAGTCTACACGTGCTTCTCTAGAGATGTCTGAATGTTGTACCTCCCCCTTGTTGAGTTGAGTGGTTTGATTACTTGAAGGGATTGTAGAGGGATGGTAAGTTAGTAGAAAAAGTGGCGAATGTTTAGAAGCAAGAGACTTTGTATCCGTGAAAGTGATAGTAGTTTCGATGGTATACTTTCGCTGGTGAGGAATCCATGGCAGTCTATGCGCAGGTTTTACGCCTCTAACGTTTGCTTCTCATGGCCAAGTTTTGCAGACGCCACGGAAATGTATCTGACCTACGTAGTGAATGCGATGCATGATCAAGTATATGATATCATCCGGAAGATTCGACCATAAACGTGGTCTTGATGCCGACGAAGACTCTGTTTCAGTCTTCATCTGCCAGAGGAATTTGGTGTTATATACTGTATCTCTTCCTTCTGCTACAGTTTTACTTCGTATATTCATTTACTGCTTAGATATGCGATACTCTGGGGTTGTGATTGTGTTCGGGAAGACTCGAAAACATTGGCAATTTTACTTCTTTCATTATTGTTCTAATTTTTCAATTTTGTTATTACCGGTTATGTAGTAATTTAGTTTTCACTGGCTTTAATTTTAATTTTACACCAAAAGTCTTTAGGTCGATATTTTGTCATCGTAATTCTAAGTTCGAATCTCCTTGAGAGTTGTGGAATTCTTTTTTTTTTTTTCTTTGTGGGTTCTGTGGGCTTCAATTGAACTTTATATTTTGGGTTATATTAGATTTTTATTGTACATTTATACTATCACTTTGGTTGTATGTATGGTAGAAAATATAATTTCTTTTTTTTTTAAAGCAAAATTTATTTTATTGTATATCATTTTAACTCTCCAATATTTATTATATTACACGATAAGTTTAGGGGAAACTTGTGGTACAACTGTGGTACCGTGCCATAGTTGCATCTAACCGTTGGATATCAGTGGATTCCATCAATTCAAGTGCATCCAAAGACTGGATGCAACTGTGACACGGTACAACAGTTACACCAATCCTAAGTTTAGATAATATAAATTGATTTTTCAAATTTAGTATTATTGTCAACTCAATCAACTCAATTTTAATTTTGAGTTGCATATTGCTCTGCTTTTTCTTTCAAAGCAGTTAAGGTGTGTTTGATACTCCTCACAACATGAGACTGCATTGTGCAGTCTTATGTTTGGCTGCAGTAAACATTGCATTATAGTACATTGTGATGTACTATCTAGCAAATTGTGACATTAGTTAAACCCGACTGAAATATCATTTATTTATTTTTCAATCTTATTAATAATTTCTACAATACCATAAGAAATTTTATGATAGTAAATTTTATTATCGTCAATTTGATTAAAAAGTGAAAATCTCCTTCCTTAATTTCTTACAAATCTAAACTAACCACTTTGGCGAAAAAAATAAAAATGAATAAACCATATTGATAGTTAGCTTCTATCTTTGTTTTTGTTTTTTTCAAAAGTTATTCATTTAATTATTTGCATCAATTATCTTTATGTTTATTGTAAGTACAGAAAATTTTGAAATAAAAACCCTAGTGCAGACACTGTTTATAAATTAAAATGTAAGATTTTTTTTTTTAAAAAAATTAAGTTCTAATTAAAGTGATCTTCAATTTTTACTTAGATATACATCTCCCCCCCGGGGCGTAAACTTCAATTTATTGAACAGTAGACTTCTTTTTCTATAAATAAAACACTACACTTTGCTTTATATTCAGATGTCGTTTAAAAAAAAAAATGAATCGAAAGATAAGTCGTGACGCAGGTAGCGAGGGATGTATAAAAATCCGTGTCAGTCTAGTCTATTTGCAAATACAGTCATTTATAGACTTACTATTAGGTCAAAATTCTGAATGCATTAATGCAATGATATGTACAACTGAATTTATTTCCAACATAATAGGTATATAATTTTGCAATACAAAGTGTAACTAGTTAGATTTATTCTTATAAAACATCATATTTGTACTACTTTTAATTGTGGAGCCTCGAATAAAAAAAATTGTGTTTTGGTAAATTACTACCACCAAAATAAAAATAAAAATTATTAGATCATCAGATTTTTTTTTTTTTGTTTTTTTAACTCTTTATCTCATTTAAAATATTATAAGATTTATTACCACGTTAAAAAGACAGTCAATATTAAAATTTCACTTAATCTTCATTAAGTAATCAGTATTGTGAATCGGTTCAATTTTTTTCACTGTTATTGATACTGTATTTTATACCAGCACTATAAAATGGCCCCAACATACGTCAGAACAATGTAACGATCAGAATCCCGCCACAACAATGATGAATCATGCCAGCAAAGTTGATGTTCTATGAAGTATGAACCTGATAATTCCTTATTTTCAGATAAAATTGTAAATGGTAAGATCGCGGCTCACCAGTCAAATCTTATATCAATTTTGTGAATTTCCTGGTATAAAAGACTCATCGAATAGCAAAATTTTGGGTTAAAAGTTACACAAACGAACGAAGCACAAATGATTTATTATTAATTTCAATGATGACGCCATTTTTCATTTATAACGTGAGGCTACAACTCGGCTTTGGTATACACAATCAAATAATATACGAAATATCACAAAAGGATAACCAAAATTTTTCTACACTACATCTAATCCCAACTCTCCACCGGACGTTTCCCACGCTTGTCCTGTCTTGGGCTTGCAAGAGCTGATGTAGAGGCACTAGCAGTGCCAGTATTTGTATTTAAGCTTGAAGTGTATGTACGGGAATTGGATTCACCGGAGCTTCCGGCAGTTGATGATGACAATGCTGCCGGTCTTCTAGCTCTTCTGTATCTTGAACCTGGCACGCCAGGCCTAGTTGGCTCTTCTAGATTGCCAGGGCCAGGTTTCTTTGATAGCATCACGACTACACGTCTCATAGTTGGCCGCAACTGGGGGTCACCTTGTGTGCATAACAATCCTATTTGGATACACATTGCTATTTGGTCACCAGAATCTGATGCTGCTAAACTGGGGTCTACAATCTCCAAGCTTTTGTCTTTCTTGTAGAGTTTATATGCCTGCAATATAGTCAAATTGCAACTTAGAAATCTCTCCTATGTGCCGTAGATGCCTTTCTTAGTTTCATAATCTCTAACAAAATTTCTTTCTTAGTTTCATAATCTCTAACACCCGAAGGCCCAATTCAATTTATAAGTTGCCTAAGTCAGTGTCCAGGGTTTGGCCTGCATAAGTTACCAGAGGCATTTTTAAGGCCCAGATCATTTCTAATCTAGTTCACCGTAAGCTATATTTTCAATATTGGACAAAATTAATGGTTCTGATCATCTTCTTACCCAATCAAGTAGATTCTGTGCATCTACATCTAAATTGAAGCTTGAGTTCCTCTGTCCACTGATGAGCTCTAAAATCACAACCCCAAAGCTAAATACATCTGCCTTAACTGATAGATGCCCGTGCATTACGTACTCCGGTGCCATATATCCACTGTTTTCATATTATTTGAAGAGGGGAAAAAAAATCCTACATTACTTTAATGCTTTATCATTCAAGCACCTGGATAATCACAGATTATAGCGGATGCTAGAAAACATACTTGGTACCAGCTACACGGGTGTTAACATGTGTTTGATCTTCTGGGAAAAGGCGGGCCATGCCAAAATCAGCTATCTTTGGTATCCACTTATCATCGAGTAATACATTGCTGGCCTTAATGTCTCTGTGGATGATGCAGTTGTGTGAATCCTCATGAAGGTAAAGCAATCCCCGAGCAATGCCAGTGATAATGTCATACCTTTGCTTCCAATTAAGCTCATGATTTCTTCTCGATTCTGTACAGATATCAAAGCAATGGCAATCACTATTGAGTATAAAGTGAATTGATCCATTATATTGAAGCCTACAGAAGTAACAAATAAAGTGACTGTAAAACAAATTGGTCCATTACATTGGACCCAACACAAGGAACAAATGAAGCAACTGTCATGCGATTTAATTATTTTCTGACGACCATCAACTTAGTAGTTAAACAGATGGGTGCGGACTGATGGCTTTTTCCACTCTGGAACAGTCTGGGAAATTTGCATTGTAATAATGTCAAAGAGCAGAATTATTTAGAATATTCGGTTGCTTGGGAGTTGGGGCATACAAATTCATATTCAACCATACAAAGAGAATCTTTCAAAGTCTCATTAATCGCCACTCTCACAAAGTTTAAAGAAAGAAAAACGCGTTTTAGATGTAAAAGGAAATATTTAATTCATTTTGATGGGAACTTGTGACATTAATTTTACAAACAGCAGACAATTAAAGTTTAAAGACACCCAGAAAGATAAAGAGAGAGAGAGAAAGAGATTGATAAGCATAAACCAGCTGGCGTTCATCTTTCAAAAGATATGCTGAACTTCCTACCACCTAACTTACCATATATTTTTTTTTATCGATGTGTTATGCCTTCAAAATGAAATATTTGAATTACCATGTGGGATCAGCAATGAGGTAAAATCTCCATGGAATATTGACACAAAAAAGAAAGCACTTTCTACATTTTCCACAATATTATATAAGTAAAACGATATCAAGTTTAACGGCTGCAGTGTTAGAGCAACATCATCACAAAAAGTTTGAACAGATTATGCATATTCAAGGCTTTCATTGAATATCTATTCCAGATTTTACTGTAATAGCTCATCCACAAATTTTACATGTTTGCATTATGACTTCCATAAATTGAATAAAGTTTGAAGAAATATTTATGCTGCAAGAAAGAGTGAGATCAAATATTATGTAGCAATTGCCGGTAAGATTTTTTAATATAGAAATAAAGTTTGACCAATTGCAGGGATTGCGATTATGAATTAAACAAAATTCCATCCAATAGCAGTTTGACATATACCCATGTCGATAGCACTTCAACGTTACCCAACGTTTTCTTTTTCCTAAAAAGGATTTGGATATCTTTTATAAGACCTAAAGGGATTTGGATATGAAATTGTTATTATTTCAAGGTTGACTGTCCAAACACTAAAAAGTTTATTTTTTGTGGTATTGATTATCTGCTAATTTATCCATAATTAGCTGATTCTGAAAAGATCAGCAAGCCTAGAGTCACTAACTATGCTTGTCAAACTATAAAGATTACTCGTCGATGCTACACAATGTCCCCATGGCCTAGCAAATGGATATGTACTAGCAAAGGATTTGAATATTGAAATTGTTATGATTTCAATGTAAGACTCAAATGATTTGCAGACTTATAGACCTATATTTTATTATGCAGCTCTTCTAATATGAACTTGGAATACAAATATGGAAGCACTATTAGGTTGCGCTCTGTTCAATTAATCAAAACCCTCTACATAAACTCAAAAGAATTTACTGACACTTACTGAAGAGAACCTTGTCCAGACTCTCGTTTATGACATACTCATAAATCAATAGCTTCTCCGCTCCATGAGCACAATACCCCAACAGATTCACAACATTCCGGTGCTGCACACGAGCCAACAACTTAGCCTCATTCTCAAATTCCTTCTTCCCTTGATTCGAACTATGAGACAGCTTCTTCACTGCAATTTCTCTTCCATCATCCAACTTCCCCTGCAAGGAAACATCGCAGAAGTCCTCAAAACCTTGATTTATGACCAAAATAACAGAAAAATCTCAAAGGTATGGTCATAGCTGAAGAAAGAATAAGTAATTTAGTGCAGCATGCATCGCTGGAGTGTAATAAATACAAACACAATCTTCTAATGACAATAATGCAGATAAGCATGACATTGCTAATTTAAATATGGATATCAGCAGCAAAATTATGCGTGGACATAGTAACTGCAGGCATAATAGACTCACTCATTACTCATTAGGGTATTTTTAGGATCAAGTGTTGTTGTTTTTAATTCACAGCTGCTATGGGACTGAATCACCATCAGTCAAACATATATAAATGGCAGTTGGTCAACATTAGCAGCCAAGGAATTTAGGTGCCATGCTTCCACAATTAAGCAAAAGCACAATGGTTAAAAGTATACCCTTAATTTGTTACTTCCCTTGCAAGTGTTATAAAATTCATTATCTTATATATAGCTATTTTCATTGTTGATAGGGAGAAAACAAAAAAGAGGGGGGAAAAAAAAGAAAAATCCTTTCTTGAACAAGTCGGTTTGCAGTTGTTGAACAGCTGAGTTGGCATGTTGGGTCACGTCTTTCTTCTTCTTCAAAACCGCGTGTGTGGACCCTTCAATAACTTCTTAGCCCCAATTAACAGAAAGATTTATTGATCACATAGCAATTTCAATACCAAAGAATAAATCAAATAAACAACACCGACAAAATAAAAAACTTTGTTATGAACAAAGAAAATTAAAATGAAGAAGCAGGAAATGCAAAGATTACGGTGAACTCATCAATCTTTTGGATCAAAATATTTCTCAGGCACCAAACAGAATTTAGACTCCTAATCAAACCCAGTTGAATTGATAACTTACCTTGTAGACAGGTCCAAAGCCTCCCTCACCAAGCTTATTAGAAGGGTGAAAATTTTTGGTAGCAGAAACTAAAGCTTCAAATGGAAAGTGCTTCTGTTCCCGAGCAGCAATCTTCTCCAAATCTTCTTCGTTGTCACCCTCTGATCAAATCACAAAATTCAACAAACCATCATATAATGTGATCAGTCAAGTAGCAGATCATAACATACTGCTAAAATAAATTATTTCCCAAAAAGAAAAAAAAAAAAGACAACTTTAGCAATCTGGGTAGTTCAAATTTTACTACCTCTTCTAGAACCAAGATTGAAGTGTTTCAAAAGACCATCAAAGAATTTCTTGGGTTTGGTCATGTCCTTCCTCTGCTCATGGAAAGTTGCCAATCAAACAATTAAGTCTGTGAAAAAAGATTGAGAAAATTTGTGAGCGTTTAGGAGATGGTGGTGACGGGAGAAGGAGGATGTTGATATTTGGATTTTGTAGACTATTTGATGAAGTTGAGGTTTCTTTTTCTTCTGTTTCCTTGTTATGTGGGAACGCATACGAACGAACCATGTGAATAAAATTTTGCGAGTTGACCCAGGCCCCCTGTTGTGTTGACTAACTGGCATTTCTTTTTTGTTAACTTAATATTGGTACTGTAGGGGTACCATACAACAGTTAGATCCTGCTATGGTGTGGTACCCCTGTAGTGCCATAGTTTTGCTCCTTAATATTTTACCTCAATTAAACAGTCAAATGGCGCCATCTTGCATTCCTTGCTTTACAAAACAAACAACAACTAACCAACCAACCAAATGTATTTATATAATTATTTTTTTTAATGTAACTTTTAAAAAACAACCATAGTTAACAGCTCTAAATCCTACTGTCAGATCCATTTAAATCAGTTTTCGAATGTTGTAGTGTGTTTGTGTGTGTATATATATATATAATCCAACATCCTAAATTTGTTAAAGTTGTGTAATGTTCATAAAAGATATTAAATCACGACAGATTTTAATAAAATTTAAGATTTTAAACCGGATCAATAATACACACACATATATATATATATATATGAGCTTACATTTATTTTTTAAATATTTAAAATAAAATTTAACAGTATACACGAAAAATAAAAGCTAAGTGCTTCTTTAAAAAAAAAACACTTTTAATTGTTAATTCTTACCTAAACCACCTTTTTTTAAAAGTACATGGATTTTCTTGAAAAAGTGTTTTACTTTTCTCATATGTACTCAGTTTCAAACTTGGAAGGCTGTCGAGTTGGGTGGCTTACTTGCTCTTATACCCCTAATCAATGTCCAGGTGGAGCTTTGATTAGCTAAATTTTTTTAGTTTGAAATGTATAGTGCAGTGCAGGTATTAAAATATACATGAAACGCTGGTTGAATGAAATTTGATGATTATTAAAAGTCAAAACAAAACAAGCATTCTATTGAAAAGAAAAAGAGAGAAGAAAAAAGAAAATTATAAGTGTTTCTGTTCAATTTTTATACTTATTCATTGTACTTTTGACTCAATGAAGAAAATCATCACATGTACGGGCCACTGGCGTTTGGCGATTCTCTTTCACTCTTGGAAAGAAAAAAGTGAGTCAAGTGACAGGAGAGTTTGAAAAATAGGGTCTAATACGTGTCACACACTAAATCAATCAAATGTATGAGATAAATTAAAAAAACAACCTCTAGAAAATTTTCATGTTCTCAGCTAAATGAAAAATATTTGGTTGATCTACCTTTTTTTTTTCTTTTTTTTTTACATTAATTATATATATATTAGATTGATCATTGTTAGAGAAGAAATTTGCTGTCGTCAATCGAAATTAGTCTGCTATGTTATTTGATCAGGTTGACACAAGATAAGGGCTGGACTTTGAATTGTGTGAGAATTAAAACAGAACAGTAGATTTGTTGAAAAAATAATAATTGCTTCTTATGAGCATCCTCGATTTGACCCCACTGAAGAGAAATGATAAAATTAAAGATGGCGTCCCTTGGTGGGTGGGTTGGAAGTAGAGGTGGGTGTTTTGGCTTTCAGTTTTGGTTTTTAATTTTTGTATAGGTTTCGGCTCAATTTGTAACGCGTTTGGGTTTGACAATTTAATTCAAACGGTTTGAAAAGTCATTTCAATTTAGTTTGCTTTTTACATTGGGTTTTCGATAATGTATTCCGATATCACCATTAATTGAAATGACATCGTAGTCAACTTGCGACGTGATAGATGATGTGCATAGTGTGGTTGTCCCAAAGTTTACAAATTACATATAATTGAATGTTTTGAAGATTAATTTATATATTTTTGGGGTCTTCTATTCTCAATTACAAGTGTTTAAGACTGAAATTCGATTGAGTACATTAATAGTTGAGGGAGTCCTACGTTATATTCAACTGTAACTTACACCACTCACAACAATAACATTATTGTGGAGCTCGCATAATGTGTGTGAGTTGTGTAAGTTATAGTTAAATATAACTTCGCATTTGTCTAGTAGTTGGATCCTAAGCTCCTATGCCATAATTAAATTTATATGTGGGAAAATGGTTTTATCGATTTTAAAGAACAACTTACAAGCAAATGGTCTGTGAGCAAATGATTTGTGAGTAGGAAGTCACAAAGGTTAAACTTCTGGCATTAATCCTTTGATACTTAAGTCAATTTTATGAGTTTATTTTTAAAAAAAATATAAAATAACATAATAAAACTATAATCATAAAAAGAATAAGAAATAAGAATAAAATAGACATATAAAGTTGAACTTACCTTTATTTGAATTTTCTAGGAATTTTGTTAGAATTCTTCTCCCTTTATATAGTGACCGTCAAAAGATAAGATCTCGTTACTAATTTTTCGGAGGAAACCAGTTGGATGATTTTAACTGAGTCTACTCTTTGAGATTGTTTTTTGGAGGCTCTAATTTTGGTATTTGGTAAATTTCTTTAGAAATTACTTTTGGCAAAATCATCTCATTCTACATCAGATTTTGAGCAGGGAAGGAGTATATTATCAAAACCTGATTTTGACAATCACTTTTCTACTTAATACATTTCTATATAAATCCTTATATATATATTACAAAAATCCAAAATTATCCTTATTAATTAGGAAATAAAATCATTAACTTTAAAAAAATTACTATTATTACCAATTATATTGAGATATAACAAATCAAAAATAAAATTAATAATATAGAATATTTATTTTAGTTATCAATTATTATATATATACAATAAGAAAATAGTTTATGTACATGTTTATAAATGTTTAAATAAATTTTATTCAATTCAGCCATTTGTGTTTTTACAATAGTTCAAAAATAAGATTTACCAAATACATAAGGCTTTTTTTAAAAAATTATATGAGACTATTGCTCATGTTACAACTCATATTACATTAGATTACTATTGACGTACACAATCAGATAATTATTATAACTAATTTACATTAAATCTTATGAAACACTATTCAGACTTTTACCCTCACTAATATTCTATGGATATTTATTTTACTCACATTTTGTATGAGATATTACTAACTCTACTCAATTATACAATATAATTAAGGAAATAATTACCCCCATAATTCCTTTGTGGCGGTTCAAACTATTAGTAGCCCTAATCACTCGGCCAAGGCAGAATAGCTACCAAACACATAAGTCTGCTTTTAAAATTTATAGCCTTTTTAAAATAAATTTTACTAAATGTTTAATTTATTCTCTTCATAGTTAATTATTTCTACAACACAATTAACAGTAGTTATTTTAAAAGTTACAGCATTACCAAATTAACCCTTGTTTACTTTTAAACATCTCATAACAGAAAATCTAATTATAAGTCATCATGTGACAAGTTATCTATTGAGTCTTAGTAGAAAATCTCCTCCAAAATATATACTCGTGTTTTTTTTTTTTTGTCTTATAGCAAGGAGAGCACAATTAAGACGAACAAATACAAAGAATTATGGAAATATTCTCCTTACATATATATATATATATATATATATATATATATATATATATATATTATGTCATCATTTACTTATCATGACGTCCAAATGTTTGATTTTATCAACAAAAGTTAGCTCAATGAAAAAGACTCGATGAAAAATATGACATCATAATTCCGTTGGCCTGCAAGTTCCTTTCAAGCACATGTGTAAGGCACTGAAGAAAAGTCCATATCTTGATCCGTCATTGTTCTGTTGCTGCCAGTCTTCTATGATGCTGCATAACTAATGGCCTTCCTTACTTGATCCAAACTTGATTTCTTGAAAATTTTGAGGAATCAACTAAGAAGCTGCCGAGAGCAAAACAAATAAAACTAAACGAGAAAGAAAGATGAGGGCTTCTGTATCCTCTTGTCCAGGGTATCAGAATGATGGAATAATAACTTCAATGGGACAAATTTCCTTAAATATTTTAGTTGACTATTGGGACCTTCATATTTTAATTACCATATTATCCATTCTATTATGAGTTAATTTAATAACACAAGTTAGAGGTTATACTTATCCATAATATATTATATATTACTATATAAGGTGCATAAAAATCAAATTTATTAACACAATATTTGATCACATAACAAATGAGTCTATTAAAATTACTTCTAAACATTTGACATTAATCACGTACTAATAGTTTATACTAATCAACAATAAATAAGAAATAAATACAATAAAATTTTCTCGGACACTTATAAATAGACCGCTGACCCTTTCCATAACTAATGTGGATAACCCCAGTAATTATTTCTAAAACATGTGTGTACGGGTTTATGAAATATCCATTGATTGGAACTCGGAGTAATATGTAACACCTAATTTCAATATTACAGATGCATGCTTGCTTTAATTTGCTCTCGAAAACCAACATCATATATATGTGTGTGTGTGTGTGTGTGTGTGTGTGTGTGTGTGTGTGTGATTATTGAACAATGTTGTGTCTCAAATTATTTGCGCATATACTGTTTTGACCTTCTTGTGTCATTGTCAAGCATGTTGGCCTGTCGCAGAGGATTGGATTGTTTTAGCAGCATATAAGCCAAACTCAGAATCCTCTTAACAAAATATTAATTTGCGGATATTAATCTTGTAAATCTCAATCTTCCAATAATTTAGATTTTTTCCGTAGGGGCAGGGGCAGGGGCTTTACCACACACGATTCATCGTGTATATTGATTTGTTTTACATAATTTTGAGGATTTTTTTAATTCAATATTATTCCGGGGTCTCTATACCACATGATTTTTTTTAATAAAATATAAAGAGAAGAAACCTCTTGAAATTTCATTGGGTATAGTTGCAAGATAGTAACAGACCCGTTGTTTTCACTGACTTTGTGAACAAGGCAATTTTCAACCTAATCCGTTTGACATTAATTTATCCCCGATCCTAGCTTGACATTAAAATTATATCTTTAAAATTAAATAATATTTAAGACTTGGATTAGTCAATAGTTTAAAACTTAATTGTAATCTTATCATTGACTCGTGTCACCAACTAGAAGTCTAGAACCTCGCGCGGATTGTTACCATTGCCACAAAGTGACCTATTAATAAAAGGGTAATTTTTAAAAACCTCCCCTGAGGTTTGGGTTTGTTGCAAGTAGATAGCGAGAATTGATTTATTTGTAAAAAACCCCCTACCGTCAGTTAAGTTTAACATTGACCGTTAGTTGACCGTGCAAAGACAATATTACCCTTAACAATAGTTTATAAATGAAAATAACTAAAAAAAAACCAAAATTATTAGCTATTTTACACTTTTTAAATTATTGATATTTTCTTAAAGTTTCTATAAAAAAGTTAAAATTAAAAAATTAAAAAATCCTCTTTAAATTATTGATATTTCCTTAAAATTCCTACAAGAAAGATAAAATTAAAAATTTAAAAATGAAATAGTCATAATCTTTAACTATGATATTGTAAATTTTTAGAATTGACAAGGATAAAATTATCAAAAAATAGGATTTGTGTTTTTTGCACCAATAATTTTGGTTTTTTTTAGTTATTTTCGTTTACAAACTATTGTTAAGGGTAATATTGTCTTTGTACGGTCAACTAACGGTCAATGTTAAACTTAACTGACGGTAGGAGGTTTTTTACAAATAAATCAATTCTCGCCATCTACTTGCAACAAACCCAAACCTCAGGGGAGGTTTTTAAAAATTACCCATTAATAAAACCTACTAATATAATAATAACGCAGGAGTAGGGATGGCAACCAAACCCGGACCCGGATCGGACCCGGACTGAACCCAAAAAATCTGATCCGGGTTCAACCCGCACCGAATCAATTTTTATGCGGAATTCGGATCGGATTTTCAGAACCGGTATATTTCCGGGTCCGAATCCGGTTTCAGGTGAACCCGCAAATCCAGAACCTGGATCCGGATATTATTTATTTTAATATTATTTTTTTAAAAAATTATTAAATATAAATAAAAAAAAAGAAACCCTAGCCCTCTCAATCTCTCATTTGTTCACTCCTCTCTCAAATCTCAATCTCTCGCACTCATTCCTCTCTCGATCTCTCACTCTCTTCAACTTCTCCTCTCAATTTCTCATTTGTTCGATTGTTCCTCTCTCACCCGTTTCTCTCTCAATCTCTCTCACCCGTTTCTCACTCAATCTCTCTCACTCTCTCTTCAACTCTCTTGTAATTTCTCTTCTTCAAATCAGATTCTTTGCGGCGTGGCTGTCATCACCTTCACGGTGCGCTTGTGTTTGTTTCATCACTCATCAGCATCAGCATCACTTGTCTCATCTCTCACTCTGTCGCGGCCAGCAAAAGGGGGTGAATTTCGCGGCTGTGTTCCGTGGCTTGTGGGGGTGGATTTCGCGGCTGTGTCTGTGGCCTGTGGGGGTGGATTTCGCGGCCTGTGGGGGTGGATTTCGCGGCTGTGTTCTCTGGCCTGTGGTGGTGGATTTCGCGGCCTGTGGGGGTGGATTTCGCGGCTGTGTTCTGTGGCCTGTGGGGGTGGATTTCGCCGTTGTTGTATTTGTTTTAGAACCTGGATTTGAAGTTATATGTTTTGTATTTGAAATTTTGTTGAACTAAACTAAAGCAAGCTGGATTCTGCAAGCAATTTGGTTCTGGTTTGTGTAATTCTGTTTTTTTTTTTTCATTTTTCCAGCAATTGAAGGAAAGCAATCCGGGTTCAAAACCCGGATTTTTCTGGGTTGAACCCGGACCGGACCCGGATGGAAAAAACCGGGTTTAATGCGGGTCCGATAATGAGAATTTGGTGTCCGGGTCTGGATCCGGAACGGCTAAACCCAGACCCGGACCCGGAAATTGTCATCCCTACGCAGGAGGTCTAGAAGGAGATTCCTGAAACATTCAGAAACTATAAAAGTGCCCTTTTCTTTAAACAAATAAAGTTTAAAGGCAGTTTTATTTTTGGCTGAGTCAAATGTTCCCACGTCAATCTTCAGGCGGAAGTTAAGAAACTTCTCAAGCTAATGAATTAATAACTCAAAATTAATCAATGTAATAGATACTAGAAGTATTTTCCGCTCGTTGGCACCTAGACAAATTCCAAAAGCTTTGTTCCGTCAATGTTTTGAAAGAAAGAAAAAAAAAAAAAAAACTTTGGTACGTGAACATGGGAAAATCTTTACATCACATCTTTGAAACCCTAGCTACCTAACCTTAATTTTTTTTTTAAAGAGGATGATTAATTCTCTATTAATTAAGGCTCCGCCGAAAGTCATTAAGCCATGGTGATATAATAATTACAGTCCAGCCGAGCAGCCGCCTCTTCCAGCCCAACAAAAAATGAGGAATAAAATTTCTACAAGGAATTCAAAAGGCTGCGGGTTCATCAACTTGTGAAACAATACGGTGTTTGACAACACACGTGGAAAGAACAAAAATTAGGGCAATCTTGTGTTGGTGCATGCACTCTAATCACATGGAGCGTGTTCAAGGTATCATATGATGAGTGAAAAATTAGATTGAAGGACGAAATTTACTTTTAATTTATTTTTGGTTGTGTGTAACATAATTACGGCCACCACATATAAAATATAGCCTTTAATAAGAAATAAAAGTACGTTTTACAAGTACAATCAATATTAGACTCTTTAGCACATGCCTTGGTAGTATATATTCAACTATTCCCCACATCGTTTTGCTTGTGGTACGATAATCTAAGTTTTAAAATTTATTTTTATTATTAACTTGTGTTTATGTTTATCTGGGTCTTATTAGCAACTTGTATACGTGTTTAATTTGTAGCTTAAGAACTCAGATTTCACATAAAAGTACATATTATTGAAGCTTTACCGAAGCGTTAAAAATTTTGAATTCAAATATTTATTAAGTAGCGCGATCTTAGAATCAAGACTTGTGTTCGAGCCCTCACCTCTTTTGACATCTAGTGTTAACTACTCATTACTAAATGTGATCAAAGATAATTAATTGTGTCACTTTGTCAACGAGTTAATAAAAATCCTCCCTAAAACATGCTTCTGGAGGGGGCGAGAAAAAAAAAAGAGAGAGAGAGAAAGTTTCCAAGCTTATTTCAACAGTGCATGATACTGTGTTGAGCCACTTGGGTTCCCACTTCCCAGTCCTAGCTGTAAGGGCCAACCGACATTTTTGTTTTTAGTAATTATTTGGTTATGCTCAACTTTTGTTGGTTTCTACCAACCAATAGAGCTTTTATGATGCTTAAAGAAACATCCATTGCGACATCAATCTTCACTTGTTATACTAACAGTTAACCGATCCATATCTTTGTCATAATATGAGCTTACAAACGAAGAATAAACAACAAATAATATAAACAAACACTCACTTTATATATACTTTACAGAAGGATACATATAGATGTACTGATGTAGTAGTAGCAGTAGTATACAACTTTTGCCCCCTCAAAATAACAAAAAACAAACCCCCCCCCCCCCTTGTGATTGAAATGATGCATAGACTGAGAAAAAGATAAACGGAGTTACTTACTCCCTCTTTCCCTTTCCCCAAAAGATTAAAATTAAAAATGAAAAGAAGAAGAGAGTCATCTAATTCTCTAAAATTCAGTCTAATAAACTAATGCTAATGTATCTGGCACTGGAATCTTTTTTGGATCACTCCAGATTTGTAAGCCAGCCCCTTTGCCCTTTGCCCTTTCTAATAATTACTTTGTCACGAACATAATACAAAATGACAGCTTGGCTTCACTTCATCAACTCACCAGCCTACTACACACACATACACTCATCATCATCCTTTTTTCCTCAAAAGGTGATGATGACTTGAACCCACCAAGAAAAAAAAAATTTTGGGCACAAAATCCTCAACTCAGATAATAAAATAGAAAACTAAAAAAAAAAAAATTTGGTAGACTTCACATTTTTCATGTCCGCCATTAGGCTTCCCTCTCCATTTGAGGGACTTGCCGTAGCAACTTTGTGGATGTGCAAGTTTCTTTGGTGCCTCTTGAATCAATGAAACATGTAGACGCCGGTGCTTCTGTTGTATTAAACTTGTAGCTGCCGATGAACTCCAGTGGACACAATCTGCTTTTATCGAACATGAAAAATTTAATTTTTTGCATAACATATTTTCAAGTAAAAATAGAACATTGTAGGAATAATTTTTGACTAATTAAGAGGCAATGGGGAATAGAATGTACCTAGTAATGGCATTATGAAGCAGCATCTGCCATAGTCCTTGCTCTCATTTCAATGTTTCTGAGATCGCGAAGATGTTGTAAAATTTCTTGGAGAAGATAAATGCCCTTATCTCCTTTTCTCAATGATCTCATGCAATGCTTTAGAAACTCTCTATCAGCTTCAAGTGCTTGTAGCCTTTCGTATACGTGATCAACTTCCTCCTCAATGGCTAACCTTTTGTTATCTAGTTCAAATTTGGCTACTGAGTTTTGTGAGGCAACAGAATCATAATCTAGTTCATGATTTCCATTCAAGATCCCGTTTTCAGTTTCTGCACCAATTTCATCGAAAAGAGGAAGTAGTCTCTTTGCCTTAGCACCAATGTATTTCCTACCTTGTTGATCATGCTTTCCATTCATTTGCTCGAAATGGCCATTTGCAGCAACCCCATTAGGTTCATGATCCTCATTGTAACCATTGCCATTCTGTTGATGCAAATGATCAATTGATTTAATGTCCTCATAATGGTGCTCCTCTTCATCATTCAATGTAAACAGCTTCTCTTCCAAAACCTTGAGCTGCTCAAGAATTGATATCCTTTCATCCTCAAAACTAGCCAATGATTCCTCCAAATACAAAACTGCATCAGCGGGAGTGTGCTGATTACCACTTTCTTGATTGTGCTCGAAACTTTCGTCTTCCTTTGCTTCATGACTCAAGTCAACAGATACGCCATCACTATCCTCATTGCTATAAGAAGCTGATGGAGTTCTGCTTCTTCTTCTCAACATCTGCATTTTCTCTTTCGCCTCATAATCTTGTACCTTTTTGCGATAAATCTCCAGCTCTTTTTCTACCTCAGCCTTCTCCTTCTCCCTCTTTACCATAATCTCATTCAGCAGCTGCAGAGCTTCTTGGTCATACTCGGATTGTTCATCCATCATTCTTTGATACTGCAAAGCTTCCATTTGCATTGCTGCCTTCTCTTCTTGAAGCCTGTTTATCATCGCCATTGTTTGGTTTGCAGCTATTGCTGAAGCACTTCTCTCTTCTTCTAATTCTGCATACAAAACATTCAAAGCCTTCCGCTGAGCTTTCAATGCTGATTTCAACTTGTCAACAGTTAATGCTCCATCGTCGGCATCAATGTCACTTATAACACTTCCTCCATCCAAAGACTCTTCTGTTCCAGATTCTCTTCTATCAAGCAGCAACAATTTCTTGTGCAACTGACGGAGACTGTCCGTGGAAGTCGGCGTATCAGGAACTTTCTCTTCCTCATTCTCATTAAGCTCTGAAGTTGAGGATAAATGATTATGTATCATTTTGTCACTTGTTTCGATCACTATGGTCGTAAATTCAACATCATCTTCAGATTGCCTAAAGCCTAATATTAAACAAAACGCATATTAGGGTATCAAAAAGAAGAAAAAAAAAAGAAGCCATTTAAGCTCATAAAAGTGATAAATAGATATTGAGGCTTACCATGATCATAATTGTCCGCCTGAAATTCGGAAGAGCCAGCAAATACACCCTCTTCTTTGCACGGAGATGAAGGAAGATCATCTTGAGTTTGAAGATCGTCAATTGGTTCATGATCGGGGATCTCTGTCCCTATTGAGATCTCGGCATCCGTTTCATCACTTTGCATTTGAAGCACATCATCACACACTGCATATATCAACAAGTTGCTCGTATAATTCATGATATAATTTCAGCATAGAGCATAAAAAGAGATTGTAACAAACAAAATTAAAACATATACCTTGATTAGCATCTGATTCCATATCTTGTGCTGCTGTTGCATCGCTTTCTTGAACATAATCTTCTCCGTCCGTAGACAGAATTTGAGTCGTTTGTTCTGTTGCATCACTTTCTTGAACATAATCTTCTCCATCAGTAGACAGAACTTGAGAGGATTGTTTTGTTGCAGCACTTAGTTGAACATAATCTTCTCCATCGTTTGACAGAATTTGAGTCATTTGTTTTGATGCAGCACTTGCTCGAACATCATCTTCGCCAGCAGTAGATAGAATTTGAACCATTTGATGGACAGCAACTTGTTCATGCTCCTCCTCCTCTTTCTCCTTCACTTGTCCAACCTCTGCTTGTATGAATGCAGACCATTCACTCTCATTCAGTTCCTCATCTTCAGCGTCCGCAGCCCTAATTTCCTCTCCATTGGCATGACCCGAAACTAATGCCTCTGCCTCTCCATAACTGGCCTTATTCTCCACATCCAATTCAACTTGTGTTGCAACATCATGCATGGTGAAATCCAATATAACATCTTCATTTCCAGAATCCCCTTGATCTACCTCCTTAAATTTATATGCATTTTTATTTTCAGGTGTAGCGGGATCAATAAATTCCACCGGAATCAAATGACAATCATCTCCATAAATGTAAAACTCCAAATGCTTAGTTCCAATTTCAGGAGATGATTCTTTACCATAACTCACTTGAATTGCACTCTGATCACAAGATGGATTATTCATCAACGCATTCAACTCTTCTTCCTTGATACTCTCTTGCTCTTTCTCTACAAGAACATCAAATTTTTCATCTCCATTAGCTGCCATATCTTTGCGATCATCATTAGAAACAGAACCGGAACAATTCTTCTCTGCCTCCAGCTCTGTTCCTTCAACAAAAACTCCCCTGTTTTCCTCAGTCCTCTGTTCATCTTCAAGCTGATTGGACACAAGCTCTGATCTGCTTTGATCAAAATGATCGCCATCATCGATTCCATCACCTTCCACAGCTTCTTTGATCAAATTTCCTTTCTGGGTAAAATCCAAAACTTCCCAAGGAGGCTTGACTAACACACAAGGTGAATAAAAATTCCTCTCTGAGCTCACACCGCAACAAGAACATTTAGAAATCAATCCACCACTTTCAACAGCAACTTCACCAGGACCTTGAACCAAACCAATCTTCTTCATCCAGGGAAAGAAAGCATAATCTCTTGAAAATTCAGGACACTCAAGCTGCTGAGACGAGGACGAGCAATCCTCACACATATCCTGAGATTCTGAGAGTTTCTGATGATTGGGACAGAATCCCAGTTTAGAAATCTCCTTGGCATGAGCATCACAGACAAGATCTCTATAAGATTTTTTGTTCTTTTTAGAGTCAATGAGGTGATCAAGCCTACAACACCAAAGACAGGGCTTTTTAAGGCCAAAATATTCAGCATATTTGATGATGAGATAAGAAAAGAGAGAATTTAAGAGAAGGGAAAAGATGAGAATCCATTCAAGAAATGCATAGACTAAAATAAGAGTGATTTTGTTGGTGTTTCTATGCAACATCGTTGCAAATTTGTTGGCTGCCATTAGTGATTTCTCTGTTTTGAGGTATGTACAAAGAGATTGAAACAGAGGAAACTGCAGAATGACGAAAAGAGAAAATTGAAGAAGGAGAGACAACAGAGAAACAGAGAAGGAGCAGACAGAGGCAATTGGTTTTAATTTCAGACTGAAAAATGGCGGTTTGAATGGGAATGACAGCCAAATGAGACTTATAAATGCTGCTGATTAAAAAGAATGTTAGAAATCTTATTGAGTCAGAGTAAATAAAAGAACTTTTTTTTTATGGATATTTTTTTTAAATATATAATCTTTTGACAGGATCAAGTAACCATTGAAGTTCAACAAAGTGATGGATCACACTATTATTATTGTAGATTAAGGGGAAGATATTTCAACTTGAAATCTTATACCAAACTCTTATTATTATTATAAGAAATGAATATTTCTTTTAAAAATTATTAATGTTTAAATTTAGAAGCATCACTCATAACCTGTAACATTATTTGGAAATTTAATATTAAGATCAAAATTTAAATAAACAATTAAGGTAGCATATTTCTTGTGACCTGTGATGTAGTGTGTACTGTGGGTAACAACATTGCATTAGTACATTAATATTTAATATAGCATTTCTCTTAAAAATATAGTAAAGGAAAAATGAATGTTCATATTAAAGGCTCAGCTTGATGTGTGGGTTTTTCGGATTCTAATTTATTATATTGGACATTTCTGCCCACGCAACAGTCTGGCTTTGGTTTTACAAGTTACAAATAAGGTGGGTGGGCCCACAAACCATCAAAAATGAGTTGGTGGACCACTCTCAAAATAAAGTGTGGGACCCTTTTAGGACGCCCAGATGCTCCTCATTATGCAAGTCTGCTTCTCAGCCATCTTTGCTTTCCGGTTTTTTCAATTTCATATGGCAGACTTCCCCCCCCCCCCTTCCCCCCCCCTCAAAAGTTCAAATAAGAAATAAAGAAGTACTAATTGTGCGTTAAACTAAGGTTATTTAAGTTATTAATAGTTATCAGTCGCTTAATGAACTCAAAAAATATATATGGCTAACAAATTTATTATTTACTATTTTCAACTTTTGTCATATGAGGAGGCGCATTCATCATGTAGTTTGTGAAATTGTGAAATGAGCATCCGCTTGAAGTGTGATAATATCAAATATCACATAATAAAAGATTCAATATTTTTTTTTTTTTAGGATTTACTCTGTAAAATAATTTTGTTTAAGAGAGATCTTAAATATGATTAAGAAGAGGCTTATGGTTATGTACCATCAAAACCCTTCATAGATAAATCATTTTAAGAGCCAAATTGTGTGGCTCTTTTGTCTATATGTCGTGTGTGTATTTTGAAGGAGCATATGAATCAGCACTCGAAATTTTGTATTGTTTGGATATGACCACATTTAATTTCTTATTAATTTCTTATTAATTTCTTGCTTTCAAATCAATTTTTGGCCAACCCTTTTTGAGTTTTTCTGATAGGAAGAACTCTTTACCAGTCGTCATTGGATTGGTCTAATTGGGTAGGACAGAGCTTCACCGCCATGCATCCACTTTCATTGTCACGTCCTCCTATTATCAAATCAATATTAGCATATGTATGATACACTTTCATTTTATAACACCACTTTATAAATAACAAAAATAGATTTGCAGGCAATCAAGTAACTAAAATAAAATTAATCTGATTCACGAGTTAGATTTAAGCAGTTAGTTCCCAAAGATAAATATCGAAACTTGACCAATTATTTTATCCCCTAATATTTATTTCAAGTGTGGTATACTTAAATGATTGGATGTTTAATTTGAAGAAGAAATTCAATCGTGTGATTTTAAAAATTTTCTAAAGATGAAATTTGAATGTCGATTGATGTTACGGGTGAATCATTTCTAATAATTATATAGAACTGTCAGACATATTTCACTAATATATATTATTAATTTTTGAAGTACACATTATGCAATTCTAGAAGTATCTCACAAGTATGATATGTTAGCATGTTTCATGCCCACAATAAATTCATAAAATAAATTTGATAAATTTCGTTAGTCGATCTTTCAAAGAGATCACAGAATTTCTTTTTCTTTTTCTTTTTTGAAAAAAAAAAAAATTATGCTGATCTTGAAACACATAGGCAATAGTAGTACTAAAATAGATAAATTTAAACAAATTACATTAGTATTTTGCAGATTTCATCTTTTGTGGAGGGACCTCAATTTGTGCCATGGCCCTCCAAGTTACTTTAGCTTTAGTTAAAATTAACAACAATCAACCCCTTAATGTTTTATTTTTGCCCCCACCAGCTTTTATATCTGTGGATCCCAAGTTCTTAATTAGGTTAACCTCTAAAGATAATTTTGTTTCCGCTGCTTTACTAACATGACCAGAAAATTGAAAATGAAAGATTAATGGGAGAAATTTTTTGCTCTTTTTGCTGGGATTTTATGACCGCTTTTTGGGAATTGCAAGGGAATCTTTAACTTTAATGTCTCAAAAAAAATATATAATTGGGATTTAATTGATTTAAAGGCTTGTATTATTTGGAAAAACCCTCTTTTAGCCTTTAAATTTTTGACCAAAAAGGCAGTAATGTATCCTTCTTCCCAAAAGGCAATTACCCCCAAAAAAAAAAAAAAAGAAGAGAGAAAGAGAGCTCAAATTTTCCTAATTCTATATTTGCACTTGATTCCTTTGTAATATTTGGTTGAAATAGATAATATTGATTTCGAGCAAATAATATTTTGATTAATAAATAATGATATTACACATACTTCTCTACCACTCTTAAGAACCATTTTTTTTCCTTTTCTGAGTACTTAAATCAAATAAAAAATGTTCTTAATCATCAAGAATCTTTTTACCATTATTTTTTTTATTATGCTAGAATATTAAAACATATATAAAAGTTCTCGAGGGCGAATCTAGCTATTTCTTTACTTCAAGGAAAGCCCAATCTTATATTAATCAAAATTAATTTCACGCACTATTAATTAAAAAAAAATTCATAATATAATCCACACTCTGTAGAATGGTCCGAGATTATGCGCCATAAAAGCTCCTAATCATTAATTAAATTAACAAACAAATTGTTCAAAAATTAAGAGCGACACGGGTCTTGAATCTTTAATAAAATTAAACAAGATCAAATTTGACTACTGAAGAATAAAAAGATCATGTGATGGTCTCAATCGATAAGAGGGACCATTGGCCATGGCCGCAGGGTTCGCGTGGTAATGAAGATATGTTCCAACAAATTAATGAGAAATATAAACAAATGTTTCTTTTGCTTAATCTTGTATAATAATCATATATATATATATATACAACAAGGGACCCTATCTTCTTCATTCCCAATGATAGACTTTAAAACCTTATTTTTAAGCATCCGTTGGTATTATATATCATTTAAGGGCCACGCTCATTTGATTAAAAATTAACCTAACCATCATTTATGTTTTATGTAATGGTATAGTTCTAAACAAATTAATGACTCGATAACAATGAAAGATTGATAATATTCAAATGATATCCTTAATCATCGATCTTAGATCCAAAAATGTAAAGATATATTATAAACTTAAGGTGTAATCGAAATTTCTCATTAATGATAAGAGAAATGGGGAAAAAGAAAAGGAGTTAAGGCTCAAACTATAGAGTTTAGGTTTGTTTAATGGCTAAAAATTTGGGGAAGTAAGTGTTACAAATAATGAAAGATGATGCGTAGGAGGGATAGCTCAAGCAACAAGTCGTATAAAAGAAGAATGATAAGATTCTCATGACTTTGAGTTGGGATAAGCATAAGAAATATAGTTCAAGTGTCCAAATCGATGAGACCTTGGCCTACAACATCAGCTTTTGCTCCTCGTAAAGGACTGTTTCGGATAGCATTTTCAAGAAATTATAAATACAGAAAACATAACCCAAAAGCTCATGATGTAAATTTTGGATTCCAGTTCCTACTTACAGATAAGTTGAAAGGTTTGAAATTCATTTCAATTCCTACTTACATTTATGCAATATATAAGATTTTATTATTAAAAATTAAGAAGAAAAAAACAAGGGAAAACCTCCCAGAAGTGTGGTGAAATGGAGATCAAGAGTTGACACCAAAAAGTTGATGTATGTTTGTCATACACTAAGATACAATAATCTTATGGCATCATGTGCTGACCTTTCCTAGGCTTTAGATTAGATATCTACTTCAAATGAAAATGTTAAATAGGACATGTTAGATATATATATATATATATAAAGGAGAACTATTTTTGTCTGGATCAATCAACTCAAATAGGTTACACATTCACAACAATTTTTCCCTTTCTAGGAGGATAAAAATGTAAAACTAAACCATGCTTAATTATATATTTTGTAAGAGAATGTGGTTAAATGGTTAAGATATTTTTTTATCTTCTTAGTGTATAACTAAATAGAAGACTTCTTTTTGCCTTCAGATTTTCAGGTGTCTTTGGGGACACAACAATGGGTTATTGCATGCAAAAGGTTAATTGAAAACAATTTCCCTTATTTTGGTTCACAATCAATTTGTGCTAAAGATGCAATTAGTTTGCATTTGCTTTTATATATATATATATATAATTACTTTGTAAGAAAGAAATATTCTTTTTATACTAATCTTCGTATTAAAGGAAAACAGATCAACAATATTCTACTCATAAATTTTAGCTATGAATTTTTAAAATTCTCATGTGCACATTAATTGACGCAAATTGCACCAAGTAGAAAATATTCAAATAACCAAATTCTTCCATCTAGACATTAATGATTTAAGGAGGTTTTTATTTGATAAGTCTCTAGAAGCTAAAAAATTAAAATTTTCTCCCAACTTCCATTTTACGGCATACAGGAATTAATCAAAATCTGAATACAATATCTAAAAGCGATTGTTAGAGAAATATTTGATATTTTTATGCAACATTGTAACTGTTCAGAAAAGCTACTTGACATTTTTTATAAAAAGCACTGTCGTGGAAAAGTGCTTCTCATAAGTCACAGGAGCACTCCCAACCGTGCCCGTGCAATAAATGATGATGCACATTGCTCAATCTTGATTCAAAGATTGATTCCCAATTAAACTTTATCAAGCAGATTGGTGGTAACTTGATCACCTATCATCTCGTTTTGTGAACAAATTTGAAATATGGCTCTTATGAATTATGATCCCTCCATGTATGTACATAAATTTGAAAATAATCTTAATACAGAATTTTCAAGACTCTAAAACTTTTGTTTACATTACCGTCAATTTGACAACCAAAGCTGGCTTATAAAAATTACAATTGGCAATTTGGCACAGCTTATTCTTTTTTGGGGAAAAAAAAAAACTTAGGATTCCATGATTAACAATGAAAAAGCAAATTAATAATGAAAACCAGCTGTAATATAACCACAAAAGAAGTACTAATAAAGATGAAAAAAATGGAAAAATAATGTATCAAAAAGAAAAAGAAGTACAAGCAAAAGAGCGAATACGAATGAGGAGTGTGAGTGTAATGATGGTGATTTGAGAGCATTTGAAGAGGTGTGGTGTGGGGGCACTGACCCCTCCCCCCCTTACCCATCTTTAGCTTTTTGCCTCCTTCTTTGGCTTTTGAGTAAACCAGGGCACTCTCTCTTTCTTTTCAAACAATAGACCCCCTCTCAAAACAAAAACAAAAAAATTAGGCAATCGTGGGTAGAAGTGAAGGCATGACATAAGAAGTACTGTTAGGAGATTTCATGAATGAGAATCATTGCATGATTAATCTTTGGCTATGGTTATGTTGGAGTAGATCTACGGTGGAGTACGAATCTCAACCACACACGCAAAATAATAAATAGTAAAAAATTCATTATAACTTTGATCGTGTGGTTATGAAAGAGTGTTCTACTTCAGAACAACTCCAACATAATCAAACCCTTAACCTTCAAACATGCAGAAAAAGCACATGTTGTTGTTGCACAGCCAAGATACGCACGCCACACTGCTCTGGATCCAATGAATACTTTAAATGCATATGAATTATATATCTTTGGGGTAATTTTATGAATTGTAATTGTGAGTACCTATTTTCTTTTTTTTTGATGAAGTAAAAATTTTGCTGAAGATTATCAAATGAACTGCAAATTTAAAATGTTATAAATTTGACTCAGCACGTAACATGATATGTATAGATGATAAACGTGCCAAATGTATTATGAAAAGTATATGATTGCTTCTTGAACAAGTGGTTCGGTAAAAATTTTTCTTGGTAATTAATTTGTTTTCAAGAAACAACCGAGTTGGTCTTTTGCGAAAGAAAAAGGTTCAATATTCGAATTCCCTCGCATCAATCACGAATAGGCAATGAGATGAAAGATTGGGAAACTTGATAAATGAAATTAAAAAAAAAAAGGGTTGAGTAGGGCCAGTAAATGAGAAGCCTAGACCCAATCAATCTTTAAGTGATGCCAAATAATCGGTTATATTGGGGATTGATTGATAAGCTTCATGTACATATGGTCAACACCCAACACACAACATCAACAGTCCTTACCAAACATCGAACGAGTCAAAAATAACAAACAGTGAGGATACAAAAGAACTTCAGAGGAACATTACACGATTAGGTATCCAACCAAATACTAAAAGAGCTGAAAAGTGGATATAACAAATCACGAGTAGTTCTTAACATATTATTTTTATTTTTATTTTTTGATATATTCTTTCTTATTTAAAACATTGGTCGTTAGTTATAACTTATTTGATACAAACAATGTTCTTTGTTCTTTATTGAAAGTGGCATACGATACTCCCACAAAATGTGAGACTCGAACCGAAACACAAAAATGAACAACGTCTTCATGAAAATACCGAGGGGAAAAAAAAAATCATAGTCATATGTAAGGAGATTGAGGCGTACTCTCAAATAATTATTATTCATTCAAAACTCTACTCTTAAATTTTGTATGATAATAATCTCATTCATTCAAAAAATCTACATTCTATAAATATAACATGACAAAAATGCATAATTGTTTGTAGATTCTTAAATTAATTCTTTGGTGATAGATGCCACATACCAAAATAATAAAAAATAATAATCAAATTACATATAGTCTGTCAGTTTCTCCTGAACAACAATTTGCTTCTCATAACTAAATAATAATCTTCCAAGTACAACATGCCAATCATCAGCAGCAGCAGAGTAGATTTAGGCATGCAAATGATCTGAATGTATGGAAATGGATGGGGTAATAGTAATAGGGGCAAAAGAAGAAAAGAGAGTTCAGCTGAAATCAGTATATTTATGATCCTCTAAACCGTGCCTGCTGGTAACTATTACACCATTTACTTACTATTCACTCAGCAACTTTTACAACCAAAAACATATCAACTCGGGCTGAAAACCAACAAATTTTGAGGGCCAAATGCCCCCATCAAACCCACAATGCCTTTCACTTACTTCCAAAATACAGCAAGATCAACTGCTCCAAACATAAGTATGCTTTTCAATTGTTCATGAACTTCATTACAAAAGACCTGGTGTCCCGAAAGGATTGTTTGCTTGGGGATGTGTAACGGGATTCAAAGGGAAAGCTCCAAACCCGGTGTCACCGAAAGGATTTGATGGGTTCATCATCAAATGTTGCTGCTGTGGCAGCTGCTGGTAGGTAGGTTGGAATGGACCAAAGGGGTTGGTCTGCTGTTGGGCCATTGCCGCCATTTGAACCGAAGGAGGGGGAGCAACACCGTTGGACATTGCAAATATATCTTGTACTTCAAATGGATTTGGGGCTGCTGCTCCATAGGCAGGCTGCTGGGCTCTATATGCAGCTTCATCATACAAACTGTTCAGAGTGAGGGAGTCCAGTCCACCAGCCTAACATTCATTAACAGAAATGCTTCATTAAGAAAAGAGCCATGCACTTCTCTTTCCATTTTGTGGCAACCTAGCAACATATGAAGTTGATCACAAGATAAAACAGAAAAAGAGTCTACCAATTGCCGCTCATTGGCTGAAGAAATATTGGTACTGGGGGTGCTGACCAGTGCAAGTTCCCATCCAGTGGGATCAAAATCTTTTGTTAGACCAGCACCAGAGTTAAATGTTGGAGCTGTAGCACCTGCAGCGAAAGGGCAGCACTTGGTAAGGATAATAAGCAACCAAAAATTTACAGAAATAGGATGTGGGAACACTCAGATGAGAAAAACAAGAAAAGCAACATTACCAGGTTCGGATGGTACTATCGCTAGAGCTAAGGCATTACTTTCCTCAATTGCAGATGCATCAGGAGCAGCATGACTCAATCCCTGAACCCACACCGAAAAAAAAATGAACATAATGATAGACAATAAAGAGGGGGAAGTTCTGGTTAAGAATCAAAAGGTGCAACAATAAGAATGAATAAAATTGATTACCAGCAGATCACCGGTGTCCATGTTGTTCTGAGGAGGAGCTGGTGGAGTAGGTGGTCCATCCTCAATATTAGTAACAGGAACAATATCGGAAGAAGGTGCTTCAGGTTCATCGTTAGGCACATTAGCATCTTCAGAAGGACCTTCTTCCGGTCTGTATGTTAATAGCTGTTTATAATTGGGGGAAAAAAAGAAAAAAGATTATCCTCAAAACAATATTCATTTTGAAGAAAAAACAATGATGAATAACAATCAAATCCAATGACACCTATTGAGAACTAGATTGAGTTCATGGTAAGACATGAATCATTTCCATCCACTGTGGCCAGGCCATAACATCAGTAAAAGACTTAAAAAAGTTATCATATCATTGCTTACTGCCCTTGTTACATCTGATTTTTCGTCTGAACACTCAAATCAAATTACTACTCGAAGGCAATATCCTGGATGTTTGTTTAATGCAGCAAAACTATCTTAGGCAATTTCCTGTCATCATATAATTGATTTATTACTCCTACAGTCCTATCTTATTTCACATAAATTCACTCCCCTCTACCTCTCTCTTTCAAAAAGAACCCTTGTCCATATGAACAATCTTTCTTCAGCCATGCTTATCTTTCAAAATGTTTCCTTAAGGAACTGTATTGAATCCAACAAAAAGGTGACTGGCTAGTAGAGTTGTATTTATTCTTTCCCTTCAAAATTAAATGGCATTCTTGATTCAAAGCCATATCCCTATTCATCAATATCAACATTTCAATTTTCTCTATTCCCAAATGTATAGTCAAACTAGGTGAAAAAAAAAAAAAACAACTGTTCACTTGCTGAGTCCTTGACCACAATTGACTCCATCTTGCCCCTAATTTTACTAAAATTTATTTCAAATTCTGCATAAGTTCTTCCTAGACTCAAAGTTTCTACCACCTTCGTAACTCTAGTTTGCAGTTAAAATAATATAACCAGTCACCTTATTCTACATAAAGATTTGGGGGGGAAAAAATCAACAGATATTGGATCATAATTCTGTGCAACAGTACTTTACCACAGATTATCAAATGAGTACGTACCAGTGGCTCACTTGGAACAGTAACCACCCGGGGAGCCTCTCTTATATACTCTTCCATTGTTGTAAGAAAGGATTGTGGTGGCTGAAAAAGAACAAAAACTTAACAAAAATTTTGTTTGATGGAGCAAAGAGAGTGACCTAGAACCAACTAAACTATTCAATCACCATCATAGCCTCAATACCTCTCTCAGAACAGGAAACTGAAAATTCCTAGCAAGTTCCAATCCTTTGCAAACATCATAGAAATCAGAAAGGCTCCCTGCCTGCATTAAAAAACCAAAGATAGTACGTCGTGTCAGAGGTATTTTGTACGTAAATAATAGCTGTCAATCATATATTCAACTAAAAATTAAGTTAACGAGATATATGGCTGGCATCACCTGCTGGCCAGCTCGTTTGTATATCTCAAGGGCTTTGATAGCTTCATGTCTGGGCATCTCAAAGAACTGCAAAGAAATGAAAAATTAATTAGAAAAACAGAGACAAAGTGTAACAGCATCTAGCTAAAACAAGAGGATCTTGCATGACCCATCAGTCCAAATTACCTTATCGACAAGATTGATGATTCCATCATTAATCGCACAATATATTTTAAAGCTCTCTTTCAATACCTGAAAATTGTACGCATTGACAAGGTCAAAATGAGCCACTTAAAGTTCTAAATCAGCAGAAAATTTCTTTACATTACACAACCAACTAGGGGAGAAAGTGTGCGTGGAATGGGGGAGAGAGAGGAGAGAAAACCAAGACAAATTAAGGAGGGTTGCAATTCTATGTTCTGATAACAATTTCATACCAAATAGTAGGTAAATCAACAATTTTGTCTGCAATTTTTTATTTTTCACACAAAAAAAGGCATTAACTACCCTATAATTCACCAAAAAAGAGGAAAAGATGGTAGACATACCAGAGCCAAAGCATACTGTATGACATAATTATGAACAGCTGCACCTTCTGGCTGCAAAGACAGAAGGGAATCGTCACGGGAACAAATCACTAACTGAACAAGGGAAAAAATTAACATTAAACAAGACCAAAAACAATACCTGGCAGCCAACCAGACGATGCAGCAGCTGCTGCAAAGCAGGCAACTGCTCCAAGAGTTCTTCACTTTCCAAATCCCTGGTTCTGCTGTAACCCTGCCCATTGAAGGGAGAAAGATGGGAAAATGTAATGAATGCACAAAGATTAGAGTCAATCAAGCCCAAATAATTACATACAGTTCCAAATTACATAAAAAATACTGAATAGACAACAAACTCATTGAAGTTCAACATTGCATTCAATTTAGGTAAAATTATACGAGTTTCTATCACTCAAGTTCAACATTGCATTCAATTTAGGTAAAACTATGTGAGTTTCTATCACTCAAGCTACACTAACCATCGCCCCAAATAAAGTCACCGATTTTCAAGTTAGCCAAACTAACATTTCTTGATTTCATTTGTGAATACTCTTCGTCTTTTGTTCTTCCTTGGGCACATCTAATCATCAAGTATTATTTCCATGTGATTTTCCCAGCACAACAGAAATGTTAAAATTAGTAATTTTGGGTGCATACCTTGTCCTCCCCTTGGACAGGTCTTGGAAGACGCTCAGCTTCTATATCATACTTTAGAATCCTGAAACATTCGAGTCGTTCCTCCAAAAATAATGCATATGTACGTACCCATGCAGAGCAATCCCAGGCTGAATGAACAAATAAAAAATAATGAACATTAACTATACTACTTGTTCTTGTATATAAGCATGCAATAATCAAAGGATATTAATGACAGTCAAGATATTTGAGAATAGGGATAAGAGCATCAAATTCACCAATAGGGCTTGAATCATCCTTGAAATTAGAAAGTTGGAGAATGCGCCCTCTCAGTTGGAAATTCAGAAGTTCTTCTCTGAAAGTAGGATCGCCCTCTCTCAATGTCCTATGGATAACTATTAGTGTTTTTAATGCAACCTGTTGAACAAGAAATAAAGTCCCAATATTAATATGTTCCTTATTCACGCTAAAACAGACTAGCCAGAAACTGAAAATAACTAAACCATAAATGCATAGATATTGCGCCCATGATTTAATTTTCACAACCAACAAAAAAAATTGATGGAGTTCAAGGTTCATGAATTTGAGATGCACCAATGGCATAAGTGCCCTGTAGACAAGAAGACCACCAAAAGGCCAGCTAAATGATTTCCACATGTCTACCATAAGAAAGCACAGGAGAAGGGATCTCCATGACCTTATAAGCAAATTTTGAGCATTGAGCCCAATTATTGCCAACTGCCTTAGAATATAGGAAAAAAAAGAAAAGAGTGAAAATTTAATTTTGTAAGCGCAAATTTTAATATGCTAACATTCCCTATCAACCAAAATGGGGACTTATATTAAAAAAACCACATGACACCAAACTTAATCCAGGTATAGCCAAATATATCGTAACACACCAAGAAGACCAGTTAACAAGGTATCAACCGAAAACAAGTTTATTTCACATAATCTAACGCTGTTTCATTGAAAGGGGTACTTTTATGTAACCTTTAGACCCAAAAAAAAAAAAAAAATCCTTTAAGCATTTCCCAGTAAGTATAATCCTTTCCGAAATCATCTCCAGTGAGTCTAGCAGACAGCTAATTTTACAGCAGAGACACATGAAGAACAATGATTAACAAGGAATATTACAAAAAGCTTCAGTATGATAAATCATTGCAAATACCACAGATGTTTAATTATTTTGTGCCAAAACAAATGCTATGCTCCAATCACTTCAAGAATTCATTAATTTAAATTCATTATCTTAGTAATTAAAAGAAAGGGGAGAAAAAATTACGGCTGTAACCAAAAGAAAATACAGGAAATTAAAACTTTGTGCAACAAAACTTAAGTGATTTAATGTCAATACGAAATAAGTTACTAATAACACAAGCTCCAGTAACAATTCTGATTTACATATGAAATAATTTAAAACCTTAAACTTGCTAACTGGCCATTACTCGTATGACTAATTAAGCGTGCTTTTTATGCAAAAACTTTTGTCTTTTTTTTTTTTTTTATAGTTTACATTAAGCAAATTTAGCCTTAGCAATGTGAAAAGGTATAAACAGACAATCAACAGAGACCAAATTCTGCCATAAAACATTTGTAATAGATCTAAGTACACATAGTCTTGCAACATGATCGATCATAAGCAAAATCTAGACCATAAAATAAAATAAAATAAAAATGAGAAATTTACTACGCAATCAAAGGAATAAATGGATCAACTAAAATCTGTACCGTCCAATTACGCGTTTTGGCCAATCTACGACCAAGAGCATGAATGCAATAAGCAACATCTGCTCGAGGCCGAATTGATGATGTGGCAATCAAGATTTCTGCAATAAATTTTCAATTTTGTTCAAACAAATCCCTAATAAAAATAGATCCATAAATAAAAAAATAAAAAAAAACGAAAAATGAAAAATTGCTCACTTCTTAGGTGTCGCTCTTTGGGAGGGCACTCGACGTGATTAGTTGCTTTGACTATGGCCACATCTAAATCCTAATAATAGCAAAAGCGAAAAACTAATCAAAGTCAAAATCGAATCTACAAGAGGGAAAGAGGAGTGATACTGATGCTAAGAACGAAACGGCACCGCATAGTCGCTGTTAACATGAGCGAGGCCGACTTTGGTGGTGTCTTTGAGAGCGCCATAAGCCTTTCTCCACGTCTGAAGCGTTCCCATTTCTACGGAACTTGCTGTTGCTCTTCGCCGCTCAGATCGCTCTCTCTCTGTCTCTCAGTTTCTGATTTCTATTTTTTTCTATTATTTTTTATTTTAAATTTTATTTATTATGCTTATTACGTGGTGTTGAGGCCTGCGTTCTCTCTGTTTTTCTGAGAGTCCAGAAAAGAGGAACTGATCCGAGACAGAAACGAGATGTTATGTTTTTCGTTTTCTATTTTCTATTTTTTATTATTTATTTTTGTTTTTGATTTCTGTGAAAAGTTTATTTATTATTTCTTAAAAAATGTAAACTGCAGTGAGTACTAACACTTCAGTCCCTAAATATTTAATGTATTTCAAATAATTATATAGTGTATTAATTTCTATTAAACAGGCCCCAAATCGAAGGAATGGCATGTCATTCAGCAGATCTAGAGCCGGTGATCTTCGCGCTCGTCCTTGTCTAGAACGAGTGAATGTGATTGGAGAACTCGCATCACTTGCCTAATCTCTTATTGAATTAATTTATAATAGATTTTCATAATTTATTGTCTAGTGATTACTATCATAATTAAAACAAACAATTGAACATTAGTAAGCCAACACAACAAAACTCAATTATTTTTAAAGAATGCAACTTCGATTTGAATCTTTTGTTTCAAAAGTTTTAGTTTTAATAGTAGCGTCTAGTTAGTTAATAGTAAAAAGTTTTGGTGAAAATAAAAAAAAAGTACTATTCAAATTAAAATCTTATAAGTTTCTCAATCTTTATATAGTATTTTTTTAAAAAAACTTATAAGTGCTAATAAAAAATAATAATTTTACTCAACTAGTTTTATTATTTTTTTATCTCTATAGTTAATGGTTGGAATCTTATCATTAACGTCGGAATAGATACGTACACTATTTTTAAATTATTCATATATTTAAGAAAATACTGTTTTTCTCCAAGTTATTTATATTGAAATGAACAATAAAAGAAAGGTGTAATTTACAAGAAAAAGATTTTGGATCATTTCAATGCAGTAGGTTAGAGACGACGCAAATAGATAAATTAATGAAATTAAGTGATTCGTTGAGAAATAACAAAAGAATTTAGGGATTCTGATGTTAATACTCCGATTCTGCATTTCTGCCGATTTGGTTGGCTTTTGGCGGCCAATCTTTTCATATGCGTCATCATCATTGCTGCTTTCGGAATTGGTTGCTGCGCAGAATTGGCCTTGCTGTCAGGGATTTATTAATCCAATGTAAATTAAAAAGAAGGGCGTGTTTGGCATGCACGAAAATGGAGGTTTAAGTACAATTCTCAGAATAATTAATTTTAAAAGTTAAGCATTTCAAACATTAGCTTTGACGAAAACAATTGAATTAATCAACTTTAAGATAATTTATGAGTTCGCCTGATTAATTTGACTTCCAGAAAATGTTCAATGCACTGCATAATATGATTTATATGTATAAGGTGTCTTTAAGTATTCAATCTAAAAGTTCTGCATTGTAGATAAGAAACTTATTTATAATGTATAGATTGTTAGAAAAAAAAATAAGATATGAGTTTAAAGGTGTCTTTAACAACGCAGTTGCTCCAAACGCACCGTAAATAATTTAGTGTTCAGTTTCTAATTATCAATTGGCATTCAAGGAAATCATAATTGTAATTTTTTTTTTTGGGTGCAAATTTGAATTTTTCTTATTAAATGTCTAATATATCACGAGTTATAAGATTTAATATTTTAAAAAAGAATGAGTAACACCACAGCCACAAATATATTTCTCAACTAATGTTGATAACCGGATGCTCTGCATATTATCATTAGTTATTTTTATCAAATGATTATGTTATGCCTCATTAGTTTATATAAAATTATTTATATGAGTGTATGTGACTCTATAATTGTTTTTAAAAAATATATAAATAAAAAAAATAGAAAACACAAAGTGAAATTAAAAAGGAAAAAAATCAAAGATTAACATCTGCGAGCTGGAATTACATGGGCCGCGGGAGGGTGACAGAAAAATGTTTCATTGTCTTGTAACTTTCTTTTTAATTAATTAATTAAAATAAAGATTTTTTTTTTTAAAAATATTCCTTGATTGGGTGGCAAATTGTTGTCTGCCGGTTGGGAAAGAGTTAAGAACAAAGTTGTATTTCAAAATTATAAAACCTTAATAAAACCTGAAAATAAATAAAACGGACAAAGTTATTTATATATATATATATATATATATATATCGAGCATCTAAAAATAAATAAAACGGACGGTTTGGTGGTAGAGAAATGATTCTTCATTAAGGACCTGTCTATGTTACAGATTCTGTAACAAACATCTCCCGTCATCCCACCATCCGATTTTCTTTTGTTTAGTTTCTCACTCCACATCCAACCACATCCAACGGCTGATGCTGCAGTCTGTACCTTACAGATTCTGTAACGTAGTTTTGTCCCTTCAATTAATATTGTTTTGGCTTTAGACAGCAGTAAAGTTGACTTTTAATCAAAAGAATATGATGCAGAAAGTTAGAAAATGACTTCCATTCAAAGAAAGGAAGCCATTCGTTTTGTTACTATTATTTGTTTAAGGGAAAAAGAAAACAAAAGGAGCCGCAAGAAACTGGTGAGCAATGAAGGAAGCAAAATTAACTGACCACTTACTACTTCATATTTAAACTTGGAAGTGGGGGAACTGTAAACAACTCAACAAATACTCAGCATCACCAAACATTGGAAGCTAAGAAAAGATTGAAAAAATAAAATAAAATAAAATCACAAAAACCACCTTATACATATGAGCATCTTGAGTGGTCAAAGAAAGAAACGCATTGACGTGCTTTTATCAAATCAGTCAAAGCAGTTGTGCCATACATACGAAGCACCTGTCATGTCAAACTCAAACCTAAGTTATGAGCAAGACCATCGGCCACCGTCTTACTTGCCCCCTCTCCGTGTATTTTTGAACAATAACGAGGAATTTGGTTGGTCATTTCACTGCCGCAAATGATGGGCAAGACAAGAAAATTCTGGCAGATGAGCTTAATTGGCGCTACAAGTCAAGTTAGATTTTTTTTTTTTTTTTTTTTTTGGGGAAAAAGGATTAGTTGCATTGTTGTAGGCTTTTGTTGGTTGTGTTTGGAAGCATTGGCTTTAGTGTGCTAGGGTGCTGTGTGCCTGTCAGAATTGCAAGAGTTTGGTAGTTTAGTTATATATAAATATACTTTCTTCGGAAAGAGCATTTTTTCGACCAAGATTTGCATAATCCTAAGTAGATCCCCAACGCTCAGCATCCATGCTTTAAGAAAAATGTAATGTTAAAAATTAGTTGTTGGATGATACTTTTAGTTTGTACTGTAACTGTATAAGTCAACCAATTTTGCAGTAAATTGCAGAAGTCAATCACTAAAACATCTACCCAATGAAGATATGCTTGAATGTAAACT
This sequence comes from Citrus x clementina, assembly GCF_000493195.1. Classification (NCBI taxonomy): domain Eukaryota; kingdom Viridiplantae; phylum Streptophyta; class Magnoliopsida; order Sapindales; family Rutaceae; genus Citrus; species Citrus x clementina. The sequence goes on from NW_006262688.1 coordinate 27,530,568, forward strand.
GTACCAAAGACCAAAGAAATACTAAGTTAAGATCATTAAATTACCATTTTTGAAGAAAGAAATGACCAATCAGGAAAGACATGGATTAGAGAATGCAGAAGAGGGGTTTGCTACACTTGAATGATGGAACCCGAAACAGGCAACTGTACAGAGTTTTGGTCGTGGATATAGCAACTTGTAAACAACAAAATATGCCCAGAAGAATGAGAGATCATGCTGTTAGAGGATTTCGACATAAAAATCTTGCGCCATAAAGCCGGATGGTCTGTGCTCACATCTGAGTGTTATCAACCAGCGAAGTGCTATAACATTGACAGTAGGCTTGGAATTACATGCTTACATGATCAGGTCATCGAGAAATGGCATGCTGAATGGTAGCTTTATGACTCCTGAAGCAACTAGGAGTGACAAGGTCCACATTGGTAGAATCCATTTAAAGATCACCATCAGAATTCCTTTTCCTGCAAAATTATAAGAGAATAAAAACAACAAAGAATCTGACAACAAGAACGGAAATCTAGGTGTTGCACTTGCATAGAAGTAAACACAGAGAAAGATTTTCCGGGCAACATAGGTGAATGACTTTTAGGATCGGACATGAAATGGTAAATATCTATTATGTTCGTTTTCTAATTCACTAACAAACTTCTGAAGCTTCAATGCCTTATAATTTCGGCAATTAAGCCTCGTTTAAGTAGTCAAGGAAATCACTTCTTGGTATGTTCCCCAGCAAATTATGATTAATTAAGGGCCAAACTTAAACCATATTTAATGCTTTTCCACTATAAAAATGAAGGTTTATCTGTTCATCTCCACCTTTGGATTTGTTATACTTAGACAATCAAATGAGCTAATAAAGTTTAGAAAATCTGAAACGTGAGTCTTCTGAGGAGATATACTGGAGAAAGGAACATAAGAGAAGGGAACTAAAATATACTACTAGTTAATACTGAAATGAGTCACTTGAATGTCCAGCGATACAGAACATAAAATGCGGCAAAAGTCTCATACTGAGCAGCAGAACTTGGCAACTAGGCAATAAAGTCCTCTTTTTGGTTCATGAATTCATCTCACACAATATGCTACTTATTGACATTTGATACGGTATTGATAGTTGTTATTGAACAAACGGATTAAGGGTAAGCTACTCAAGAAGGCGCTATCCAGGTGCCGGATGTCTCAAGACTGACAAGGAAAGACTGTAGAGGTTTCAAGGATTAAGCCAAAGGAAATGAAAAAAAAAAAACCAACTAGATTATAATAACAAAATTCCCCAATCTGTTTATGAGTGCTCTGAGAACTATGGCTATGTTTTACATGGCCCCGCGAACACATGCACTAAGGAGACAAATAAACTCCGCATTACGATGAGCAAAATTATTCACGTTTAGACACCAACTCTTGCATCAATATTTTGAAAGTCATCTAAGTCAACAATTAAAGAACATTGTGAAAAACAAAAAAAAAAAGAATAGCATTAATCATTACTTGTACTCTTAAACCAAAAGGAAGAAATAAAAGAAGGTCAATACTTGATGATCGAAGCCTTTCTTCGGAGTTTTTGGCAAACCATTCTCCTGTCTCACGAATCTGCTTCTCAACTGGTCCTTCAAACATACCACTCAAATCTGGCAATATACCATTATATGTGATCTTTTCTTGATCCAAATCCCTGCTTATTAGCAAATTAACATTTTCAGGCAACAAATCATCCTATCTATAGATGAAAGAAAGGGAGGGGGGGGGGGGGGGGGGTGGAACATAATTTGAAAACCATTAATATTAAAAAATACCAAACAGTCACTTCTAAAGCATTGGTGCTTTTAAAGAAAGTGCTTTTGGTAAAGAAGTTTCCAGAAGAAATTCCTAAAAGCTATTTCTTGCAGAGTGCTTCCTCGGAAAAACTATTGAGCCAAAGGCCAAAATAAATTTTCACAAGCTTATCCGGAAAAGCACTTCCAATGCTCTTTTTATCCCAAAAATCACTTTTATCTATGTCAACAAACACTACAATCAGGCAAAAAAGCGCTTTTGGCAGTTTCAAAGTGCTTTTGACAAAGCTGGCAGTTTCAAAGTGCTTTTGACAAAGCACTCCTAAGCACCATTAAAGAGACAACGTCCAAAATGATCGACATGGTGTTGTTACCAATTGACAATCATCAAGAGTGGCTGTAAGAAAACATACTTGGGTTCAGCATCACGAAAGGTGCCGGCGCTGATGGCACGTTCGATTTGCATAACAGAGTGCTGTTTTGACTTGTCCTGCTTCTGCATGGGCAAGGGCATTTGTTGTTGGCTCTTTCTGGGTATTTTTGTGGGTTTTGTTTTTGGTACTGGAGGCTTGTTAGAATTACTTGTTTGATGAGAAGTAGAAGAAGGAGTAGTGTTGTCTGTTAGAGAAGCTCGAGTTATGTAATGGCAGCAGGATAAGCAAGACATGGTGTGGTGTCTGGGTGTCTGCTGCTTCTGCTAGCTTCTAATTCTACTTCGTTTGCTTATTTTGGAGAGAACAGATAACCGCCAAGCTGAAGCTAGTCAAGTGGAAATATCGTCTAAATGCAACGATATTTTTAAGATAAAGAGGACAAGGCAAATAGAAAATTTCGATGTACAACCTTTTGTAGCAATGGGTACAAGCTATTAAAGCTTTCACCTGTCTAGAGATATAAGTTTAGTGGAAGCATCACACATGAAAGATTTTCGACCTGTGTAATTAGACGAGTCATAAAAGGACAAATGAAAATTAAAAGTTGCATCTAATCTCCAGAAACAGAACAATTTTTTTATAGAAAAAGAACAATGTCGAAGAAATAACATCACTCTACTGTATCCAAGTCCAAACTGATATAACGGCTCTAGAACAAAGTGAATTTGACTTATATCATTGACACATTGTCTAAATATAACAAGTGATTTCTCCTCTTGTAGTCTTATCATTCAAGTATTTTGCACGTATCATCATACAGGTAAATTCCTCAGCAAACGGAGCGCTCTTGTCCACTGTGGTCTCTGTGAAAGAACAATTCTCCTCAAAGCTGGCACAGCTCCGGCAGCTATAATTGCCGAATGATTTTCGCTGTCCATGCTCAGGTTATAGAGTATTGCCAAGCCTGCTTCAACAGCCCTATTACTTCCTTCTTCTATTAGCTTCACCAATGGAAAGATTCCTCCCTCTGAAGCGACAGCTTGAGTAGAATCTACCACCCCTTCGGAGATTATTCTGTTCAGTTCAATAACTGCAGCTTCTCGTGCTTCAGAAGAGGAGGACTTGATCTGCTCGATAAGTCTTGGGATTGCCTCATAAAGAGTAACCTCCATGTTGATTGGATTTTCAAAATCTTGGTCAGGGCCAGACAGGCAGCTCAACTTAACAAGGCAAGCAGCAACCCAGTCTTTATAGTGTAGAGGGACATTTGACTTGAGGATTTTCCTAAGCAATTTAATGAAATGAGTAGAATTTATGGTTTGGCAGAACTGCTTAGAATCAAGCAATTTTGTCAGTAACCGGGCTCCTGCAGAGATTGCGAGAGAAGCTTCTTCAATGTCAAGAGCATACTTTTCTGGCTGCAGACCTTCAATATCAGAATCTGTATCTGCAGTGTATCAAATACATATTAGAACATTAAACATCACAGCACGAAACAGCTTGGAGAAGTCCCATATTGAGAATATATTGCTCCATACCACTAATGATACCAATTAAACTAAACTTAAAGCATAAATCTGTCTCTACTCAGTTAACAAATGTAGCATTACCGAAGTAGTAGAAAAAGGACCCATGTTTGAGGATGATACTATTTTCTACAAAATCCATAAATGACTCCTATTTCAAAAGTTCACATTTGTGCTATAAAACAACTGAAACTAATAACAGTGAACTCAAATTTCATTGTGTTGCTCAAGCTCCCCTTCTGTATTTGCAACAAATACAAGAATTAATATCTTTTGCCAGATGAAGAAATAAGAATGATCAAAATTAAAGATCACCTAATATATTTTATTATCAAATGGCAGTTCTTGCTGGACAGAGCAAGCATGCCATCCATGCCTGCTCTGTACCTTCAAGGAACAAACATGGTTTAACTGAGATCTGAAGGTTTTACAATATAGGACAAACTTAGTCTGACAACAAAGGAAATTGTTCCCATACCTTCCAAAGCTTTTTGTTGGAAAATGGCATCCAAACCAGATTCAATATCAGCTGAAATAATTGTGTCCATGCTTGGGTCAATAATGGTTATGAACTCAAGGATAGAAGCTGCTTTTCTCTGTAGATCTGGATATGAGGTCTTCATAATGCCAATCATGCGACCAATGAAGACAGAGTCCAGCACTTTCCCATAACTGGGTTAGGAAATATGCAGGGGATTAGCACAACTTACACCATGCAGAAATCATGGATATATAAAGCACTCAAAGATCAACAGATCATAGTTCAAGCACAAAACTTGCTTCAATGAGTGTGTACAAAATAAGATATCGGTTGAAAATGAGTCCAATCAAAAGCTTGCACTTAGATGATTCTTACAAATACAAAATTCCTACTATTAATCTGGATCTACGAGTTTCTTACTAGCCCCACCAGCAAACCAAATTAATAAGATTCAAGGCTGAAGTTTCTTAGCAGGATCATTCCCCAGTTCAATCATTCCAAACTGGTTATAAGTTAGAGAAGTCTAGGTTTGGCCAACCTTGATTCCACTGTGCAGTAGAATATTTATTTCTAGGCATTGCTAATTCACCTATAAAGTTTCAATTTTTACACCACAGTAGTAATGTTGTTAAGGGGTTGATATAAGCAGAGCAGGCTAAAGGCCAGCCAAGCTTTACAAATTGGAAGTTCCAGCCCAGCCGTAAGAGAGAGGAAGCCATGACTACTGAAAAGAAATGCTACCAGTGAAATAGCTGTTAATTATCCAAGTCAGCTTCTAGAGATTATATCAGAATGTCTGTCCATAAAAGTAATTTTTCCTTGTAAAATGCTAGTGTTGTGCTTGCATAGAAATATGACAAAGAGAAAATTTAGCCTATATCTTGCAACCATTTTGGATTGAGCATTCGAGACAAAGATTATGAGAGGATATAACTATTTTTCATGCAACAGCTGAGCATTAACCTTGCCCTCCGTCTCTAGACAAAAACTCAAAACTTACCAGATCTGGAGCTTAAGACCTATAATAAATGTATTTAATTCTGCTTCATTTATTTTGTATTCTTATCTCATGAAAAGTCAGCAGCATGCAGTAACAAACAGTAATAAACAATAACTATGAGCAGATGAGGATAAGGTAATGGTGATCAGAAAACAGCAGTCTGAAAAATGTAAGACTATGAAAAGGGTAAAAAGAAAGAGAAAAACCTGGTAGTGGTTTCTGATATGGCCGCCTCAATCACATTTCCAGTTAATTCTATCGAAGGATCAAGGCTTTCTGCAGCATCTAATCCTTTCTCTGATCCATTAACGGGTATATCATAAAACTGGAAAGCATCATCATTGTAGGTAAGCCAGTAGAACACTGTAGCATGGAAAACATGCTGCAAGAAAGAGCTGACTAACCTTTGATTTCATTTCTTTACTTGGATCTAAGATACGACCAAGTATATCCAATGTCTGCAACATGGCAAAAGTTCAACTAATCATCAAGTCAATTTTAAGAAAGTTTTTAGGCAAGAAAAACAATTACAATTACCTTTTCCATCAAGCTTTCAGAGATGTCCAAGTTCTTTAGAGTGTTAACCAAAGGATGTACAACACCTTCAGCTTCCATAATCTGGCAAACACCACGACTGCATCAAGAAGTGATGGAAAATGTTAATTATGAAGTGTGGCATGTCAAACACACATAAGACTATATTGAGCTTAATTGAGCCTAAAACGCTCTTGAGCACTTGATGATTTAATTTTCAGATGATACAGCTGTGAACTAGAGATATATGTTAGGACAGTGATATAAGGATATGAGCGCAGAAAGGCAGAATCTGATAAGCAAATCTGGAAAACAAAATGAGTATCAGTTTTCACCATCAATAAGCTAAGAACATATTGTTCCACCACTCAGACAAAAGAGTTTATCTGCTACAAACAAAGGCCATAGTTGTTGACTAGCAATTATCAATTTATCAACCAAAAAATGCATTAAAAGCACTAGCTACTGAAGATAGATTTGAGGGGGTAAAAAAAGAAAAGGAGAGGAAAATGTAGAACCTGACAGACAGTCTCTCCAAAGCATGTGTTGTTGCCAATCTGACTGCATCACTACTATGGTCTAAAAGCTGAACCAAATACTTGATAGCTCCAGCTTCCTTGAACAACATCCGCATATGCTCATTAATAGATATATCCGCAATTGACTCTGCAGCTCTTGCTATGGCTCGTTCATCTTCAAGTCCAAGAATCAAAACTAACCGAGCCACACCATCAATCCATGGCAAGAGAGTTAGCTGCCGATCTATGGGAAATTCAGATTGAGGTTTCCTTCCATCTTCCGATTCTATAGCCCCAATACGCACAAGAAAGTGTTGCCTCGAGCGTCCAACCATTGCATTCATCTTTGCTTCATCAATGTTTGCATTCTTGTCGCTAACATTTAATCCAAGAAGTAATTCATTGGCACCAAACTTAGAAGGCCCTTGTGAAGTTCGTTCAATCTCAGTACCATCCGGTAAACTAGGCCATGAATGCAATTCAGGTCTGAAGGACTTGTATGCATCTGCACCAACCATGGGGACAGGAACCAGACCTTCCTCTATAATGAGAATTCTATAATAATCATCCTTAGCAAGTTCAATTAATGCATTTCTCGCTTCCTTTCGGATGACTTTGGATCCTTCCACATTAGCTTTTAAGAGCATTGCCTGCAGAAAGTACTGAAAATAATTAGACTTTCTAATCAAGATTAATGTCTTCAAGACACCTCAAGATATCCCAGTGGAACTGATACTATCCATTTGTGTCTATATGTGATAATTTCTCTCAACTGAATCTGCTGCAAGCAATAACACTTTATTATAGTCTGCAGATGAAGGGCCATGAAAATGAATCTATGCACCACTCAGTTTCCACAAGGTGTCCAGACATGCTGTAATTGTCTACTTATTCATCAACTTGGTCTTCAAAATTTGAAATGTCTAGATATTAACTCAATTTTAGAAAGAACTCCAAACATTCTTCTTTCTCTGTCTACATCAAACTCCAACATCACCTAATTGTTACCAGTCAAAAATTGAAATATCACCCATGCAAGATTTCAATTATCTTATTCTTTTATCTAATAACCCAGAAACAGCATAACCCATACAGCAGGTCTGAAAGTGGGCAGTACTACCAAAATCTCCAATCTTGGTAGTTACAGAAGTTATGGCCTATATTCAAAGTAGGCCGCCCTATGGAGATTTGAGCCTCTGACCTCATGATTGAAAACGAAGAATCACACTGTCCAATCCACCCCTTGGTGTTTCTCAAATCAACTTATGCTACTCTTTGAGAAACTATTGAGAATGACTAAAAAGTCTAAATAACATGCCTACTGTTATGAATGCATTAATTAATTAAAAACGTCTACATTTGAAAATTGCCATTTAAAACTCCTATTGCTTGTATAGTTATGAGATATTAAGTCAGTGTAATAATGTTAAGCCCATTATAGATGCTATCTCTCATATATTGCAAACATAACAGAAGCTTCATATGAGAAATCACCTCAAATTTATCTTATTTTATTTTACTTCATTTCCTTTTACTTATAGTAATTTAAACATCATTGAACCCAAAAAAATCCACCGAAAGAAATGACAAGTATATTTCATTTCTAACACCAAATCTTTACTGTTAAACAAAGGGCATATAGTCTTACCAATTTGGGTATAACACCTGCTTCAACCAATATGTTGTGATTAGATTTGCTTAATGCCAAATTTGCCAAAACCCCTCCTGCAGCTTCCTTTACTTTCATGTTCTCATCTTCCAGGGATTTGATTAGTAATGGCAGAATATCAGTATTTGCAATTTTCAATCTGTGCTTCTTGTCAACAGATAAGTTCCACAAGGTACACATACTTTGCCCCTTCACCTGTGGCATAAGTTACAAATGTGCCTCAATTTTTCTAAACCATGAACTATGAGGAAAGATATTCCAATGGTGAGATATCTCTTCTATACCTCAGAAGTCAAGGATGGTCGAGTCAGCAGTCCTGTAATTTCTTCAATAGCTCCACATTCTGCTACCAAGTCTCTGTATACATTGATTGAAGATATTGATCGTAAAAGGCCTGCAGCTGCTTCACATGCAGCACTAGACTCTGACCTAAGAAGGTTAACGGTGAGATTTATGCAGCCACTGAATTGCATGATATAATCGATGCACTTCTTGCCGCCTAGTGAGTATTTCCATAGCGCCTCTACTGCTTGTTCTCTGTCAAGAGGGTCATAGTCCAGACCAAGCATCTGGACAAACAGGGCGACATAACTGTCACCAAAAGTCGAAGAGCTACTGCTTATTTCTTTAATATCCTGAAATCAAAGTGACAAGCTGCCTCAATATGTAGCCTCAACTGATGACCAACATTCGTGCTGGTTGACGTAGCACCATCAATAAAAGCATAATGACATTGCATAAGGCCCAAAATCTTTGACTAAAACAAATGATCTTCAAAACATGACAAAAAGGAAATGTCCTTCAGATCAAATTGAGTGTAAATATGGGATCGACTAGGAGCCAAGAAACCACGTCAATTGTCCAATAGTGATATCCAAAATCAGCATGCAAAACAGAATTTCACAGAAATAAAATGACACCACCTGAGTTATCAAAATAATAAGAACGAGTTCATAGTACTTTTAATTTTCCTCAAGGCAGTCAAAAATCTTATTTGTTGAGACCTTTTGCAAGCATATGGACGTTCATCAGGCAAGCTTTTCAATTTTTGATTTTCTTTCCAACTAGCAAGGAGGACTTTATATTTTATAAACAGTTGAAAATGCCTCTGAATAAAATAAACAACTCTAATTGCAAAGCAAAATACAGACAATTTATTGGAAAACTAACAATGACAATCCTTACTCTCACTCCAAGTTTTCAACAAAAAATCATCATTCGATTCACAAGTAATTCAAATGCCCCATTGCCAATAACGCATTATCACTATAAAGAGAGCTACCACAAGCAGAGTATCGCCCAAAGAATCCCTTCCCCATCAAAACCATATTCAAGAAGTGTTGCTAACGTTAGAAATGGAAACAAGAAGGAACCGGATAGAAAAACTTACAACAGATGAAGATTGTTGGGGAATGGCATCAGAGGCGCCGTCATCATTCCCTGCTCTTGCACGAACAGTACCGACAGCGTATGTATGGGGCTTAAAGAAAAACAAACCATGATGATGATTATTATAGTTATACCGAAATGAGGAGACTGCTGCTGCGGGCTTTCTTGTTCTGGGCTCGGAAGTAGTGTTTAAAACCAAGTGGTGAATATATGGAAGCTTGGTGTTGTAGTGAATTGATGGGATTGTTGAAGCAGCCAACATCTCTTTTTTGCTGTGGGGGCTGAGTGAAATGGTGAAATTACGGGAATTCTACGATTTCCTAAAGGTTTCATTGATTTTTTTTTTTTTATAAAATTTTTGGAATATCTGGTGTGCATGGAATTTTCTGTTTGGCTAGCAGGAAAGTGCTAGATTAAAAAAAAATATTGAAAGATAAGAGTTATTATTTAAGATGTTAATATATAAAATTTAAAAATTTAAAAAGAATAAGTTTAATTGTTTTTGTTAACTAATTATATTTTAATGAGGTTATTTGTACTATAAATTTTTTTTAAATATTTTAAAATTTAATTTGTATATTTTTTAAAATTTTAAAATGATCTTTACTCAAATTATTTAAATTAATTAATTTTATTTACTTAAAATGTCAATAAAATTATTCAATACACTCAATTTCAAGAGATTTAATAAATTTTTAAAATAATATAATTCAGTTAAATTGTAAACAAATTATTCAATAAAATATAATTATTAATTTCTATTTATTTATGTTCAATATTAATTTTTACACCCACAATAACTTGCTATGAGAAAAATAATAATAAAAAACTCCATAAATTCTTAAAGAAAAAAAGAAGGAGAAGAAGTAGAAGAAAAAGAAGAGGCCAAAAAATTTTTTATTTACTTTATTTTTTTCAAATGATGAATGCAAATTTTTTTAATTTATGAAAATGAAAAATAAAAATATTGATTTTATTGTTGTTCATTTAAGCGTTGATTAAAATATCGGAAATAAAATTTTAAAATTTAAAAAACGAAAATCATGTACATCGAATAATGAATTTACTATACGAGTATTCAAAATAATTATATAATATTGACTTATAATAAATTATCTTTAACAGTAATTCAAACGATGAATATCCTCGTAGTAAAATTTTTAATAACATGAGGTTTTTTAATTTTTTATTTGAAGTCTAAATTTTAATTATTTTAAGACATTTGGAGTTTTCAATTTTTTTTTTGTTTGCTATGACTTATGTCGGATTATGAGATATTTAGGTCTCAATGAAAAAAGTTAAATATTCTGACTCTTATACGAATAATAAAACATTTTAATATGACTTTACTATTATTTCTCCTTAATATCCCTATTAAGTACATTTACTTCCTACTATATAATTTATCTTTTTATATATAAATTCAGATCTTCCTAAAGAATGAAGATTTGGACAATTATGTATTATTGATTTATAATAAATTGTCTTACATAGTAATTCAAATGACGGATATCTTTGTAATAAAATATGGTTTTTTAATTTTTTAATCAAAAGTCTGAGTTTTAATTATTTTAAGACATTTAGAGTTTTTAATTTTTTTTTTCTATGACCTATATCAGATTATGAGATATTTAGATTTGAACGAAAAAAAGTTATATATTCTAACTTTTATATGAATGCAAAATTTTAATATTATTTCTCCTTAATACCCCTGTTAAATACAGTTATGTCCTACTATATAATTTATTTTTTTACATAAACCAAGACCTTCATGAAATATGAGGATTTAAACAATCGCTTAATTCGACCAACTCTGAATAAAAATATGTTAAATATGATTCTTGTATTGAATAAACAGTTAAATACAACTCTTTATTCTTTCTGGGTTATTTTTCATATAACCAAAGCACCAACAACGATGAAGAAAGAACTACAAATGATTAAATAGAACTTCTCTAAAATTCTACTTTGCTTTTGGATCTGGATGAGAAAATATATATTATTTTGATGAGGTTCTTGTTGAGTCATTTGTTCAAACAGCATAACGCATTCCCCAGCGGAAACTAGTTCAAGACCATTACATGCCAAAAGTGAAAGCTGCTATTGAGCAGAGGAAATAGAATGTTGCTGTTAACTTTGTAAAAATTCTCAGCAGCTTAAGAGTTTACCATTTACAAGGACTTTATATTTCATTACTATTGTATATTGTCTGCAAGATAAGAATGAATAAATGAATAATGGTTTTGGTGCTTGAGTGTGAACAAATACTTTTTAAGTGTTTTCCCCCCCTTAAGAATTATAAGTTTTACCCATTTCTTTTGCCTTGTGTCTTCTTTCACGAAAGTCGTTAAAAAAAAAAAAAGAAGGAATTTATTAAATTCATCAACAATATTCTAAATTGATATGGTATGTGATAAAGTTTTTTTTATGGATACACGTACATATGGTGTGAATGTGATAATCTATCTCATCTACGACTTTCTTTCATTACTTGAAATAAAAAGCATTTCTTCAAGTACAGTAAAATTTTTATAAATTAATAATATTAGGGTTGTACAAAACTTATTAATTTAAAGACGTATTAATTAATTGATAAATTATAGTTTATTAATTTATAAAGCTTACATATAATTCAATGAACATACATCTTAATCAATTAAAAATCTATTGTATTTTACCAATCTAATCAATTAAAAGTGAGTTAATCTACTAAATATAAATTAAATTAATAAGAAAATAAAATTCTTGCAATTTTAGAATTCAACCCGTGATTTTCTTGAAGCAATAAGCAAGATTAGAGATGAAATCCAGTTATATTTAAATTTCAAAAAAAAAAGCAAAAATAAAGTCATATTTTATTTAATAAAATATCATAACTATTATATTTGTAATTTCAGAAAATCATTAATTTACGATGTGAATAGAACCACAATATTATCTTATTAATTTATTAAAATTATTAACTTAACCTTTGCCCTAAATCGAGAGCACAAAAAATTATTATATAAATTACACTGTATTATGTTCTATAAAGGGGGCTAGAAAGTTCCTAATGATCCCAGGTGATGCAGCTATTACTTTGTGATTATCATATCCCCTAAATCATTAATTTTTGTTCACGAATTGAGTTATGGGAAATTTACAAATCAACACTATATTAGTTGGGCTCTAAATACTTAGATACTAACTGAGAACTTTAGTGACTAATACATGACCAATTAAGAGATTGTTTTGAGTTAATAATATCCCCAAGTAGATTTTGTACTCGTTTACCTTTTAGTTATCATTTTCTTCCATGTTTTGTTGAGGACACTTGAAAACGATGATACTGGTGTAGAAAGCTCATTATAATCAAGCAAAAAAGACATACATTCAGTATAAGTGAATGAAACTATTATGTGGATTTAGCATGTTGATGCTGTAAAATTCAAATAATATAGGTTAATATAAACTAACTAGGATTTTTTTTTCAATGGAGAACAACTGAGGTTAGGTATACAAAAAGCATTGGTCATACTACGGTGGTCGCCAAACTAGACCTTTGAATGACGGTGACCAAATTTAAATCTCAATTAAGAACCCACCACCCAAATAATTTCAAAAAAAAAAAAAATTCAAATCCCACTGACTTTGGAAAAAATAATAATGAAGAAATATCCCGTACAGAAGTAGAAGCAACGTGCTGGCATCTCTTTCAATAGACATTTGACATCCATTCCTCACAAAGATTTTTATTTTTTTAATTTCAAAATTCATTCCACTTTTTAAGAAATTAAAAAAATCGTGGCAGTCCTGTGATTTCGTACAAAACAAATGGCAAACCTCGAAGTCAACTCCCTTAAATGATCCTCTCCATCTACTACCGGCCTTTTCTTCCCCACTTCCCCTCGCTTCCCTCTCTCTTTCATTTTACTCCTCTCCGTCTATAAGCGAGAGAAAAAAAAAAAAAAAAAAAACCAAAATTAAAACAAACAAAATTCTGAAAACGACGACTTTTCGAATCGAAGAAGTCATGGAACCAGTACTCATCGAATCAAACGTTAACGGAGCCTCCGAAGTCCACAACAATAACAACGCAAATGTCGATCACGGGTGGCAGAAGGTGACCTACGCGAAGCGCCAGAGGAAGACGAAACCAGGCGCTGACCCGAGCAACGCTCTTGTCGCTGCTAACGGCGGAGCTGGGAGTAGCGGCGAAAAAAATAACGTTTTCCGAAATCTCGAACAGCAGGCCGAGGAACGGCATCTTAGAATCATCGGAGCTCGGCAGGCGGCGTTGTCGGCGGCGGCGAGTGAGAGCGCGCCGGCGAGATCGAAGCACCGATCTGATGACGAGTATGACGAGGACAGCGACGCGGATGTTGCGGCGGCGGAGAATGGGAAAGCCGAGGAGCCTAAGAAGCCGAAGCAGAAGAAGCCGAAGAAGCCAAAGATTACTGTTGCTGAAGCCGCTGCCAAGCTGGACGCCACTGATCTCAGCGCTTTTCTCATTGATATTTCTGTAAGTGCTGAAATTCATAAATTCACTGATAAATTTAGCATTTTGTGTGAGTGTATATTAATTTAATCACTAAATTTAAAAAAATTAAGCAATTTTATTGGGAATGTGGATAATTTAATCTTTAATTATGTGTAAATTAAGCTTTTTTGCGTGTGATTTGATCTGATCTGTTTGTTTACTTATTTATTTTTTGAAATCTTTGATTAGGGTACTTATGAGGACAAGCAAGATATACAAATGATGAGATTTGCTGATTACTTTGGGAGGGCATTTTCAGGAGTGACTGCATCCCAGTTCCCGTGGATGAAGATTTTTAGAGAAAGCACAGTGGCTAAGATGGCCGATGTAAGTTTTTTGGAGTTGTTTCATTTGTCTGGTTATTGCTGATTAATCAGGCTTCCATTTTGGTGAGATAGGATGAAATGTGACTAACATTTATTTGTTGAATGATAATTAGATCAGAGAAGCTTTATTTTATTATTATTTTTCTTAAATCTATCTTCTTAAGTTATTGTATTTCTAACTTAGCAATTAAATTCTATAACAGATCCCCCTTTCTCAAATTCCGGATGTTGTTTATAAGACTTCAATTGATTGGATCAACCAATGCTCCCCTGAAGTGCTGGGGTCCTTTGTATTATGGTGTTTGGACAGCATTCTTGCTGATGTGGAAACCCATAATGTTAGCTCAAAGGCCTCTAAAAAGGTAGTGCAACAAGCATCATCCAAATCTCAGGTAATCTGCTGATAAAAATGCGCACACTTTCCTTTTTCACTTTTTTCACGCATTATTTGGTGGATGATTCTTTAGTGATATATTTTGATTATCTGCCCATATTTTAGTTATTGAGTTGCTGGACAATTAGCTCCTTTTTATATATAATCTTAGTCATGCCTAGTGATGTGGGAAATGCGTGAGATGCTATCAATTGTGAGTTTGCACTTGGTGGGGTCTGTCAGGTTTGAATATGAACTCAACTAGGGGAGAGTGAGAGAAAAGAAGACGAATATTACTTGTGATACCTCTGGGCTATGGCTTAAGTAGACTGTTACGCCGTTGTTCTGCAGCTCCAAGCTTAGTTTATTTTCTAATAGACTAGCAGGTACTGATGATACCATTCTGAAGCCTTTCGGTTGCCATATATCTTTGCCAACTTAGAATTTCCACCCTATAATGTTATAGTTATCAATTGATCATCCCAAAGTTGGCTCTTCTATTAACAGTCAATAATCATTGGCTTTCATAGATGTTTCATTGGCTTTCTGAATCCTCTGAATTTAAGCTCCTTGCTTTTCTATTTCTGAAAATTAGTTAATCATGAAGTTTTCTATTATTTAGTCCTATGCATCATTAACTATCTATTTCTCTCCTATTTGGAAGGCATTAGTATAAAATTTTTAGAATTTTATTGTTTTCTTTTGAATTTGCTTCATTCTCTTCCTTGTCTAGCTTTACATACCAAGTTGTCTTTTGAATAAAACCACATACTAAGTTTCTTTTATTTGATTTACTTAGACCATTATTAATAAAATATTTATTAATATTATATAAGACTTTATTCAGCTTGAATTTCTTTAATTCCATGATATTTATTCAAATGATTGTTTTGGAAATTTGAGTCTCTTGCATGTTAGCACAGACATTTTCTGCCGCAGTTTCATATATGCTACAATATTTTCATGTTGACTTGGCAGGTTGCAATTTTTGTGGCTTTAGCTATGGTATTGAGACGGAAACCTGATGTCTTAATCGGTGTTTTACCTGCATTGAGGGAAAATGCAAAGTATCAGGGACAAGATAAGCTTCCAGTAATTGTTTGGATGATTGCTCAGGTGAGTGGAAAACAATTTAGCACAACTAATGGATCTATCTGACATACTAAGGCTGTGTCTTGTTATTTTTCTCCATTAAATATGCTTATCTCAGTTTCCAAATTTTCTTTTATAGGCCTCTCAAGGGGAGCTGGCTGTTGGGTTGTACTCGTGGGCACACAATCTTTTGCCAATAGTTGGTGGCAAAAATTGCAATCCACAGTCCAGGGATATAATTTTGCAGCTTGTGGAGAGGTATGAAAGCTCTGAAGCTTGCCATTATTTTTCTTGCTTCAGGTTCTTTTAGTTTGTGACTTCTATTTTTTTTGGTTGCAGAATCTTGTCTTCCCCAAAAGCTCGTACTATTTTGGTGAATGGTGCAGTTAGAAAGGGGGAGCGGTTGGTGCCACCTTCTGCACTTGAGACTCTGTTGCGACTCACGTTCCCTACATCTTCGGCTAGAGTAAAGGTATGTATTGTCTAGGTGGAAATTTGCTGTTTGGTTTTGCTATATATAGATTTTGTGCTCTTATTTACTTTCCTTTGTATATGATAATCAATATAGGCCACTGAAAGGTTTGAGGCTATTTATCCCACCCTAAAAGAGGTGGCTCTTGCTGGTGTACCTGGAAGCAAAGCAATGAAACAAGTTTCACTGCAGATACTGAGTTTTGCTATCAAATTTGCAGGAGAAAGTATGAAACTTGAATTGCCTTTTCATTTCAGTCGATTTTCTTTAGTTGCTTTTGGAAAATGATAGGATTTCAAGTTGAGATTGAGGTAAAGCTGTTTCTTACAGGCACTCCCGATTTATCCAATGAGGCAGCTGGCATTTTCATCTGGTGTTTAACCCAAAGTGCTGATTGTTACAAGCAGTGGGTGAGCTATTCTCACCAAACCCTTTATGCTGATACAAGATGGTTTCTTCATTTCCCTTTGTGGCCTGCCATGTAGAATTTATATAGTCTTCTCATTCTACCTGTATGTGAACAGGACAAGCTTTATGAGGCCAATCTAGAAGGTAGTGTTAAGGTTTTGAAAAAACTTTCTGAGGAATGGAAGGAGCACTCTGCTAAACTGTCCCCTCTTGATCCGTTTAGGGCAACTCTGAAGAGTTTCAGACAGAAGGTATCCTGTTGTTGTTTTAGGATATTGAATTGCTATATTGTCTCGAGTTTCTCTTTTACTTTACTAATGAGATATTATTTGGTTATATGAGGAAATGCTAGTTATTTTTGGATTAAATTTTTGATTTTTTTTCTCTCTCCCCTCCTTGTAGAATGAGAAAGGAATTGGTGGCACAGCAGATGCTGCTTGTCAATCACTCTTACGGAATGCAGATAAGTATTGTAAGCTTGTATCTGGCAAGCTGTCAAGTGGTCATGGTTGCCTGAAAAGTGTGGCCCTTGCTGTTATTGCAATCGCCGTCGGTGCTGCCTTCATGTCCCCGAACGTGGAGTCCCTGGATTGGGAGAAAATTTCTGTGTTTTTTACCTCCCAGCCATCTATTTGAAAGTGATGGTTTATATTTATTGGCAGGAATTGATGCAAAGCATCATTTTATTCTTATCAATACTTATCTTCTCTCCAACTTTCTGCTGCTGACCAAGAAAGGCGAAGGGCTTATCTTTTATTTTACACAGTTTTTTTGGGGACATGATTTGATGACTTTGACACGGTATCAGAATACAGGCCTTTTTAAGTTTCTGAAGAATCCAGCCACCCCCCTAGGACACAATAAGAGGAAAGATTGTGATTGGTTCTAGTTTACATGATGGTGTACTACAAAGAATAGCGTTATTTGATGATTTTTTTTTTTTCACTTGTAGATCCTGATCAAATTGAATGATTAGGTTAATGGCGGGAAACATTTAGAATCTTTTAAGAAATGAGTTTTCTGATACAATTACAACAGATCTTCATTTATCCTTCTGGTACAAGTGTTTTCCGCTGTACCTTCACCTGTTCAAGTTGTGTGTTAAAAGATTTGTTCTTTTTAGTCCTCCATAAAAGTTGACCGAAAAATACTAGTAGCTTTTGGATCGAGTGGTCCCTTGGAGGAATGGTAAACTGGTTCATCCAAGGTGGATGTTCATATATTCAGTCTCGTCTAATTAGGTTAGATAATATTCATCCAAAATTTTTAGATATAGATATGAATATTTTTAAAAATATTTAATGGATATTATCTAATATCTAATTTATTTTTCTAATATTTAGACTAAAAATGAACAAATATAAAAATATCCTAAACAAAAATATTTATTCTCAAATGTATTCTTACAACAAAAAATATAGAAAATATTTTAATTTTATAAAATTTAACAACATTCACCGGTGACATTGTCCCGTCATTGGCATCATTGTTCCGGCACTAGCGCTGTCTCCGGTGGCGATGAAAACTGTCGTATGTTGAATTTAGTGTCATCAGACTCATTATTTCGTGATCTATGTAGTGGTACTAATTTTGTCAGTGGAAACATAATATTTGGTGGCACAAATGCCACTCAAAGGTGTGGTGCTTTGCACCGCCATGTCGATCAATTACTTTGGATGCCAGTAACATCGATTCAAGTGGCGGTTCACTTCACCGCATCGCCTTATATGGCGGAGTCAAGTCGCCGCCGCCCTTTGGGGTGGCATTTGCGCCACCACTGTTTAGTGTTTATTTATAATATAAATGATTTATTTTATAATTTATTTTAATCATATAAGTCAAAACTTGTTATTAATATTCTTAATTGAGTGATGATACAGTCACAAATTCTTCTACAAACTTATCTTGTACAAACTGATATGTCATTAATTTATTGATTGAATGAAAATATAAAATAATATAAATAAATCAGGTAAGTCAAGTAATATTTAATTCAACTAATTTTATTATGCCGCGTCAATTTATACAAAATAAATTTTTATAAGAGTTTGTAACTATATCATTATTCTTCTTAATTATATACATCACAAACTTTTTATTTGTTTTAATTTTAATTATGTAAATTAAAAATTATTGACAAAAACAATACAAATGAAACATGATTATTAATAATATAGTGCAAAATTAATCTTTTCTTATAATAAATGATTTATTATTATTAATTATTAATATTAAACAAATATAATACAATTAAAATTAAATTAATATAATATACTAATATTATATTATATTTTCAAATAAAGGTATTATATAGTAATATTATTAATTCTCTATGAATATAATAATATTATTATTTTAAATAATTTTAACTTAAATCAACGTAAATTAATATTTTTAATAAATATAATATTATTAAATAATATAAAAATATTATTTAAATAAATATGATATTATTATTTTTAAATAAATACAATATTATTTTATTTTAATAAAAATATAATTATGTTATATTTAAAAGAAAAGGAAAAAAAAAGTAGGAGTAACAATCACAAAAGTGGGAATCTCGCTGTTCACTCTAAATGTAAATACGACATACGGAATAAAATTCTCATTTTCATCTTTATATAAATATATAAAAATTAGAGTGAGAAGACTCCAGCTCTCCAAATACATTATGAATTCCACTAAAATGAATTATGTTGATTATTATGTTTTGAGCGAAAATAGTGTGTGGTAGCTTAAGCATACACATCTTTACATTCATTCAAACTGGCCTGGAAAAAGGTGGCTGTTTTGAGCCATTGAGTTTGAGAAGATAGAGAGACAATGTAACGGGGCACATGTGATGCAAATTTATTCGTAATCTTCAACTTGGGCCCAGGGAAACTTCAAATATGCATTCTTAACTTTTGAAGGATCTGCTGGTGTATCCCATGGAGCCTTCATTGATGGATCCCGCGGCAATTTTCTGAAGTTCAGAAATGGTGCCCAGAGCAGTAGACTGCAAATTCAAAAGTAAAAGAAAAAAAAAACAAAAAAAGATTAACATTAGATTGGGAACTTTCAATACATTAAAAAAAAAAAAAAAGATAAATAAATAAATAAAGAAAATTGTAATTCGTACCTCCAATCCAATAAAGGTTAAAGAAAATTATAGCTTGGTATGTATGTTTTCAAAAGAAAATGGAAAGGAAAACTTTACCCGGGAAAGAACATGAAGACAAACATGAATTGCACATACATCTCGAATAGCTTTCTCTTGTACCACCTTACCCGAAGCCAGTTCATTATGATTGGCTGCCATTCACCAAACATATGTATAAATAATTCACATATGAAATTCGATGTCATTTCAAAAATTAAATAAAAAAAAAAGTACTCACCGGCATGATGAGGAAGTACCAGAAGGCAATAATTCCCACTTTTATTAAAGCCACTGTCAAGTCTATCTCATGATTATTCTCTCCAGTTACTGCAAGTGCTGGCTGCTCTAACTGATATACACATTATATATGTAATAAATTAATTAAAGAGAAAAAAAAAATTCCCATTTGAGCTTCAATATCAAGTTCTGTAAATTCAACCAAAGAAAAAAAAAACCTATAAAAGATCAATGATGTTCTTACCGTGGCCAAGAGTACGGCTCCGGCTTGAATTCCTATGCTAGACTTTTTCTCATCAAAGCAATCAATAGCTTTCTGGGTAATGCCTGTAAATTTCTGCTGTGAACATTAGGTCTGTAAATTCATTCACGCTAAAAACAACGGTGGGAAAATATTAAATAAGGAAAGAGAGGGGGGGAAAAAAAAAAAGAGCAGAGGAAGAAGAAGAAGTTTAATCACCTTATTTAGCTTCGCGGGTTTCGTGTTTGGTTTGTGTTTACAAATAATGGAGAGAGGAGATGATTTTGTTACGCATCGAGTTGAAGAAAGAGAAGGCAAAGCCTTGAGGCTATGGATGCTAAAAGAGCTGCTCATTTCAGCGGCTCTATATTTTTTTTATTTTTTGTGTTGCTTTTTTGTTTCTTTTTCTTATCTTTGAGTTTACAGATTGATGGCAGAGGATGCATGGGAACTATCTAATTTAGAAAAAAATAAATTGAAAAAAATAAATTATTATAAAACAATCTCAATATATCCGCAACTATTGGGGCTTGGGCTCTCACGATGGGCCCATGACGCTTGGGGTGGTTTAAGCCAGAATAGCAAATCAGAGAAAATAAACGAAGGGTAGGATATTTTAATTTAAATTTTCCATGCTACTTTGCTTTTTATTTAATATTTTTTATTAAATTATATTAAATCAATAAACCAAAATTTATGCTGAAAATTAAAGTCAATTAAATTAAAATAACCACTCCTCTGAAGGTAAATATTGCCGATTAATGCCATAGCCGTCGGCTTTAGTGGCCCTGTAAGTACAATTCATCAAGCCAACCCAAGGGACCGGTCCAATCAAATCAGTAGATGAACTGACAACGGACTTCAGTAAAGGCAGTGTAAGTGTATTTTGCCTTTCAATTCATTCTGGATTCGTTCTCTTACTGGAATTGTAGACAGGATATTGAATTTGATTTTTCTATTTAGTAATGCAATTATCTTATTATTGACATAGAAATAAAAAGTTCTCAATGGTGATCATACTGATCTGATAGACATCTCAGTGGCGGTTCAAATGAACGATTGTAATCCTGAGTCGTACAAACTCAGACAGAGAGTCCACTCAGCCAATGACGCCCGTAGAATTGGGACAGTTAAGTACGTTGGTGAAGTACAGGGCTATTCCGGCACTTGGCTCGGGGTTGATTGGGATTATGGGAATGGCAAGCATGATGGTTCCATCAATGGAGTCCGATACTTCCAGGCAAAATCTCAGAAATCCGGGTCCTTTGTTCGTGTCCATAACTTGAGCCCAGGCATTTCGTTGCCTGAAGCTCTTCGAGTCAGATACAGAGGTGAATCTAGTAAAGAAGAGGAAGGTCAGTGATTGCTTGAGTTGGTAATGCTTTTTATCTTGAGAAGGCAAGCATTTTGTTAAAACTGTTTTTGTTTTGTAGATGAAATGTATGTTCTATCAGCCAGTAACAAACATGTGTCGATTGAACTTGTGGGTAAAGACAAAATTCAGGACAAGTTTAGTAAATTTGAAGAGTTGACAAGTGCAGCATTACCTTATTTGGGTGTTAGCTCTCCTGGAGCTAACATTGGCACTATTGTGACGAGTAAGTTGTCCTAATATCTTTCATTCTTTGATTTTTCTTTATGGAACTACTGAGTGAATTGGTTCAAAGTTTTGTTTGTCAGAGTTCTCTGATATGCTGATTGCTGATCTTAGCTTTTCTATGCTTGTGTTGTAGATTTGAAGGAGCTTGATTTGACTGGAAATTTGCTTTCAGATTGGAAGGTGGGTGTTCCTGCATTTATCTGTGTGTAAGATTTGCTTCAAATATGTATTGTTATCGCTCTCTTCCCTTTTCTGTTCGCATTAAATTTTGTACTCATTTAATCAGTGAGTTATTTTTTTGCCATCTTTACCAACTCTCCTAGATGCCAGTAATTCATGATTGTTGTATAAATTGTTAAACGAGTATTTTTTTTCATCTTGAGATATAGATGGAAGTGCTAATTTCAATTACAATCAATTGCTTGGGGAGTGTTCATTATTTACAAGCAATAGTTAGTTTTGAACTCGATGTAATGGTTTGAGTAACGCATTTCTTTTATTTATTTATTTCTATTCTTTTTTCCATTTGCATATGCTTTTGTTCTCTAGATCATAGATTTATGATTTGGGTTTGTATTATTTAAATGGATGGTGTCTTCTCTTTTCTGCTGCTTGTTGAAATTTCGTTATATGCCAAATAAATACTGGACATATTGGCTTGATTTAAACGAGGGATGTTGAGTCTTTAATGCCTTAACATTTATATGACAAAAGGAAAATAGAAACAAAACAGAGGTTTTCTGAATCTTTGATCTTGCTTCCTATCATACATCAGAATCGGTAATGGTTCATTTGCCTTTGTGAAGAGTTATGGGCATTCCCAGGGAAGTGTTCATAGATGTTGAATTTATCTTTCGTTGCAGGATATTGGTGCCATTGGTGAGCAGTTGCCTGCTCTTGCAGTTCTCAATCTATCTAACAATTTAATGTCAAAGGAGGTGACTGGGCTGCCACAACTAAAAAGCATCCGCATTTTAGTTCTTAACTGTACTGGTGTAAACTGGATGCAGGTGGGTTATCTCCCCAGTCCCTCCCCACCTTTCTTTTCTTTTTTTTTTTTTTGGGATAGTTTTTTTTGGTAATGGCTTGTACTTCATTTGTAGAATACCACCTTTTTATTATGGCAGGTTGAAATACTTAAGCATTCATTGCCGGCACTTGAAGAGCTACATCTTATGGGGAATAGCATAAGCGAAATTACGGTAATACTCATCAAATATTGATAATTCTTGGTTGTAGAATTATTACATAAAGACAATGTTATCTTGCTCTCTGCTTTGCAGCCAGTTTCGTCACCTATTGTGCAAGGATTTGATAATCTGCAACTTTTGAACTTAGAAGATAACTGTATAGCTGAATGGAGTGAAATCCTTAAGCTTTGTCAGATAAGAAGGTTGGAAAGTACTTTTTCTCTTCCGTCAGGAATTTATAGCATAATATTTTCAATTGGAGTTGCTATATTCTGCTGGCAACTATCATATCGCAGTTTCTGCTTTCAGTTTAGAGCAACTTTATCTGAACAAGAACAATCTGAATCGTATCTATTATCCGAATAATGATACAATACATGAGCTGGTCAGTGCACATGAATCTCATGAAGAAAGCTACTTGCCGTTTCAGAATCTGTGCTGCCTTCTTCTGGGTAATTCAAAAAAACTACCTACCAGTTCTCATGTTTCATTTGTTGTGTATTTTCTGATTTTTGCTTTCTCATTACATGCTTCAGGGAGTAATATGATTGAAGATCTGGCTTCAATTGACTCACTGGATTCCTTTCCGAAGTTGATGGTAAAGTTTATCCTGTGAACCTCCCTCAAATTTTCAAACCTGCTTGATATTGTCTCATGAGTGAATAACAGTAACCTCAACATTTATGATAGCCATGAATTTTTGGGATCTTTGGGTAAAAATATCTATACAGATGGTCGATCATTTATCTGGATTAAATCCTAGGTCATAAGCTAAATGATTAGAGCTCTAAAGCAATACCTCTCTCTCTCTCTCTCTCTCTCACACACACACACACACACTCACACAAATACGCTCAGAAGAACATATATACTTCCATGCATACATAAGCAGAAAATCATAGGTCTGTGAATGACTTATGTTCTGATTCCTCTTCTGTTTTTCACATTGAAGGATATCAGGCTTTCTGAGAACCCTGTATCTGATCCAGGAAGGGGTGGTATCTCCAGATTTGCAATAATTGCACGATTAGGAAAGATTAACATACTAAATGGGAGTGAGGTGAACTCTTGAACTTTGATCTGATCCACATTTTTACTCCTTTGCAAGATTCTTTTTGCATGTGATAATCTTATCTAATAAACTTTTCAGGTTAGCCCTCGTGAAAGGAAGGAATCTGAGATCCGGTAATTATTCTCTGTTCAGTTCCACTCCATTAGTAGAATGGCATTTCACATGATTTATGATCACAAAATCATAGGGTGAACAGAAAACTCGGATATCGATGTTATATGACAAGAGCTCGTTGCAGGTCTTTTAATGAAATAAAGGATATGATAAAGAATCTTTTTTGCAGGTATGTTCGCTTAGTTATGTCAAAGTTACATGATAATCCTGAAGAAATCAAGCGACTACATCCTAGGTAGTGTACTCCAGTATAACATTTCTCCAGTTAATTATGGCCAGTTCATAACCTTGCTTGGGATAGCCGAGTGACTTAGAAGGCTTGAACCCATATCTAGGTTAAAATGACCGCTAGACTCTATCACAAACTTGATGGCAATTTCTATCCATCATTAAACCATTAATGATGTTCATCATGCTTATTATCAAGTTGAACTTGCTTACAGGTTTGGTGAGCTTAAGGAATTCCATGGGATTGAGGATGAGAGGCCATCAACAGGATCAGCAGGAGATCAGAAAATGTCTTCAGGACTTATTTGTATGGATCTTAGATTTCATTTCTGTTCTTTTTAGTAGTGTTAGCACTCATTTGGTATGCATGAATATGCAGCTATCATTCTGAAATGTGTAGCTGCATCAATTGGCGAGAAGCCCCTGCTGACAAAGAAATTGCCAGCCAGTACCACAGTTATTTTCCCTACCTTTTCTCTAGACCTACATATTGGCCACAATATTTGCATATTTTAAATACTTATTTTTCAAATGATTCATTCATATTAGGTTGGCAAGCTAAAAATTCTTTGTGAGAGCTTTTTCAAGTTGAAGTCGATCAAGCCAAAATTATTTCTTCAGGAGGAGGTTTGTCTATATAATCCCTCAATAATATCTTGACAATGATTAATGCCTTAGCATTGTAAGGAAGAAGAAGATGTTGGTAGATGGTGTCTGCTACTTTTTCTGTGGTCATTCTACTAAGTTTTTCACTTTGATTTTGCGAATTTACTTGGGTTAGAACTTTTGGGCTCTTCTGAATTGTGTTTTCCAGCTTTCTTCAATTTCAAATTTTCCCCCGAGACCTGTCTAAAGTTTAAATGCAAAAAGATTTTGATATAGAAAATTGTGAACTTATCCAAGGATACTTCCTCTTTAATTGAGTACTCTATAACTTAGAATATTCATGCTTAAAAAATTTTCTATGCTACCAATTTGCTTTGTTGTCATTAAGCAATTCTGTCTTTCAATCTACAGGGTTCCCCTTTACCATTATTGCTTGATGATGAAATGGCATCTTTAATGGACCTTGGAATTGGCAATGAGTCTACAATTCTGGTAGATGATGAGAGTTGATGAGATTTTACTAGAAAATTCTACTTTCATCCAATGTTGCAAAAGCTTTCATTGTTGGCACGGTACCACTTGATGTTTACCATTTCTCTTCATTTCAGTATCTCCAAGGCCTGCATGTTGTTTTGCATTGCACATTTTTATCTGCTGTTCATCAAGCTTTCATCCAATGTTTTTTAATTCAAATTCTTGTGATCGATGTTCCTCGCTTGCGGGGACCACAAATGCATTCAGTTCAATTTTCGTATTACTTGAATTCGATTCAATTTGTGAAAAAAGTGCAGGTGGGTTGTGCTGCCATTTCTCTGAGATAATACGAGATCTTGGATTTCCACCACAATAAAGCTGTATGGTGTTATGGTATATCAATATAGTGATTACTGCTAGTCTTCTGTTCTATCCCACATACAACATCAATTACAGGAGACCATTGAGACTTCAATTTCAAATGTTCATTTTCTTCTGGCTGGGTTTGAAATGCTTAAATTGTTTTGACGTATAAGTACATGTATTATGAGATAATTACACGATTGGATTTTGATCGGCGCAAATCAGAGAGTACTAAGATAATTGATTTAATTAAAAAAAAAGGGAAATTATTAGCCATATACTCTTAAATGACACTAGTATCAAACGTGCTACAACACTTTTCAAGTGTATCACTCGTATATCTTAAGTTGACAAAACATTTCTGCCGTCCATCAATCTGTTAACTGTCGTTTGCGAGCGCTGACATCATAAGGGTAATCTAGTCATTTTTAAAAAACGACATGTCATCTTATTTACTTAGTAAAAATGACATGTCATATGATATATTTTGATAAAAATGATATGTCATCCCATTTATTGGATAATTGTTAATAATTACTAAAAAAAAATTACTTTACGATCGAATCTACTCCTCCAAAATTTAACTTAAATTATTAAAGATTTATTCCTCCAAACTCAAACTTGAATTTTTTATGGTATAATATGTATAATTATAAATAATATGTTAATAATTTTTTATGGTATAAAATGAATATTTTTTATGGATAATTGTTAATAATATATACCATTAATAATTCATATTTTTTAAATAAAAAAATATATTGTTAATAACAAAATAAAAAAAAATGTGTATTGAAAATTTACATTAATTTTCAAGGTAAAATTATTTTTTTATCTCATTTTGAGTTTAAAGGGTAAAATAGTCATTTTACTCAAATTCTGTTAAGTTCTTAACGGTAATAAGCGGAAAGGTGAACGCCAGAACTCTTTTGTCAACTTAGGGTATACGAGTGATATAAGCGAAAAGTATTGTAGCACGTTTGATACTGGTGTCATTTAAGGGTATATGGCTGATAATTTCCCTTTAAAAAATGGGGACATCATCCTTCTTTTAAAAAAATAAAAAATCCGACTCTTGAGAAAGCAGATGCTTCTGCACGCCAATTTCTTGTTCAACCAGGGTGATTGCCTCCCTAAGCAGTTCCAAACCCTAGAATGGATAATAGTTTAACAGACTTATATATTTGTTCTGTTGACACGTTATCTATGAATTTCTCTTAGTATTGATAGAGGTACAAAATGATTCATGTTCTTAGAATGCATAACAAAAAGGGGCACTGAAAAAACTCCACCATCCTCTCTTATTTTGATCACTTAATCCAGTCGTCTTGCATGGTTCTGTAATTATCTTTCTATGTGTAATGTCTGCTGTTTGTTGTTCTGAAAAGCATTCAATGTCGTTTTGTTAATGTAGTCATCAGGGGATGTACGAGACTCTGCGTTTTTGCCCATTTATAGTGCAACTTTGTTATGTATTCTTTATTAAAAGCGTTCAGTTCAGTTGTATGGGATCGTTTCTTAGATAAATCATGTGCATGGATTTGCTTAACTACGTTTATACTATGTATTCTTTATTTTACGGATTTCTCTATGATGCTGAAATTTTTGTTACAGCATCAATAATGTTTTAATTGTGTACCATTAGATTAAATCTAATGGTATATACTATTTGTACTAAAGAAAAAAAAATAAAAATAATAGTAAACAGATTGTTAACCGTTCAAGGGGTGGAGAAATTTTGAAAAATAATTGTGACCACCCTTAGAGTTTGAAGCAATTTCACTTAAATAACATATTTTATTTAAAATTACTTTTCAACTCTCCTTTAAATTTGTATTGTGATAATTTTTTTTAATAAATCTTTCACAATCTATTACCATTAAGTATAAAATATAATATGAAGTATGTTATTTAACACAAATCAAATAAATAAGTTGCAATTGTAAAATTAATTATATATAATATAACACTAGTAAATAACATAACTAAATACATATACTTAAGTAAATGTCATAAGTACATCAATAAACTCATTGGTAAGATTGCTTGTAATCTAAAAAATACTTAATCACATATTTTAATAAAATTTAATATCTTATATCAAAATATTCATTATTTTATTTATTATTAAGGACCGTTGTATAATTGACTATGAAGTATATATTATTTTTAACACCATTTAATATACCTATTCTCTAAGCTTTTTATTTAGGATTTCTCTATAATATTGTATGAGTTTTTACAGCATTGATAATAGGATTGTTGTGGACTCGTAGATGTTAGGGTTTTCATGTTTACCATTCATTTGACATAGTGAATAAAAAATTAGTTATTTAAATCATAACATGTAATCTTCATGTTGCAAGTAAATATATTTTTTATTTTTAATTAATTGATAAAAGAAAATTTATATTATAATGGATAAAAATCCCACAATCAATAATGGGATCATTGGATTTAATATTAGAATCTTCACCCTTAATTTAATTTTAATGGATAAGTAATTATGTAACAAGTAATCTGCAAGTTGTGATATTTCTTCATATTTTAAATTATTTTTTATCTAATCAATCGATAAATATTTTAAATCATCAAAAAATGAAAGAAATACAAATAATTTTGGAATTAAAATTATTATGTATTAATCCTCTTACTTTACAATTTTACATTTTTTTCACTTTTACATTTAGTATTAGAAATATATTTAATAGCATTAAAAAAATGTAATTAATAAGTAATGTTATTTCAATAATACTTTATATAAAGATATTACATAAAGTCTTATAATAATTTGTATTGTCTGAATTTAATTACAAACAATTAATACCTAAACAATAATGATAATAGAAGTTATTGTAATAAAATATTTTTTATATATTTTATTAGTAATATTATGAGTCCCAACAAATGAGAAATATTTTATTCACCAATGAAAAAAATATATATATGGCTATATAAATATATAGTGAGAAATATTTTAATTTAAAATTTTAACAAAAAATTAAACTATTAATTTCATGCAATTCAATTGCGGAGGATATGACAATATGAAATGTTGTTTTGACTTTTACTATTAACCACTAGACTATAAGACATTAATGGCTCAATTATTGTGTCAAAATTTTAAGTTCAAGTATCCCAATCCATGTCTTTAAAATGGAAATATAAAAACATGCAATGAATTTTTTTCTCATTTTGTCATTAAATATTATTGGATGTAATATTTTATTTATTATCACTATTACTTATCATAATAAAAGCAATGACTCTTAGTAACATAAAAATTTTATAATTACAATCAAAGAATAATAATAAAATAATTTTTCATGATTCATAAATTAAAGTTAATTAGGAATATGTGTTAGATTAAACTTTTACGAAATTAACTAAGTGACATTTGAAAATAAAATGAAAACAAGCTTGTTAAAGTTAAATTTTATAAGGCTTGGATAATTTTCTACCATGTAAATAAAAATATAAAAAGATTTTCTTTCCTATTTTTTTCCACGTAAATATTATTAGAGGCAATATTTTATTCATTGTCATTAGTAATTACCGTAATAAAAATAATGACTCTTAGTAACATAAAATTTTATAATTACAATCAAAGGATGTCAATAAAATAATCTTTCATGATTCATAAACTAAAGCTCATTAGGAATATATATTATATTTAACTTTTATGAAATTAACAAAGTGATATTTGAAAATAAAATGAAAATATATAGCCTTGTCAAAATTGAAATTCCTATCATGTAAGAATATTAATTATAAGATAAACAAAAATAATATATACTTTATGATCAATTATACAATGGTCTTATTATTATATAAAATAATGAGCATTTTAATATGTGATTTTAAATTTTATTAAAACATGAGTGATTAAATAGTTTTTAAGTTACAAGCAATCTCACCAATGAGTTTATTGATGTAACTATGACGTTTACTTGAGTATATGTACTTAGTTGTGTTATTTATTAGTATTATATCATTTATAAATTTTGTAATTGTAATTTATTTATTTGATTTGTGTTAAATAACCTACTTCATATTATATTTTATACTTAATGGTAATAGATTTTTGAAGATTTATTTATAAAAAATTATCACAATACAAATTTAAAGGAGAGTTGAAAAGTAATTTAAAATAAAATATGTTATTTAAGTGAAATTACTTCAAACTCTAAGGGTGGTCACAGTGACTTTACAAAAATTTCTCCACCTCTTAAACGGTTAACAAAGTGCTTACCATTATTTTTATTTTTTACTTTAGTAAAAATATTGTATACCATTAGATTTAATCCAATGGTACACAATTTAAACATTATTCATGTTGTAAAAAAAATTATAGCATCATAGAGGTACCCTTATTTTACCCATTTTCTTGTTATACTATACTCTTGGGTACTCTGTCTCAATATCAATGAACGTGTATACTATGTTTCTCTAGTTGATGCTTACGTACTATGCCTTGTTAATACTTTTTTTTTATAAATTTGGAAATATCTTAAAAATAAAAAATTGAAAGAGATACAAAGTTCACATGAACAAGAGATTAAGTTATGAAACAATACTTAGGATAGCCCCAAGCATCGTTAAATAACTTTTTCCTAATAGTCATTGGTGGTTCATCCCACCAAGTATACACGGAACAAGATAAACCCAAGTTAGCCAAGCAATCCGCTACAAAAATTTCCTTCTCGAAAAATATGGGAGCATCTAAAGACCATATTTTTAATCAAGCTACGACAATTAATCCATCTATTATGGATGCACCATGGAGGAGCAAATCTAGGATTTTGGAGACAAGACAGAGCAGCAATAGAGTCGCTCTCTAACCAAACATATTGCCACCCTCTATTAGCTACTTCTTCAATAGCCACAATGATACCAAATATTTCAGCATAAAATGAAGAATGAAGGCCTAAAGACATTGCGAAACATCCTTTAAAGGCCCCATTAAATCCCCTGAAAACAGCACCACAAGTTACCTCTCCCGAATTTCCTCTAACAAGGTCATCCATATTAATTTTAACTCAAGGAATTAGAGGAGGATGCCAAAAGATTGAAACTACCTTTAGAGCACGTTGCAACGGTTTCTTTATGCCCAATATATCATAAATTGGAACATGGGTAGCTACGTGTCCTGAACAAAAAGAGCTCAGTAAAATAATATGAGAAGAAATGACAGCCTTTAATTGAGACAAAGAAAGCTCACGATTTTTAAAGTGTAATAAGTTCTGAGCTTTCCACAAAAA
The DNA here is from genome assembly GCF_000493195.1 of Citrus x clementina. NCBI lineage: Eukaryota > Viridiplantae > Streptophyta > Magnoliopsida > Sapindales > Rutaceae > Citrus > Citrus x clementina. The sequence continues at coordinate 27,561,552 of NW_006262688.1, forward strand.
ATAAAGTGCCTCATTAATACTTCTTTATTATAGATATTCGATTTTGATCTCTCAAAATTAATTGAGCCTTTTATTTTATTTCTTATTTTTTTACAAAAAATATCTAGTGGAGCTCTAGAATTCTGTGACTTTGAATAATAATGTTGGAAACCATGGATTAATTAAATAATGTCACATGTCATTTTCATCTCTATCTTTGTCCTTAGATCATTATTATTTTTTATATATTCATAAGGAAAAATGTCTAATACACCTTGATGTTTAAATAAAAGGACAAAAAATTCTTAATGCTTTGAAAAAAATATTTACACCTTCATTTATTAACGAAATTATTTTTAACAGAAATTATAATTTTAATATGTAATTAATGTTATATCCTTTTAGCACATAAGTCAAGATATTGATCTTTAACATGTCATATAAAAATAATTGTTGATTGTCTAATTTATCTAGTTAATAAAATTACGAACAAACTCTTATTGTCCAATTTTTCTATTTAAATTGTTATCAAATTTTATCTTCAAATCAAATAATTTTAATCATTACTCAAGAATATAAATAAATAAATATGGTTATCAATGCCTTAACAATAAGAATTCTAGCCATGTCAACCATTTAAACTTTTATGATAAAAAAAAAAAAAATTTGGTTACAGCAATAATCACTAAAAATTAATAGTACTAAATAGCATATCCAATAGACATAAAAACCACCGTGAATTGAAGACGCACAAGCTGCAACCAGGCACACGTGCAACACCGACGCACGAGCAGCAGCACCAGCGCGGTCTCGATCGTGAGCAGTTCCAGTGGCTTCCGGCGGCGCGCACGACGCACGAGTAGCAGCGCCAGCTTCCTGAGGCACGAGCAGTTCCAGCAGCTTCTAGCAGACAGTGTGAGTGTGTATCTTAGGGTTTGTCAAGATCTGGAAACAGTGTGTTAGGGGTTTGTGTGTTAAGTGTGTGCAGTGTGCGCGTGTGCTTTGTTCGTGTGTGTTAGAAGGGTTTTTTTTTGTCAATTCATTTGTTATTAATACGCAATTACAATTTGAACCTTTGAATGATTTAATTATATACAAATCTTGAAGTAAGAGAGCGTAAATACTATTTTAAACAATGTAATCCAATGTTATTCTCTTAAGAACATGATGAATAATATTTGTTAGCATGGACAAATTTTTTTTTTTAATGATTATGTTGATGTTTCCTAAAACATTGAGGGGCAGCTTGAAATTAACCTTTTCGAATTCCCTAAACACTCAGCCCAAACCATGCCCAGTTGTGTGCTCTGGTCCCTCCGGGTTTTTAATTAAATACCCTTTAATAGTTTCAAAATTATTTAAATACCTCCTCCTTTTTTGATTTTTATGGATACCCTAACAAATGTGAGCAAAGTCAGAAATACCCTTAATGAATGCATCAAATTCACTCAATGAATTCTCTTCATATTTCTTTCGTCATTTCTTTCACCAAAATCTATTTTTGCTGGCGATTCTTTCAAAATCTCTTAGAATCTCTCAAAATCTTTCATAATTTCTTACACAAATACAATAATGTATTCATTTCTTTAACACCCACTCTTTCTTTAAAGGTGCATTGCTTATTAAACAACCCAATAAGGTATGTTAATGTTGTTGGGTTTTAAATTTTTTAATTTTTAGGAAAATTTAGAAATTTTCCTCACATTACAATGTTTTATTTTCACCATTTTTTCTTATACGTAAAAATATATGCAATGTAGGTTGTTTAATTATTTTTTTCAGCAATATAACTTATTAATGGCGAAAATGTTTCAAGTCGTGCATTCTTTTGATACCGTGTACGTCATATAGTTAGTCATGTAGGTCGTGTAAGTAATATAGTCGTGTAAGTCGTGTAGGTCATGTAAGAAATATAGCCGTGTAGGTCATGTAAGAAATATAGCCATGTAAGTCATGTAAGAAATATAGTCGTGTAAGTCGTGTAAGTAATATAGTCGTGTAAGTCGTGTAAGTAATATAGTCGTGTAGGTCATGTAGGTCGTGTAGTTACTTGTATTTGAATTTAATATTATTGCTTTTATTGTATCATCAGATATGATTTTGGTACGTGTGCCTATTCTCTTCAATGGTGAATGGATTGAGCAAAATGACGAGTATAAGTTCAAAGGTTCAAAGGCTAAAGGGATAATGATACCACGATCGACAACATATGCCGAATTGGTAGAGAAGATAGCTGAAGTTATTGATATAGATACTTCGGAATTCGAAATCACAATGAAGTTCAAACTTAAGACATTTGATCCTATGCCACCAGTTACAATTCAAACCAATGATGATGTGGAATTTTTTTAGATTCCAATTTAATTTCACTTCTTTTTTTTAATAATTTTCGTTGACATTTTGTGCATAGCAGTAAATATAAATTCTTAGCACAAATTAAGTCTTTAAAGAACTAAATTAATCTAATGATTAATGGAAAAATTCGTGTAATTTTAAAGTCACAATTAAACATATTACAGCCATTTAAAAAGTTTTTTTTTTTTAATCTTCAAAGTGCTTTCTTCCTCTGGCCAAGCATACAAGCACATGAGGAATGCCTGCATATAATTAATCCATGAAATCAATTAAGAAAAAAAATATCAACTATAGGAAATTAATGTAATATTATACACATAAGAACACCATTCGCAGTGATAAAATATTTCCAATGTAATATTAGACATATCATGACTTACCATGGCTTATAATTGAAAATGAAGAATCTCTCTAACTAATGACATTTCACAAGGTAAAGGTATATGCACCATTCCAATTTATTGTGAGCCTAATTAAACTAAATGTAATGTGTAGATTCTATTGACAAGAAACAAAATGTGGAATTGAAGGTCGTGTAATTGTGTAATACAAGAAGATCGTGTAATTGTATAATACATGAAGGTCGTATAAACATGCAATACATGAAGGTCGTGTAATCGTGCAATACATGAAGGTCGTGTAATACACAACCTTGAATGTTACATAACCTTACACGACCAAATCTTGTGTTACATAACAAAATTATAATCAGCACAATCTATTAATTTTTCACAATTTGCATGCAGCAAAACAACTAGAAATTTGTTTTCAAACATGTTATGAGAGACCCACAACTAATTAATCTATTTTTTCAATATAAAACCCTAACTTTTTTGTTTTTTTCCCTTGAATATTAACAAGAAAACTAATTACATGGAATTACTTGTCTCAACTAGTTACATTCTGATAATTTTGCAGTAAATGATCAACTCTCTCCGGCGATTATGTAGTGACGAACTATGCTTTATTTTCTCAGTTGTGGCAGCTTCCCCTTCTCAGGCTTAGTTTGCTCGTGTTGAAGTTCGATTTACCATGTATGGAGAATGAATGTTTGTTTCGGTAGAGTTGATGCCAGTGAGGGAATTGCAGCAGATGAGTGTTTGTTTGCTTCAGTAGAGAAGGGAGAGGTGCTGTCCGTTGAGTTGAAATGTTTTAAAATGAGGATAATTTAGTAATTTTTTATCAATTTTTAAAGAGTATTGATGAAAATTTTGGCAAAAATAAATTTTAGGGTATTGAGATAATTTTTTAAGTATGGAGGTGTACCGGACGCAATTGGCACGTTCCCTCCATCAGTCTTAATTTTTTTGTCTTCTTCAGCCGAAATCTAAAAGAGAAGTCTTGCGTCTATTCCTCTCCATTTTTAGTCGCGGTTCAATCTCTTAAGCTGCTAGTAGCTCTTCGATTTTCGGAACAAACAGCAAACGGTACTTTCCTTTTTTTTTTGGGTGTTCTCTTGAAAACTATATTATTGCCCTTTTTTAAGTTCCAATTTTCTATGTCGAATATTGTTTATTTTATGCTTCATCGATTTTTCTAGTTACTGTGAGAAAGGATTCGTGATCCTTCGAAAACGACCGGAACTTAAAACTTCTTCAAACTTTTCTCAGATAGAGTTAGAATGGTGCTGGAATTTGAATTGAATATCTTCTGGCTCAAATTGATATCTTAATTCATAATAATTAGAATTTTATAGATGATGAATCTGATTTGTGGTATATGACTTTGCATGATTATCGCTACATTGTTCATGATGATGATATATGCTAGAAGCAGTAGTAGGCATATTTTAAGAAAATTCCATTTGAAGCATTTAAAAGTTATTTGCGTGTAAAGGAACATAAAATTGAAGTCTGGTAAATGATGCCATGAAAAGTATGCATCAGCGATTGATCAATTGTATCAGGAAATTCATCTCCTGTGACGATGATGTAGAAATAATATTACTCTTTTCCATACCTGGCTACGTCTTAGAAGGGCAAATGTGGTCTACTTTAGAGCCAGTTGTAGCTGAACTGGGGCATTTCTTTAGCAGTCAATTTCTTCTTCTTTTTCCTTTCCTTTTTGTTAAAATGAAAAAGAAACGAAAAATAATGAGTGAGGAGGACCACATTATTAACTGGACTGTTTAGAAATACCATAAGAAATCAAGAGAAAGGGAATTTCTTCCGAATCCACACTGGCATGTTTGATTTACTCATTTCTACAATTATCTCAATTGCTTAATAGGGCCAACTGATTAAAGTGGTTCCCTCTTGTCTTTGTTTTACTGTAAAGTAGGTTTATTAGGTTCATTTGGAATTCAATATCATCATCAGCCTTTTTAGCATTGTTATTACTAGTACTGATACACTTGCACAGAATCTTAGTAGCATGGTTGTTGATTAAATGGAGCACAGATGTTTGTTATAAGGAAAATTTTCAGATCTGTACATTTTAGTTGGTAATTTTGTAACTAAATATTGGTAATGAACTTGTGTCACCATACTTTTCTTTCTGCCATCAATATTGGTTTGGTTACTTATTCACTTGAAAATGTGATACTCTTGTTTTATCTGCACCTTGGCTCAGGCTAGCATCCATTCAAAGAGTTACATTTAGTATTATGATCAATCTGGTAATAGGTCAATGTTGTTGGAACACAAAACCTTAGAGAATCAAGAATCAAATTTTATTTTCATCTAATTTTAAGTGAAATGACAATATTTTCATTATTCCATCTTAAATTCTTATCCATTTTCTGCTCATTTTTAGTTGATTTCAATGTCAGGATGGTATTTTCCAGCTTCCGCACGTGATTTAGCAATCTTAGCCTTAGGTTCCAATGCTACCTAGTTTTTGCTTTGCTTTATTAATGAGAAAAGAAAACAGCAGATTTAGTTTGTTCACATCACACCTTCCTTACAATGACGTTTATTTCTCGCAAAGTTCTCTGGTTGGAATAGGTAACATAACAAGATGCCTCGAAGGCCAACAAGGCGTCGAAGGATGTTGAATCCTCAGCCATTAACTTTCTCTCCCTTTGCTCGTTCAGTCGCTCAAATTGCCTCCATTCACGTGGATAGATGTCAAACCCATAAATCGAAAGACCAGAAAGGATCTCCACTTAACTCCAAAGGTATTATCATCTAACTGATCTCATTCTTTTGTAATTGAAAGGCAGTTCCGTCTTTCCAGTTGTTGTGTTCTTGAAATCCTAGGCATGTTAGTAAATAAGCTCATTGCATTGAGCACTCTCTAGATAAAGGAATTTGGAAACACACTCTGGAAGGGAAGAATGATCTGTCCGAGTCTTCTGAAGAAGAAGGTTCTGGAGTAAGCAACTATTTATTTATTTTTTTTCCCTTACTGAAATTATTATCAAAGTGATGACTTTTGACTTTGGTTTCATATGATATCGTTTTCTGCTGAGACTTATATGAGCTTGGTCTGTTTGCTGAAGGGAGTTGTTCAAGCAGATTTTGTCTTCTTTGATCCAAAATCGGATGACTTCCATGGAGTGAAGATTTTACTTCAAACTTACCTTGATGATACACAATGGGATTTGAGTGGTTTTGTAGACTTGATATTAGCACAGACCACTGTAGGTACTGTTGTCAAAATAGAGGGTGATGATGACAATACACCTTTCTCCATCGTTACTGCTCTTAATTTGAGAAGATATAAGGCAAGCAACTTGTGCGCTTGATACTTTTTTCTACATGTTTTTGATGGCCAAAATCATATCCCGAATATCATGCAAGCTCTAATAAGAAATGAGGATTAATAAGTGTACCATCATCATTAATGTGCATTTCATATGAACATTGTTTGCAGTTTGAGCAACATATGTGGATGGGGAAAGCTCATCCCGTTTATCTTTCTTTTATCCTGTCAATAAGATAATTACATATTTAGCCATCTCAGTTCTTTCCTTCCATATGTTGCTTGTTTTTCGTCTCTCTAATGCAAATAAGTAATCTTCCTTGCAATCCCTAACCGGTGGGTAACTGCCAGTAGCTCTATTGAGCAAATCTTCGTATGTGTTATCATTTGTATCAGATAAAGAGCCACGGGTTTATTATTCTCAGGATCATAAATGTATCAAGGAGCTCAAGGAGTTTCTCCTTAAAGTATGCCTAGAGAAGGATGTCATAAAGGACTTGAGATTATTTATGGGAGAACAAGCAAATGATGTAGGTCTATTGGTCTCGCAGCGTGTGGTCAATCTTCCTCCTCAGCTTTTGCCACCTCTTTATGATGCGCTTTTTGATGAAGTCTCATGGGCTACGGAAGATGAGGTTAGATGACTATTACAGTATGGACGGTGAGCTTGTTTGATATCTCTCTTTACGTGCTGAAATTGAGTTTCTTGACCGAATTTACATTTTTTGTTTCACTTTTTGAAGCCGACAGAAGAGTTAAGGAATTTCTTCCGCTTTAAGTGTTATCTACTAGTCAGTAAAATTTACAAGGTATTCCTGTCTTGGCACCTTACCACTGCTCCTTATATTTTGACTATCAATTTCTTTCTATTGATGATTGGCTTCAATAATTCTTTTCTAAATCTCTCTCGTTCTCTCTCTGTGTATGAAAATTTCTTCTTTGGATGCAAAGCTAAAGCACAAGAATGCGAACCAGAAAAATAACAGAAACCTGAAAAGGAGGTCCGCTAGTGACAGTGGTGATGAAATAGTGTACATCAAGCCAGAAGATGAAATTTTTCACAAGGTATTGCTTCTTTTACCTATGTAACATTCTTTGTATTGCCTGTTTTCATTTTATTTTTACAATTTTTCCCCAAATGATTAATGTATCCATTTCTATATCTTCACACCTGCTTATGCTCTCTACCTTATTTAAAATTACTGCTCTTTCTAATGCTTTTCAGCTTAGCTTGTGGTCCTTTAGTTTTCCCATGCAGACCCAGCAGGTTGAAACTCAGGAGGCAAGTAATATTGTTGTTTGCTTCTTTTGGTTTTTGGGGCCATTTCCTCTCATTTGAATTTTGCAGTGAAATATCAACAAATATTCCTCTTTTCTTTTTAAACATGCTTCTTGTTTGCAATGGCCCTGTTCAGCAAAGCCTAAACCAAAGTCTTAAACAAAAGAGAATGCCAACCATCTAGCTCTGCCTTTGGTGCTCTAAATCAACCCCTGACATTCCATTGCTCCAGTAAATACTGGTTGGCAGCGTCTTTGACCTTTTTAAACCGTGAAAAGTTATGCCTCACATTATCAAGCAACTTCACATCCCATCCTAAAACTGTCTTTACTGATTTTACTTTTAACTCTTTTTCCCATTGGCACACCTTCACTTCAGTTTGCTATTTCTATGTAGATGGCCTGATATGTTTTTAACTAACTTTTTATTCTTGACGTTGATGTCTTTTGTAACGGAACATTATAATATATGTTTTCAATTAATTTTGCAGCTAAAAAATTATCGTTTGATGGGGTTAGTCATGGCCGTAGAGGCAGCCAAAATTCCAACATTCTGCCAGGAGTTGCAATCTTTAATTGTTGAAACTTGAGATGTAAAGGGTCATCATTTCAGTTAAGCTTTGACTTTTCTCCTCCTAAGACATCTGCAACAGCTTTAAAACTTGCTGGCTTTTCTTATTTGCAGGTATTTTTGGTCGTGAGATACTGGCAGGGGTCTGGCTGCCAACTTTGAACTTCAGATTCTTCCATATTTTTTTCTGGAGACACTAGAACAGCTATCTGTTTCAATAGGTACCAATTTTGTAACCACAGCAACTGTCAAACTACTTTCTGTCGACAATTTATAGCAATTTGAAATATGTTAATTCTTTTTTATATAAAGCACGATTATGTTATTTGTTATGCCCTCTTTTTACTTTTTCATATGTTTACTACTGATTTGGCTGAAATTATCAAAAGAATATCTACCTTTGTTTTACCAGGGAGTATTGTTGTTATATTTTCGTGTCATTCATATTTAACTACGTTTTCTTTTCACTTTATCTAGTTCTTATAAGCCTTCATTATCAACATAAAATATGTACCTCCATGGGTTATGTTCTATCTTTTATCTGTGTCCAAAAGTTATTCTCCATGGCAGAATTAGTTTGCCTACTATATCTACATGCCTTAGAAAAATTATATGGAGCATGTATAGTACCACAAACTTCAGGATTTGTGTAAGCCACGAAAATCTTATATGTGCGCGCTTCGTGAAGAAGAATTTGCTTGGACGCGTGGGCATGTTAGGCTTGGGATTTTAGAGTTGGACTTTTATGGAGGGGATATATGTAGTTGTAGTCTGACTATGTTATATCATATGATCCCCTTAAACGTTTTTATCGCATTAGGAGATGAGTATACTCTTTCGTTTTCAGAATCTGACATTGTCCTAGTTAGGTCTGTTCAGTTATTTTTCATAAATCATATAATAGGATGGTTACATGTCATAGTGGATAAAGCTAAATTCTATTAGTGTTCTGCAATTTTGTTAGTTCCTAATTCTATTCCTTATCCCTTTTGTCAACTTTGTGGATAAAGATACACCATGGTCGTTCATGAATAGTTAAATACTTAGTACCAAAATGATGACCTCTGGGCACGTGGCGCCATGGTTTGCAGCACTTGCACCTGCAATGAGTGAAACTTATGCTTTGTCTTGACCAGAAAATGAACAATAAAATCCTCAGGGAGATGTATCTTCACCCCTTTATGTCAGTCTCAAACGTGGTTCACATGAAAAAAAAAAATCATTTTTGTTCCCAAAAATATTTATTTACTTGTGGGTAGCAAAAGCAAAGACGGTCTCTTTTGGATTACTGTACTTGTGGCACATATGTGCATTATCCAAACTCCGACTAATGCAAGCATAAGGCAGGGGGCCCTTGTCACATGCATACATGTGGGAACATGAAAGGCTATAAAAGCCTATAGCATTTGATAAAAAAATGTGTATGATTGTTCATTTAGTCAAAACAAATTTATCTCCTAGGGGTGGACTAAAAAAATCGATACTCAGAAAAAATCAAATCGAACCAGAGGTTCGGTTTAATTTTTAAAATTATAAAAAAAAAAGTGGACGGTTTATACGAAGAAAATTAAAAAAAAATCGAATTAGTAATCAAATCAATTCAATTTGAATTATTATTTTTTTTTAAAAAAAAAAATCAGATTATTATTATTTAAAAAAATTGATGGTTCAATTCGATTCGCAGTCGAACCGTTGCCCACCCTTTTATCTGCACTGGCCCTTTCTTAAAGGCAAAGCTGTCTTGAAGACATCAAACATAGAGAGAGCTTTGCTTCAGCAGCCCCAAAATATGATGAAGCAACAGCTAGGAGGGGAGGTTCCAACTTTTTTTTATTTATTTTTTTAAGATTTAAATAAAAATGAGACAAAACCTGTTTTTTTAAAAAAAGCAACATTCATAAACTATTCAAGTTTCAAGGGGGGAACACAATGCACATGGTTGGTAAAGGCTTTTAGGGGTTTACAACTTTCCTGGCTACTTCCCCACCACCAGGCTGGGCTGGGATATTCAACTATCCATGAATCACAATTAAAATTAAAATTAATAAAAAAAAAATAAGGAAAGGGGCCAAGCACAAATTATGAGCACGTGCGATGGACCATCATGAGTTCGTTCCTTCCTGCATCTTTCGAGATTAAGGATAAGGTTTGTGTTTCTTTATTTTAATTACTAATCTCAAGATTATTATAAACTAAACATATTAATAATATTATAACTTAGATTTCAAGCGATGAAAAATTCAATTCTAGGAGTACATCCGGAACTTAGTAATTTCCGAGACTAATATTTAATGAAAGAAATGTTGATTTATCTTTAAGATTTTGTTACCTTACATGTAATGTAAGGTACAATTTTTCACAAGTCAATTTGTGAGAGACTGCTACCTTTTACGTTACATGTAAGGGTAGCAGCTCCCTTATCTTTATCCAATGAATGAGATAAGGCCCGTAATAAATGAATGATGCTTGTAAAGAAGAGACGAGCTCTAAGGGTATAGGGATGGGGATGATGTGAACTATTAACCATAAAGAGAAGGAATTTGCTGTGATTGAAACACGTGTAGAGAGAAGGATCCCATGGATTTTAGCAGTCCGGTATTTATTAAAACCGTTTTCGCTCATTTTGATCCATCCATAAATCTCACATGCACTATTAATAATAGGTCTGGTAACTGGGATTAATTGCAACACAAAAAAAAAAAAAAAAAATCGCATGCACGTGGTAAAAATAAAGTGGTCAAAAATGGTCTCATCTTATTTAAATATTTCATGATAAGAACAAAAGAAGGTTTGGTGGTTAATTATGAACTTAATCTTTATTAAAGAAAAGAAAAGAAAAGAAAAGAAAAATGGGTAGGATCTTAATCTAGAAAAAACGAGGGACAGTGGAGTTAATGTTAATTAAGTATTGTCAAAACCCCATCATTATCGGCCTTATTAAAGAGCCCAGCCGGATCCAAGTTCATTAACATTATGATTAAAGTGAATACAAATTCTCTCTCTTTTCTTTTTTTATTTATTAAAAAAAAAAAACACTATTACTGCTTTATGGTTAATATAATAGTGCTTGCTTTTCATAATGAATCACACGTTTCGCCTTTTAGTTTTTCTACGAGTCAAGAACCTTCGGTAATTGCTGTCTACTCAATTTTCTTGCATGCGCTTAATTTATGATTAAACCCAAACATCTCCATCACTGGCCTCCACTCTAGTAGGGATTAGGGCGCAGGAATTCAAGCTTTAATTTCAATTATGTGGGCGTTGATATTTGATTTTCTCTTTATTATTATTATTATTTTGGAGTAGACGTACATATCCTACAAAAATATGATTAGAATCAATGATAAAATTATATAAACTTATTTTAACTCCAGTTAAGTTAAAATAACGAGTATAAATTATTGTTATACGTATAGTTTTTTTCTTTTATTTTGAAGGACTGTTATGAACCTTATTTATTATATTATAAATTATTAAAAAAAAATTGTTGAGGACTAATATCAAAAGTGTTTATCCAATAGGATACATGAGACATAGTTAAATTACTACTAAGGTTTAAAGATATTTTTTAAGGATTAGATGGGGTCACAATTTAACCTACCTGAAGCCCTCCTCATCCTTTTCCCCTAGTATAACAAATATCTCCTAATAATATTAGTGAGAGTGAAAATAACTAAATAATATATTTTTATAAAAATTCTTAATTGTGATTATTCGTAGGTCTTTATTTGTAACAATATATCGATATTTCGTGTGGAGGGAGGAAAAAAAAAAAAAAAAGGGGGGATAGTAATAAGTAAGGTTAAAAAGAAAAATAGTGTTGACTTTTAGTTTGAAATCACCAAAACAATGGGGGGGGGGGGGGGGCTAGCCTAGGCTAGGTGACTACTAGCTACTGACGCAAAATTTGGGGATTAAGCTCTGAGGAGCAGCGAGGGGAAAAGATCTTTCGAGTGGGGCCCACGAGCACGCAGGAGGAACCCCGCCGTTTCCAGACAGGAGAGTGACAGATCACATAGCGCGTCGGGTGCACGCTTCGGTCGGCGAGTAAGCCACCCACCTACTTGGTACGACCCTCACTGGCAGTGCCAGGCTGTCCCGTAGCCTTCGATGGTACAAAACCAACCAACACTCTCTCAGAGAGCGCGTGCCACTGCGAGCATCTAATCTCACTTCAAGAATTTCTACTTTTCTAGTGTCCTGAGAAAATCAATAACAATTTCTGAATGATTATAAATATTATAATTATAATGTCTGACGTAATATCAATAATAATCTTTGTATAATAAAATTTAAAAAAAAAAAAAATCGTCCCAGATATGAGCTTATACATTATGTATCGTCTCGTAAATACTATTGACCCTACAGGGGAACATGAACACTTTAAGTGAGGCCACTGAAGTGAAGATTGAAAACGAAAGGGCTTCTTACTTTTACAACACACGTATAGTCTAAATATACAAAAGTTACTAGCCACCTAAAGATTCCTATTTTTGGCAACAAATTAGGGATGCAAAGTTATTATTATTTTTCCCTTTTTGTCCTTTTGATATCCACCATTCGTTCGCCTCTAAGATGAGAAATACAAGAAAACCTGATATTATTATAATGATAAGAATGCTGGAAATGTTGATATATCTGTACGTATTTGACTTAGATATTTGTGACATCCACTTACTTCGAAATTGTGATCGTAGTGAGTTGCATCATATAATTATCATTTATCAGAACAATCATGTATTGGAACTTTGTTTGGGCAGCAATTATATATATGTATGTTGGAGAAAGAGACGGACGAATTGCAGGGACATGCCAACCAAGCTAGCCAAGAAGGTATTAAACACCTTTCTTCTTCTTAATTTCATTTTCAAAGCAAAACGTAAGCCTATCATTACGCCTAATCGTTCGTAGATAAGTTTGTTTACATCAAATTATTTGAATATTTATTTTTCATTTTGATGATAATTTCTGTGTTCGTAATAATCGTTTGGTAGTATATGCACTCAGTTCACGCCCGGCGCTGGTCCTCAATATATTGTATACGTCAAATGTTCAACAAACGATGTTTACGAAAATTACGTGCCAAAATTATTTTATTACATGTTTGTTGGTTGATTGTTTTATATGAATGTTTTAAAGTATAATTGATCAAGTTTGACAAATGACAAATTATCTTGAAAAAATAATAATTGTATGGTGGTGCATGAGAGTGATGTAACCAAATAAATAAAACAATCAATAACAAATTATTTTGTTATGATGACAAATTCTCAATACATTATTAAGAAAATTCATGTTAATTAAAGAAAATAAATGATCAAATATGATAAGTTAAAGAACAAAAGCATATAATTTACAAAGGATTAAAAAAATTAAAACGTAACATGACAATGCATGTGTATCTATGTCATCAATTTTTTTAAGCAAAACATTATACGAGAGTTGCAATCTTTTTGGAATAATTTAGCTGTCAAATGGGGAAGACTCTAAGTTCCCAAATGTGCTTTAATACTGGAGATTGATTTTATTCCATTTGTTTTTAATTTAAACTAGTAAATTAATGTTGAAAAAAAATATATAAAAATTACATTACGAATCTGTCGATAAAATTAAAGAAAATGTTATATAAACAGTAGTAAGACAGCAAGGTTGATACAGTAACATATATAATATTATCTTTTTGTATTCTATATTATCGTAGCATAAATTATACTTTGGAGGCTGTCACCTTACAGCAGCCGTAACGTAGCTAGCCCTCCCCACGTTACTTGTATTTATATCTTCTTTCTTTCTTACTGTAATTCAAATAGCAGCGTTTTAAAAGTAATAATTTTGTGTGAGTTTTAATGTAAAAATATTTATTTTCTTATAAATCACTCGAATCTCCTTTCAAATAAAAATAAAACAAAATTAAAGCACAGAAATCGCCTAATTGGGGCGCCCAAGAATCTCAAGAGTCGGCTCTCAAAATAAGTCTCAGCAGGAGTGCAGGACCCAAAACATCGGGAATGATCTCCCTTGGGGGCGGACCCCATCGCCAGACGGTCGCGTCAACACGTGTAACAATCACGTGGGACGGTGGGTCCGACTCTGCCCTAGCCACTCAGTAAACGCAGTAGCACCGGTGGCAGTAGTGAACAGCTAACGCAAAACTTTACTCATCTCCTCAGAAGCGGGGCCCGTTACCACGTGTACGGTTCACGTGGCGTCGTGGTGGTGTCAGTTCACCTGCGGGGCCTAATGCCTGGCTGCCTGTTCATCATCACAGTTATTCGTTCACTGAGAAAAACAATAAAGAAATATTAACTAAATCCGAGGTGGGCCCCAATTTTGTGCGGGAAAAAAGTCATGTAAATTGTAATGGTGGAACATCAGGAGGCAAAAGCCCGTTACTAACGCCGTTATGTTTTTACCGGGGGGCCATTTGACGGACGGATGGCTGTGGCCTGTGGAGTGGCTGACGTTAACGGCGGAGTAGTATTTGTCAATTGGTCTCCTTCATGTAGGGCAGGTCCGACTTTTGATTAGTCCTTTACAAAGATGCATCCACGCGCCACGTGCACATGCCAATTTCTGTAACATTTTAATTTTAGCGAGAAAAAAAAAGCGCGTTAAAATGAAATGGAAGTTTTATTTCTTTTAATCATTATATTAAAAGTTGTGTGTGTGTGTGTATATATATATATATAGTATTTTGAAATAAAATTTAACAAAATTATCAGCCATCCACTTAAATATTATCATGTTGAAAAAAATGTTATAAAAATTTAAATTGTTCACCTATTATTCACAATATGTAAATATGTATTAACTATCTACTCAAAATGACAAAATAAAAATAAACTAATTAAAATAAAATTCTGTCTTTTTGTAGATGATTGATGCAAATTATTTATATTAAGTAGATAATTTAACGAATTCAAACTTTATAGTATTTTTTATAATGAGATAAAATTCATGTGGAATTGTGGATGATTGATAATTTTCTTAAAATAAAAAAGGAAAATGAAAATGATAGAAATGAATATATATCATGAATTATCTCTGTATTTTAAGTCGTATATGCACAGTTTCCCTTTATCTAATTTTAGGAATTAGATTTGAGTTTCTTTCAATAGTCTTTGTTGTGTAATTTTCACATATTTAATTTATAATAAATACGAATGAAAATGTATTTAAAATGATAAAAATGTATTTAAAAATAATGGTAATATCTAAAAATTGTGGTACTAAAAGATTATTGCCTATTATAAAAACAATAAAGTAGTAGATAGTATATATAAAATTTAATGAAAGAAATTGATAATCTCTTTTTAAATTATGACGAACCAAGAATTTATATACACTTTTAAATTATGATCACCGAATTTGAATAACAACAAGGGACAACCATTTTGTTAAATAGGTAAGATTTTTGTTTCTATTCAATTCTTCAAATGTAATATTTAAAAAAATATATTTCTCATAGTGAAAAATCATCACCCGCTTAAATGAATATTACATTACTTATCATATCATTTACAACAAAATTTAAAATGTCTATCATTACTCTTCTATGGATTAATGAATATAATGATCTAATTTTCTTTTTTTCTTTTTATTCCTATTTCTCTTGTGGGAAATTTTCTTAATTATTGTGGGCCTTGGGCTTCCAATTATGTGTAGAATTTATTGATATGGAAATTCAATTACGGCAAGTCTTCATGAATTGCCAATCCATGTTGGGACAACAGATTCTTTGAATGTGCTTCTCCCTCCGGTGACAATCAATGATTTCATTTCTGAATTAAACACCAAGGCATATCATGATTTAAATTCGCCTTTCATAAACTTGATATGGTAACGCCCATTTTTCACTCTTCCCATTTTTTGAAGTCTGAAAAAGCATCCCAATATATAAATGTTCTCATAATATTTATTATTTTGAACTATTAAAGTAGAAAGATACTCACGAGTCACGAGTGACCACCTCGAGCCCTCGTCCGCAACCTCTAATTGTCAACCGTCCGGGGCGGTCGATGTAGCCCCTAAAGGCAACTTAATTTCAGCATCCTTTTATGTTAAATTAGCAGTTAGAATATTTGTTATCATATCTATTCAAATTTATAAATATCTCATACCAAAAAATTTTCGTTCATTGTAGATCAATGATTAAAATTACTTTGTCACTGACCAACGCTTGACGATAGCAATTGCGACTCAGGCAGTAGGGTTGGCAATGGGACGGGATGGGATGAGATTTACCAATCTCAGTCACATTCCGTATATGCAAATGGGATGAAAAAACGTCCCAATCTCGTCACTATATTTTTTTTGGGACAAAAATATGTCTCAATCTCGTCCCAAAAGATAAAATTTTTATTCTTAATCGGTAATGAGACGGGATGGGACGGAATTTTTCAATCCCACTCCCGTCCTGCATATGTAATTGGGATAAAAAAATGTCTCAATTTCGTCCCTAAATTTTTTTATGGGACAAAAATATGTCTCAATTCCGTCCCAAATAAATTACATCCCATCGGAAAAAATTGTCATCCCTAGACTCAGCAACATCATTCTTAAATTTTTCGTGGACCGACCGACCTATCTACAAATTAAATTAAAGGAACCAACCGGTTCATTATTATTATTTGTTATTATTGAATTTCTATTTTCAATTGAAAATTAGATTTATTTTTTCTTTAAAAAAAAAAAACTCAAAAGTAGGATTAGATGTTGAAATTTGAAACCATGAATCAAAAACCTACTCCAATTAATGACCGATCCATGTTCATACTCCTGCCACAATGAATCTGGAATTTATACTCCTATTTTTTTCAGAAACTGAAGCCTAACCTATAACATCCTAGATTTAACCTATAAAGACTATACCTGCAACCTCAATTTACTCGAGAAAATTTAAAAAAAAAAACAAAAAATAAAAACCAAAGAGCCGTAGACGGGAATTGGGAATATTTTTAAGAGGCATGAACTGAAACTAAATTCAGCTTGAAATATTAAAAAAAAAAAAAATACTGCACTTAGGGCGCGTTTTGGTAATTTGCATTACATTAAAACATTATTCTTATGTCTGGTTATAATTTTTTTATTGCATTTAACCTATAATCATTTAACTTTTATTATTTAATAAAGCATAATAAATTTAAATTTATTAAATATTAATTCATATTCAAATAAAAATTTTAATTTAAATAATAATATAAGATAATAATTAAATTAAATATTTAATAAATAGATAATAATACGTTATTTCACTTTCATTACATAAAATCATTTTAATTTATTTTAATCTTTTATAATTTACTAAAATACTAATTTTTAAATTAAAAAGTTATATTTGACATTAATAAATAGAAAAAAATTCATAATTGAATATTATATTTTTTAGAATATAAATATAATTTATATTATATTATATAATCATATAATATTATATTTTTAAAATATTATAATATGATTATACTAAAGTATAATATTATTGAAATAACAAAACGTGATATTGTAATATTCTATCATTTAAGAGTAGTATGTTAGTAAATCATTTTTTTATATTATAAAATTAACATATAAATTTTTTTAAAAAAATAACAGTAACAGTTTGTACTACAACTGCATACATAAATAGCGGCCTCGTTCCTGTTAACATAGTATTATACAATGTAATAATACAGTGTTATAGTACCAAAAACACCCTTAAAGTTATTATTACCTTAAAAAGTGAAGAAAGAAGGAAGTGGCCGTTTACTCGTTTTTAGTCTTATATACCAACAACATAATAAAAATTGCATATTTAGCATCTTATCTGCAAAAAGCTTTGAGCGGTAGTTGTAGTTGCAGCTGCTGCTTGGTAATAGGCAATATATAGCCCTTTAGTGTCTTTTTCTTTCTTTCCCTCTCTTCATTGGACCTCGCGCCACATCACGAGCGTTTTTTTTTTTTTTACTTCTTCTTTCTCTCTTCTAATTATTTTCACTCTCTCAACTGACCTGAGTCTATGGATTTTTAACATTTTTTTATATTTTGTTCTGTTGTAATGTTCAAGTGGCAGTGCTAGCACGGAGTAATCCCCAATCCCCAATGCTCAGAATTCAGATTCTTCCCCATTCGCAGCCTTGATTAAAAGCCTTCTCTTTGTTTTCTGAGCTCCGCCACTCACACCCACCAAAATTACATCGAACCAAATCAAATAAGAAAAAAAAGGCCATGAAGAGGGAGCACAGCCAACTGGACCCACCGCCACCACCTCCTCCTCCGCCATCCTGCGTGGCGAGGCCGTCCGGCAAAGGCAAGATGTGGGAAGAAGAGCAGACGGATGGCGGGATGGATGAGCTTCTGGCCGTTTTGGGATACAACGTGAGATCTTCGGATATGGTTGAAGTTGCTCAAAAGATTGAACAGCTTGAAGAAGCTATGGGTGCTTTTCAGGCGGATGGTATCAACCATTTGGCTTCTGATACCGTCCACTACGATCCCTCTAATTTATGTACTTGGCTCGAAAGCATGCTCACCGAATTCAATCCCACCATGCCCGCGGGTTTGGGTTTAGATCCGGTGCCCGCACCTTCCGTTTTTGACGACTCTTCCTTCATTGCTCCGGCCGAATCATCGACAATCACGTCCCTTGACTTTAGCCATCAGCGCGTTTTGGAAGAACCCAGTACCTCGGACTACGATCTGAAAGCGATTCCTGGTAAGGCCATGTATGGCGCTAACAATTCTCAAAACAGCAGTAATAATTATCTGAGTCTATCGTCAGCATCAGCGTCGTCACTCTCATCCTCAACAACTACTAGAGAGAACAAGCGCTTGAAAACCTCTGAGTTCTACCCGCCCGAGTCAACCCGCCCGATCGTCCTCGCTGACTCCCAAGAGAACGGAATCCGGCTCGTCCACGCCCTGATGGCTTGCGCTGAAGCCGTTCAACAGAACAACCTCACTCTAGCAGAAGCATTTGTCAAGCAGATTCGGTTTCTGGCAGTTTCCCAAGCCGGCGCCATGGGCAAAGTAGCCACTCACTTCGCCGAAGCCCTAGCTCGTCGTATTTACGGGCTTTACCCTCAAAGCCCGATCGATCATTCCTTCTCGGAACTTCTCGAGATGCAGTTCTACGAAACGTGCCCGTATTTGAAATTCGCTCACTTCACTGCCAATCAAGCCATCCTTGAAGCTTTTGACGGGAAAAGGCGAGTCCACGTCATTGATTTCTCTATGAATCAGGGCATGCAGTGGCCCGCTCTGATGCAAGCATTAGCTCTCCGACCCGGTGGCCCCCCGGCTTTTCGTCTCACCGGGATCGGACCGCCGGCGGCTGACAACACTGACCAGTTGCAGCAAGTGGGTTGGAAGTTGGCTCAGCTGGCTGAAAGCATTCATGTTGAGTTTGAATACAGGGGCTTCGTTGCTAATAGCTTAGCCGATCTTGATGCTTCTATGTTGGAAATCAAACCAAGTGAGGTTGACTCAGTGGCTGTCAACACGGTGTTCGAGCTGCATAAGCTGCTGGCCCAACCGGGTGCTATTGATAAAGTGCTTTCTGTTGTTAAGAACATCAAGGCGGATATTTTCACCGTTGCAGAGCAAGAAGCCAATCATAACGGTCCGGTTTTCTTGGACCGGTTCACAGAGTCATTGCATTACTACTCGACTATGTTTGACTCGTTGGAGGGGTCGGTTAACAGTCCCGAGAATCATAAGGCTATGACCGAGGCGTACTTGGGGAATCAGATTTGTAATGTGGTGGCCTGTGAAGGAGCGGACCGGGTCGAGAGACACGAGACGCTGGCTCAGTGGCGAACGAGGTTCGGTTCGGCCGGATTCATTCCGGCCCACATTGGGTCGAATGCGTACAAGCAAGCTAGCATGTTGTTGGCCTTGTTCGCCGGCGGAGACGGTTATAAAGTTGAGGAGAATAATGGGTGTCTCACTCTCGGTTGGTACACGCGCCCGCTCATTGCCACCTCGGCTTGGAAACTCGCTGCAAAGCGGTAGTTGCTCACTGAGCTGACTCACGAGTTAGGTTACCAAAAACAAAGAGAGAGAAAAGAAACTGGTTAGTGGGGTATCAAATGGTTGTGAATGTGCGATTGTGAGCTGGGAATAGACCCACCACCTCCGCCCCGTCTCCGTCTGTCTCTTTTTTCTTTATTTTCTTGTCCATCCGTTTCCTTTTCTTTTCTTTTTTTTTTTTTTTTCCCAGAGAGATTTTCTTCTCTTTTCTTTTCTTTTCTAGGATTTTTATTTTTGTCTATTATGAAAACGGGGTCTTTTGTAATTTTCCGGGGTGAATCAAAAAAAAAAAAAAAAAAAAGATTGACGTGTAGTATATATATATACATATGTGTGTGTGTGTAGGTTGGTGGTAATAAAAAAAAGTAGAATTTTCTATAAATTGTTGTTGTTGTTCTTAATGTTCTTTAGGAGAATTTTTTTTATATTTCAAAAACTGGGAAGATATATTATTTCGAATTATGTTCGATAAACTTTCTTGTTTTAAAGTTTAAAAAAAGAGAAAAAAAAACATTTAGCAAGAAATATTGGACGAGATTTAACAAAAATGCAAATAATAATAATAATAACAAAGAACACAACAGTGAAAGCAAAAGAAAGTAAAAACGCTGCCTCCTGAGTCCTAATTATTCAGAGCAGAGTTCGCCTATTGATGGTTACTATTATGTGTGTGTGATACTTCCCTGATCACTTTCTTTGGAAAGGTTATGCTTTTTATTGTTATTGTCATCATCATCATCACCATCATCAGCTTACTTGCAAAGGTGTTTTTATTGATTGATCGATCTCTCTCTTATAAAAACCACTTTTTGCCCGCTTGCTTTTTTAATTTGCCGCTTTTCGAGTGCTGCTCTGCTCCTTATTATTAGCTTGCTTTTTTCTTTCGAGAGCCAGCCAGCCATGCAACAATGAAAACAAATTAATTCGCGATCACATTAATGTAATGTAGTTGTCTAGGGTTCGTTTTTAATTATTTCTTGAACGACTTTAATCTAATCTCCCCTTGCTTTAATAGTTTTCTTCCAACTTTTGACGATTAGTAACGAACCAACCTTTCTTTTTTAGATTTGACAATATCAAAAAAAGTTTTCACTTACATATTTTATTTGTTTATATCAACCTCAAAGAGTTAAAAAGATCACATACATACATAATAAGGTAATTCTTGACCCAAGATAAAAGGTGATCTAATCTAAGTAAGTAGTAGACTGGTAAAAACCAACCAACCAATCGAGATTCTTTATCCAAACTAAAGCATTCATGCGTATTGCTATTTTCTTAATGCAAAATTAGGAAATTTTCACTTATATTTTTAGTAATACTATGTTTTTCAAGTAGTCTACTAGTTTATCAATTGAACGATGATATTGAGAAATAAATATTTTTATAAGTTATAATAGATGAACATATTAAAAAATTACTTGAAATGTGTAGTGTTATTCTTATATGTACGTATTCTTAATAGAAATAAGACCGTTTAATACATGTATGCCAAGTGTTTTTACTCTTTTTTTTTCTCCAAGATTAAGGTTAAGCTTCACTGGATAATGAACAGTTATATTAAGACTTAAGTCTTAGATTTGAATCTCATGTAACATGCATGTGTGTTTAATAAATAAAATTCAAGTTTTTTTTTTCTCTCTCTCTCTCTCTCTCGCCTTCATAATTGGCCAATCCAAAATAAATTGTATTAGATGGACCTATCAGTGACGTTGTTTGCTTAATTGTCTCATCTAAATGTAGTATACTACTCATTTTTCTTAAATTTAAACTGCAAGTTCTTGCTAAAAATCACATTAATCTATTTAGACAGTAAAATTAATATTTTATCGATTATGAAATTTATTATCCAATAAACAAATGATACATTATAGTTAGAATTTAAATTGAAACTCAATTGTTGAGATCCCATGTGCTGTTATATTATACGAAATGAAACCAAAGTTTATGAAAAGAGAAAGCATGCATGGTATAAAATGAAATTGCAGTATCCACCACTAATTACATTACATCTTCTTTTTTTCCCCCGCTTCTGCCATCAGCTCTGGATCTCATTACAAATTGAGCAAAAAAAAAAAAAAAAAAAAGGTGAAACATGGGACGCCAATCCACCTAATTATATAACAAAAAGAAAAAAAAAGGAGAGAGGGGTGACAGTTCATCCTATTCAATCTTGTAGGCAGACAGATAATGAAATCAAATAAGTAATCAACAGGAAGAAGATGTTGGCTCAGGATTTGTCAACAAATAAGGGGGCATTAATAAGTGCAAATAGACCAGTAGATGAGAAAATGAATGAAAGCAAAAAAAAAAACATGCACCTTCTCATTTTACACACAACATTGCATTTACCCATTACTATATTATTGTTATTATTATTTAAAAAAAAAAATTGTGCATGTGTTATTGGTTATTTAAAAGGAAGGCAATGGAGACTGAAAATTCACATACACATATCAACTTGCTTGCCAACTTGCATGGGTTGGGAATTCTGAGCTGACCCCCACCACTTCATTCATAATCACATTCACATTCCATTTTAAATCTTTTGAGAGATCAGCTTTTTCCTCCACTTTATTCAAAAAAATAATTTTCCAAAAGATGGGAAAAAAATACTATCGTTTTTCTTCCTTTCTTTCGGAATTTTTTTTTTCCCTTAAACTTTTAAAAATAGTAAGAAATAAATGTAAAGCGAACTAACAATTTATTTAAACCCAAACTTAATTGATGTATACGATTTATATAGGTGATGAAATTGAGGTAATTGGTGAATTGATAACTTTATATTTAAAAAAATAAAAAGGGGAAATTTTGGGGTTAAATTAATATTATAATTGTGTGGTGGTGCGCATTAAGGCAGCGATTCTAAAATCCCTATACGATGATGTTATTGGGAAGCCAAGTCAAAGGAGGATTGTTAATGAATTTTTTTATAGGTCAAGATTATGACATTCATGACAAACAATTAATAATATCACAATGGACCACAAGAAAGCATTAATAAATTAATTTCTTTATATATGTACACATCAAAACATGATGAATGTTTAGACTAACAAAAATCAGAAATAATGGCTCGCGATTGCGACCGACTGATGACTTGTAATCCATCTTAAACAAATCCATACAACAGTGCATCATTATTTTCTTAGTTCTGTTATACAGAGATTGTTACTGATATTACATTAGACGTTACACTTATAATATTTATAATCGTACTAAACAACTGGGACCACCGTCATATATTAACTCACTGACGCACTTGCCCAAATAGTTCAAATACTTAAAATCATCTCTAATATTCGAGAGGTGCCTACTTCGAGGAGTGCTTATTCCAATTAAATTTCGTAAGGGAAATACTGTCTTTACTCAATTAGTTAATAATTGAGGGAGTACTGAAACTAACCTCTATAATGCTCTTATGGAGGCTCGAATATTTACACTCAACATTGTAAGTGCAAGACTTCTCTCATTAAATCAAAGACCCATTGGTAATAGGGCATCATTATTATTGCAAGCAAAATGGCAATGACAATAACAATAACAATAGGGTGCAGTTTTTTTTTTTTTTCTAATAATGGAAAGAAACTACTAATTTTACACAAAATGGATGAGGCAAGATAAGTCAAAACTGACAAGTGTTGATAGGCTTGTTTTAGAAGGGAGGCTGGGGGCGCTGTAATTTTAACAGTTGCATAAATAATAGAATAGGGAGATAGGCGTGATTTGGTCAGACCCAAGAATTGCTCGTGATTCTGATACACTTTTTCTTTCTTATGTCGGGGACTTTGTTAATTGTTATTGACTTCACTGCACTCACATTGGCCTTATGTTTGATAGTTACTGCAAGATAAAAAGAATTAAGATAAGATAAGGTCGCAGAATACTAATTTGTTCAGTTAGTGAAATCATTAAAAGTGGTATAAAAGATTTAAGATTCAAACTCATCATCACATAGTTAGAAAAAAGAATTTTGATTGCCACTAAGTTATATTTATAACCTGTAAAAAAAAAAAAAAAAAAAAAAAGGAAACTACTACCTTTATCAAATAATTCTCATTCTTTTAATATCAAGTGAGGCTTATTATTAATTAATGGATGCCATCTCACTTGCGGATAATGTTAAGTAAGATACTACTTACAGATCATGGTAATGTATGGTTATGTAAATCTCAAATAGTTAATAGTAAGTAGTTAATGGTTAAATGAAAACCAATTCTTGAACTCCCATACAAAAATTTCATTCTTCCCGAAATTTATAAGTACATGTCCGTGTGTTGAATTCAAAGGATCAAGTATCGTACGTAAAGCATTCAGAAACAAAACGGAGAGAGGGAGTATCGACAAACTGGATGAGTAGGCCAAATTTGAGGCCCATTAATAAAATACCGACCATTTTTTTGGGCTATAAATGCTATCAAGATTGGGTGGGCTCCCGAAAACTCACCCGACACCCTATTTTCATGTGTATAGCTCTGTTGTTATTTAAAATTACGTAAAAGGACAAAAACAAATTTAAGTAAAATCAAACATAATTTCATTTTGTTACTAATTCTTCACACTCAATCAATTACTTTATTGGGATTTTTATCATTTTGACTTTAATTACTGGTTATATCTTCTTGGAGATAAGATAATTGCCCACTTGGTGAAGAAAATTCAATAAATTTGATAAAATTTATTGTTTATTATTAATTTTTTTAAATAAAGATCTGATAAACTACTTGCACATTTTCTTTTAATTACTTCAAAATCATTTTGGAACTGAAAAAAAAAAAAATTGAATCCAATATATATTAGACACTGGGAATAAGGAGTTCATGATGTGTGGGTGTGAACTGTGAAGAGATAATTTCAAAAAGAAAATATATGGATTGGGGTTTAATTCGTTTTATATTTGTAGTTTTATGTAATTTTTTCATGTGAAAAATGCTATTAATGCCCAAAAAAAAAGGGGGCTTTATAAGAATATTGAAGAGGTGCCAAAAGTAGTATCAGTGTTCAAGATTTCGTGTATCTCAGCAAAACAAGGTTTATGGCGAAAAATGAGAAATAATTTTTAATAGCTTGACAGCAACCAATCCTCGGTAGCATCCGAACCCCATCCCTCTTTTACTACTTAAACTAGCTACGAGTACCAGTCTAGTAAACACTGGAAAAAAATAAATAAATGAATAAATATACCATACGTATTCTATACAAACCAAAAAATAATTTAGATTGACGTGAGATAGAATATATGCCACTGGAATATATAATAATAGCCAGCCCTAACTGCTTTTGTTTTTCAAAGTAGTGACTGGTGATGAACATTTATCTTGTATTCTCTGGCCCTGCACTTTTTGCAAAGTTGTCTGTCCACTTCCTAACGTTGGCAATTCTTCTCCTTTGACCTGAAAATAAAATATTAAGAAGAATGTTGTTCCTGTTACGTTTTAAATCAATTTGAAGGTGAAATGATGACATGGGAATCCACTAAATTTGCTTCTCGAGAGTGAAAGAATCCAGACGGACTCCTAGTATTGCTATATAAAGGCTCAAGGCCTCCCAGTTAAATTTGCTTGATCTCTTCTGATCTCTTAGTGAATTTGCATGTGTTTATTTCGAATTAACAAAAATGTCTCTAGCTGGTGAGTTGGAAGCTGTAATAGAGGTCAAGGCTTCTGCTGATAAGGTTCATGAAGTCTTCAGCTGCAGGCCACATATTGTTACAAGTATCAGCCCTCAGAGCGTTCAAAGTTGTGAGTTAATTGAAGGCGAATGGGGGAGGCCAGGCGCTGTCATCTGCTGGACTTTTACCCGTTGTAAGGCTACACTATATACACCAATTTCTTCATAAATTAATTTTATTTTGCTCGTGACATATATAATGATGATTATTATGATTTATGAGTTGAATAACTTTAGTAATAGAATTTGTTGTGCGAAAATCAGATGCAGGGAATCCTCAAATTGTGAAGGAGCTAATTGAAGTCGTAGATAATGAAAACTACATAACCATTTTTAAGTTGATTGAAGGAAACGTATTGGAGATGTTATACAAGAGCTTCTATTCCGTAGCAAAAGTCACTCAGAAGGATGATCACGAGGGCGGCAGCTTGGTGCGTTTCACTTACAAATACGAGAGGAAAAACGAAAACGTTCCAGATCTCGAAAGCAAGGTTCTTGAAATGATGATCAATATTGTTAAAAACATTGATGCATACCTTATCCAGCACGAAGAGGCCCGAGCTGATGATACTGATCAAGTGCTGCTAGTAAACGTAAATAGTCAAGAGATCGAGTCTCCATCTCAGTAATGCTAGAGCCACAAACTTTCTATGATGGGATTGATTAAATAAAAACACTACATAATGAAAATAAATGAGGCGGACTATTTAATGTTTTATTCAACCTCATTCAACCTATACTATTATGCCTTTTGTGATAAATAATTTGTGGCTATAATTTATTGATTCTTAATTGGTGGTTGTGTGTATTTACTAGGGTGGGTTAGATTGGCGGGAAATTTACGAAAATAGCCATAAATATTTTGATATTTTCACAACTAACCCTCTCAAATGTTAGGGTGGGTGAATGTGACAAAGAAGTATCAAATGTTAATGAATATGTGCAAAGATTGTATCGTACAAAGTCACAACTAATCTTCTTAACTTTTTTCTATCAACATTAGCCAAACACAAACCTTTCTCCCCAAATTACTCTTTTTTAGAGACCAAAAACAACAATCTTTCTCCCATATCGTCAAACCAAACGCAGTTTTCCACTCTTGAATCACCAACCAACGGCGACGGCAAAAGACAACGGTAAAAGTGAAATCCGATCATAATTTATCCGAATCCAACATTAATCGACATCACTTAGTGGTATGAGTTATTTTCTGAACTTGCTGAACTGAGTCGTGGGTGAATCTGGCGACAGGCACCTGTCGCACAAAGCCTTGGAGATTTATTAAAACTGTATTAATTTGATTCGGATCCAAATAATTTTTTTTTATATAATTTCAGGCTTAATGGATTCAGTTGTACTTGAATTGTGTTACGATGGTTGGTGGGAGACATTAGAGGATGGCCGTATGGAGTATGTGAATGGTAAAAATTGAGCTTTTTTGGTTGGGAAAAATTGTCTGTTTGATCAGTTATTGGCAAGAGTATACGAGGTGTTACAAATAAACCCTAATGAATATAGTATCACAATGAAGACAACTTTAAAGTCTAGTAACACATTATATCGTATATGTGCACTGCCCATGGATATATTTGATGATAAAATGGTGAGGGTTGTATTGCATATGGCATCCGACGTAGCCAATTTTGGATGCATTCCTATATTCGTGACCACATCACCTCGAGTTCCGAGCGAAGGTATTGAGCCACATGTCGATACAGAAACTTCGTTTAGGGCAAATATGTATGACCCCGATAATGATGAAGAGGTGTTGCCAAAGACAATATCGCTGCAGCAATATTACTCTCCAATCCACAACAATTATGACAACATTGATGATAACGGCGTTACGTTAGAGGATGTTGGAGCAACGGTATTTCCAATAACGA
The DNA here is from genome assembly GCF_000493195.1 of Citrus x clementina. NCBI lineage: Eukaryota > Viridiplantae > Streptophyta > Magnoliopsida > Sapindales > Rutaceae > Citrus > Citrus x clementina. The sequence goes on from NW_006262688.1 coordinate 27,588,942, forward strand.
CGTCGTTGGAGCAACGGTATTCTCCGTATCACAACAATGATTTTCGGGACAATGATGATTTTCATCATGAGACTGAGGGGGATAATGTTTGTGCAGAACCTTCTAATAATACGAGGGGCACTCATTTCAATAATGATGGTGATGATGGAGGAGCTGGTCCTTCGAATGTTCCGTCGTTTCAACACGACGATGAGTGTGAAGACAATACTCCTGTGAATAACAGAGGCAATAGACCTAGTCCTTCTATGGTTCGATCGAGAAGGCGAATTGACCCCCTTACAAGTCTTGCTCCAACTTTGCCTTCGAACATGGTTGCTTCAAGCTTTGTTAGCAGTTGTGATTCAGATGATATCAGTGTGGGTAAGCTATTTGCTGAGAAGAATGAGTTTATATTACAACTACGCAAAGTTGCATTTAGAGATAAGTTTGATTTCAAGATTGGGAAGTTCCAGATGAAATTCAGGAGATGCAAGTATACCCACCAGTTGAAGCACCACCACCTGGCCGTCGTAAAGAGCTCAGAATACCCTCGGCTGGCGAGGACGTTAACCGGCGGATTGTAAGAGCTCAAAGTCTTGCTCCAACTTTGCCTTCGAACATGGTTGCTTCAAGCTTTGTTAGCAGTTGTGATTCAGATGATATCAGTGTGGGTAAGCTATTTGCTGAGAAGAATGAGTTTATATTACAACTACGCAAAGTTGCCTTTAGAGATAAGTTTGATTTCAAGATTGGGAAGTTCCAGATGAAATTCAGGAGATGCAAGTATACCCACCAGTTGAAGCACCACCACCTGGCCGTCGTAAAGAGCTCAGAATACCCTCGGCTGGCGAGGACGTTACCCTCGGTGTCATGAACTGGGCCACAATCGTAAGTGATGTAAGAGTCCCATTGCGTCGACTCGAAGTTAGTTGTATTTTGTGTGTTATTCGTTGGTTAAAACTGTTATTATTTTTTGTATTTCGTTGGTTAAAACTGTTATTGTTTTTTGTGTATTGTACACTTATATGTCATAAAATTTTATTTTATTTTAAATATTAAAATGCGAGCATTAAAATTATATAAACTTAAGTGCGCAAATTAAAATAAAAAATCAAATTTCAACATTGAAATTACTAAATAGGTTTACAATACAATATCGTCATTAAATATGTCAACCGCAATCTACTTTCTAAAGTACTCGACATGACTAGCGTTAAACTCCAATCTAAGTCCGAACATTAAATACATCGTAACCATCAATACAAAAACACCGCAATCACCAGTTCTGGGCTCTTGTTGTGGCGCGCTCTTAACTGCCACAACTTTCCAGGGGTCTGCACTCCGCAGCTCAGGTCGGATGTTGTAGAAGCCAACATATTCCAACCATCGAGGGAATATAACTTTAAGTGACTTGAATTTCAACTTGTACCTTTTGTCGTCGCGAAATGTGAGTAATGAGTCATAAATCCAGACTTTGTTTTTCCAAAAGTCAACTCGTGCTAGTACCCAATGCGCGCCGTCCAAGTTAACAGGGATGAGTAACTGTATATAACAATTGAAAAACATGTTCGTTATATATGAAATTGAAATACAACAAAGAAAAAGCGACAACTCGAATATTTTCATTATGGAGCATGTGAAATGCAATAAAATACATACCATATCGACATCCGTCATTGATTTGGACATTGTGTGCTGTCGGCCACAAAGATAACTATTCAAGCGGTCGTCCAATACCAATGAATCGACTGCACAATAACCGTTATTCCATAACTGATTCAAGAACACCTAGTACATAGATAACCAAGAAATGCATAAATTAACAAAACTTAAAGGCAATAATTAAAAAAAAATTAAATAGTATTTTTACGTTTTGTAGGCACGTTACCCAAAAAAATGTGTCAGTATGTGTGACACGTTGGAGTAAGGCATTTGGATACTGCCGTTGTTTCTCGCTAATCAAGCGGAGATACTCGTGAATATGCTGTAGAGAAACAGTTTATATTACGATTTAAAAGAAAAATTTTGGTGAAACAAATCCACAACAGTATACAGAACTTCAAAAATATAAATACCTCATCGCCTAGCCATCCCATCGAAGCTATACCCAAAATTATTTGAAAGAATGACCGCGGGTGCGAGACTTTTCGGCGGACTCTGCTATCACCAGTGAACCATCGATCAAACTCAGCAAACAGACTAGAGTCCTCCAATCCTCTCAGTGGATTTACATCCACACTCGTACTCATGTCAATCGCATGCTCCATGATTTGGGGTCGAGGTAAAGGCCGGACGTTCTGTCCTCGCTTGACCGGAGGAATCATGTAAGGACTGTTATAAACATACGACGGTATGTACACGCGGCCGAACTTACTGACGCCCAGAGGCACCTCAGGGAACACCTGCACACTCTCCCCACTAACATCCACGTAGAAACTATACAATGACGTGGGCGTAGACAAATTTTCATTGCCCACGTCAGTATACACTCCATAGTCATCCAGGGCCTGTCCATTCGCCAAGAAGAACATATTAAACAACTATCAATTTAAAAGTTAAACGAACATAATTATTAAATTTAAATTTGCTCACCGCATACGAGCGTGCAGTGGGAGAATCCTTATTTGGACGTTTAGAAAATGTGTCGATGAAGCCAACAACAGTTTCTTTAAAATCTTTTAATTCTGACTTTATTTCATACACGTTACGATCAATCTTATCCAACCGTCATTGTATGTAATCATTAAACTGCTTTGTCCTCGACTATTACAAAAGAAAAAAATAAAACTTTAGAATAACAATAAAAAAATTAATAATTTATAAAGGAAAAATATCGTATATTATTTATAACCTCAGAATCCCGTGCGTCATCAGAGTTGTCTGTTTGCTGCTAGTGGTCATCAACAACCACCTCATCCTCAGAAGTGTCATGACACTGCTCTAGTATTGGGTTTGGTATGTCGTCATGATTGTCATGCTCGTCTGATTGCCTTGTAACCGACGGCATCGCGTTGATTGAGAGTTGGTGCTGTATAAAGTATCATTTAAAATTAGTAAATGAAAAGTCAAAAATTGAAATTAAAAAATTTTTAGTGCTTAGAGTATACCGACCTTATGAACCCAGTCTGGAATGCTTGACAAGTAATCCTTCACAGAGAGCTAATATTTTCTACTACTCTCCTTTGAATTTGGCTCAAGAGTTTGTAAAACGTCCCCCTGCCATAAATTCAATTGAAAATTTTAAGTAAGTATACAAACTTAAATTTAGTAAAGTTAAAAAAATAAATAATACATATTACTTATAAGACAAAATTCGTCGTTGAAGAACGAATAAACCTCCGCAAAGTTGATTCTCGAAGATGCCATGGGCTTCCATTGCAGAATGCGGGGAATCTTATTCTTCGTTTTGACGACCCATGTTGATGGCAACCCTCCGATTGCTTCGTAAATCCAAGCCTACAACAACCAAAGTGAAAAATCAAATAAAACAACTATCAAATATTTAATACTATAAAACTTATTAATAAACAAAAAAAACCGCACCTGAAGCTCAGACGTAAAGCCGTAAAGATTGTATTTTTCAATGTTATGATCTGGATTTTTCAACCGAGTCTTCTTAAATTTCTCGTCTTTCTCGAACAGTGCATTGTCAAGACTCTCGTAAATCATTTCCCATGACAATAGACCCCATGGACGCTTTCAGAAGTACTGTATATCATCAACTTGGTCAAGCCAAAGGAAATTGATTTGACAGTGATTTTTTCTTGCATTTAGTACTTTGTCCGCAAAATAAAACAGCGCAATCTTTAATGCGTCCATATCGTCCATTTCCTCGAATTTCAACTCCTTAAATACTGCATCGAATTGGTTCACATTAATCTTACGATGTACACCACCAAAATACGTATTCCGTAGCCTCTACTCCATTTCATTATTTTTTTGATTGGTATCAACACCAAATTTAGAGTTTAAGAAACCACATGCTCCTAAGTCCTAAGGGCTACAACACCCATGTGTCAGGCCTTATAATAACCTTCCATAAAATAACAATAACCAAAGGCATGAAGATAAGTTCAAGTTGCTTAGCTATTTTTGGATTGCAAGACAAAAGAGCTTTACACATAATTTATTTGTATATAATACTACATATCAAGGCCTTCAATATTCAAAATTTTATTACTCATTGTTTACCCCTTAATTGTTTTCTTAATAAACAATATTAGATTTTGTGATAGAGAAGATTTGGCGCTTTCTCAAGGAAAAATAAACTAATGAAAAAGAATGAGAAGAAGTATGAAGTGATTATGCCAAAACACTCTTTTACATATTTCTTCATTCAGTAACCAAGCACTATTCGACAATTGACAAGCGAATCAAATGCTCACCAATTTGAAATCATAACTGATCCTCACAGCTATCTTCTTCATGGGCCACTTGCCTCAGTAAAAGATTGTGCAAAATTACCCCACTAAATGGAAAACTTCGACACTCCAAGAAATGCCCAAATATATCCTTTTTTAACATACTCAACTGCCGCTTCGTTAATTTTTCCTCGATGGCTTTTACGACCGAAGATAACTTACACATGCTCAAAATTCGACCAGGAAAGTGATCGGCATAACGAAAATACATCTTGCCTACTTCGATATTCGGTGATTCTGATTTTGCCATGTATCTGTAATATTTATAAAATTATTACATTACATTTACAGAAAAAAAAAATTACTCGTTAAAAAAAAGGACACTCTAATTTTTTGTGCGACAGTGCCCGCTGCTGCCCAGTGATGGGCGCGCGCGCACGCCCTGCCCCCCTCCCTCCCCACCCCCAAAATTAAGCCACAACACTCCAAAATCGAAAAACAATACTCCCAAACACCACCAACCACCACAAACATCACCACCACCACCATTATTCTCAAGGTATAACTATTATTATTCTAAAATCTCATTTTAAATTAATGAAAATAAGAAAAATGACTATCCTAGGTTTTGTTGAAGGTTGTAGATCGTAGATCGGATGCCGGTGAGAGATGGAGCCGCCGCCAACGAGGGTTGATGTCGCCGCCGATGATGGGAGTTGGATCGGTTTGGGAGAGATGAGTGAAAGGGAGTGTTGGGGGAGAGATGAGGGAGGGGTATTTTGGTCTCAAAAGTTGTTTTATGGCTAATGTTGATAGAAATATTTTTGGGGGGTTAAGATGAAAAAAATCAAAACTTTAATGATTATTACTGTAAATTTCCTAGAATGACGTGGCTGTTCAACCCTTTAAATTTATTGATTCTTAATTGCTCCCCCCCCCCCCCCCCCCCCCCCCTCAGGTTATTGATTAAAAGGATTGTGAATGTTGGCCTAAGATATGCTTGCATGGGACATAAAATCTTGGGTGAGCAGTACTCCCCACTACACATCAAAAACTTTAAAAATTATATAAATTTAAGCAGATAAGATTGAGATCTCAATAGTTGAGTCTCGATTTTAGTTTTAACTATTATGTGTCATTTATTTTCTTATGTGATAAATTTCATAATTAATAAATATCTTGTCATCCATTAAATGACTGCTATATTAATTGGAACTTAATTGTTAGAGTCCCTAACATTACTATTATATAGATATTTTCACATCATCACAAATATAGTTCGGAAAATAGGATGAAGAAGAAGACTATGCCTCCATATTCCATAATGTGATTGGCCGACTGGAAATTTAACTAATATAACTAATAATCCAACTCAAGGGCAGCTGTTAAATTAGATTATTTGAACCTTATAGCTGACTCAAACTTATAGCTGTTAATCCAACGCGATGATTTATAAGATTAATCTCGTTTTTGAAAGTAATTATTGGTAACATGTCTCGAGTTGGTAAGTTGGAAACTATAGTCGAAGTAAAGGCTCCAGCTGCTAAAATTCATAAAGTGTTTAGCTGCAGGCCACATATCGTTACCATTGGAAGCCCTGAAAGCGTAGAAAGTTGTGAATTACTTGAAGGTGAAAGGGGGAAGCCTGGCTGTGTCATCTGCTGGAGATTTTGCGGGGTAAGCCCACAGTACACCAACGCTTCGCGTTTTCTTATCTTCTTCCCGCCCTAGGAGTAGCACAAAAAGAGGGAATATATATATGTGTATACTATTAATTATTAATCATGTTATTCCAACCAAGAATATTTTTTTTATGACATGCTAGTTTACAGGGTTTGTTCACGTTTCCTTAATCAATTGCTATAGTGATAATACGACATGGCTATTAAACGGGTAACACATTTATTTAGCTAGACAAGCATGCTTAGAACATTTAATAAATATTGTGTCTCCTCATAATAGTGATTTGCATGAAATTGATTGTTAGTTGGAGTAGTTTCCTTTCAAGTTGTTATCAGTTTTTCATTGTCCGTGAGGATCAGTGTTTCGCACTTAATTTCCACTTTCACATGCTTCTTAATTGACAACTACTTTGGCTAAAATTAATCAGTTTTATGGTTTGAGGACAACATGGTCCTTCACCGTGAGGCTGTTCAGATGCCATTATATTGGAGAAACACAAGAGCTTTCTATTCAATTGCTAAAAGTGACTCCGAAGGACAAGGGAAGCTTGGTGCACTGGACTTCCAAATATGAGAGGCAGAATGAAGATGTTCATTGTTCCAGCTGATCTTGAAAGCAAAACCACTTCATCTGGCAATCAATAATATTTTTGTTTTATAATAATCATGCACGTCTCTTTTAGGTTCTTGTCTGATTAAGTGTTAGATATCGGCCACCAAGGCCTTGAGCACTTGACTTAGTGGTGCACTTGTACTTATTCCCCCAATAAAGCTGAGGTCACAAGTTTGAGTTCCCCCATTATGGCTCTGAATATTTTCATCCCATAAATGTGGGTTAGGCAGATATATTCTCAAATAGTAATAAAACTAGATTTCTAAGCTACTCTTGACATGTATATCTCACAGTTGTGCAAAAAATGTTCAAGATTATTTTCAGGAATGATGACATGGCATTTGTTGTCCAATGTTTAAAAATTTTGGGGAAAGAAAAAAAACTCTAATGTGGAGTAATGTTGCATCTGCAAAGGTTGTATCTCAATCTTTTGAATGTATAATCTTATTATTGGATTTTATGTCTCCTCTGAAAGTATGAAGATTCAACTATACATAAGATAGAGTCTAGCATGTTTATTCATCCGTTATTATATGCTAGATTTTCACTTTGATTTCTTTTGCGCCCACTTTGAGATGGGAAATTGGGGCTTTTAAGAGAATAATTGGGGGGTAAATAAAGCTGCCGTATCGTGAATCATTTGAGTTGAACATAATTTAAGACTCGTTAAGGAAATTGCATGCAGGTTACGGCCCATCGAGCCAATAAAATGATTTGAGAATTTTTTTTTGATATAATTTGAGCTATTAACATTTGCGGAGATATTTCCACTCTACAATTAGTGTGAATCCACTGCATTCTAAAAAAATTATATTCCAAAAATTCATACTATTTTTTATAGTTTAAAATAAAGAAAAAATTTAAACAATTAATTCATTAAATCATTTCCTTTACATATGCCTCTTGGACATTATTGAAAACTAACGCTATTTAACCTAGTCTGAGTATTTTACCTTATAACATGAAATATCAAATTATCTAAAACGTGTAGTTTGTGCCATAAGTTTAAACAATTTTGAGGACTTAATTGATTAATTGTTTAAATATATTTTTTATTTTTAAATTATTAAAAACAATGTGAATTTTTATAATTATTTCTTTTCTTTTCAAGTTGCGCAATTTGTTCCATGCAACCACTCTATTAATTGTGGGGTTAAAATATCTCCACTCCATTAACAACTTTCTAATATCTCTCAAAAACCCCTTTTTCAGATTAAAGTAGAATACATAACAAACTCTTTACACCCACCTATCCGTTTTGAGCCTAATCACACTGAAGTGAGCAAATTTCAAACCAAAGACTTGCTTTATAATTTGTCAATCCCTTCTCTTTTCCCCTTTTTGCTTCTCAACCATATCATACCTACTATGCACAAGTTGAAAAAAAAAATAATAATAATTCAAAAAAAAAATCTTTAGGAATATCTTTTGCCTACCTTAGGCGCACCACAATCTCATCACTCTCTTTTAAGCTTGTATTTATGTGACTGTCACTCTCAAATCTTCCACCATATCAACAATACACTCAGTAGGATCTTTATCAGCAACTTAAGATTACATATAGAGCAAGTTGCTAGCTTGAAAGAAATAACCATTTTTTTTCTTGTTTTTATTTTCTTTACTATGATAGAGACATAGAGTTAAATCAGTATTGAAATCATGTTACACTTACATAGTTGCAAGTAATTATAGTTGAAACATAAGAATTCGTATCTCAGTATTTTTGTTTTATATGAAATGAATAAAAAAAATTAATTAATTTCTGAAATTGAAAATTATTACTCCCAAAAATCTACTATTTTTCCTCATTTTTCTTTTTTCCAATTTTACAAGAACTATGTCAAGCAATACTTGGTTAGTAAAGAGAAACATTATTCTCATTTCTAGTGTGTGTTTTCAAAGATTGATGTAACCTACACAAAAAATAGCATAGAGGATGAATCTAGAATATATATATATATATCTCTCTATGTGTGTGTGTGTGTAAAATAAAAATAGATATATAAATGAAAGAAGAGAAATAAAAGCGCGACAAGCAACTTTTTGGGCCTAATTATGAAAATGATAATGACAAATAAGTAATTATATTCGTACAACACACTGGTACTTGCCTAAGGCAAAGGGGGAAATATATCGCCTCAGCCTAAAGGCCCCACCAGAAAGTTGATGGCACATAGCAGGATTTTTTTTGTTGTTTTTTTGGTTGTTTTGGCTTGTGAATTTTTAACACGGCACTGACCCAATGCATGTTAGACACTTGGTTGTTAGAGAATTGATATAACGAAAGTTCAGTTGAAAAGGACCAAACAAAGGAGAAATAAGAGGGGATCCACATCTTACATAACATGAACTCCAAAAATGCATTTGTCTATAACTGCTCAACAATCCAAGGATATCCCCTCAAATCTCAAATATATCCCTTTTCATCAGGGTGATATCGAATATATCTAGAAATATTGTGCTTTAGCCGACTTTAGAGTATAATAGGTTAAATGTTCTACTTTTGAGGCAATATTTACTCTCAATCAAACATACCGGATTTCATCCCACAACAGCTGTGAATTGAAAGAAGCCAGCCATGGCTTCCCAAACATAAAAGACCATGTCACCCATATAAAATTAAGAACTTTGATAGCAACCACACTTGATTATTGCCAACCATACACAAATTTAAGTTTCATTCGGCATGCAAACGCACTGATGTGAAATCAAAATGCATCAAAGCTGTTCGGCAAATTCAAAAGACCATGTCACCCATATAAAATTTATAACATGAAAAATGTGCTACCAGGCACTTGACATAACAATATGAAGCCTGATGTTAAACTATTCAACTGTTCTTAGGTTAATAACTCCCTTGACAAATGACATATCACCAACCATTTTCCAGTTCACAATTGAACTCCGCGCCTGAGTTTAGGTATCCAGCTCCAATTTTGAGTAAAGTATTGAAAAACAGATGCTTAGAATTTCATTTCAAATATCCCATCAACATTTCTTATTATGCTACATGATATACCAAAATTTTTTCCCCATACAATCTTTTAACTGAACAAATACAAGTAACTGGAAGCTGGAGGACGATAAAATTTAGTGATTTACTGCACAAAGGGAATGCTATGACAGGATCTCTATTTACCTTACTGCACAAAGCGAATGCTATGACAGAATCTCTATTTACCGAAAAAAAGTAAAAAAATAAAAAATTAGGTAAGTAGAGATCATGACAGGATCCAAGGAAACTCAAATGTCATGAAAAAGATTCATACATATCAAGTGTAAAATATTTACATATCTTTTCATGTTTGCGTATCATTTGCTACTGTTTGATAATAACACAAATTTTCATATCATTTGCTACTGTTTGATAATAATACAAATTTTCACCGGCTCTTTCACTCCTATGCAAGCCAGATGGAGCTGTAAAGGTACAGTAGATTCTCAATAAGAGACCTAATAGAGATTGTTCTTCACCACAAACATTACAAGTGTCGAAGTTTTGTTCACCAAACATCTCACATAGACTATGAATCACTAACAAAAATTATTCTACATGCTTCATCTTCTAGTCAGTTCAATTAAAACCTAGACTCTGCTTCTAAATTCATCAAAAATAAAAGAAATGCTTACATCACAAACATCACCGTCATAATTTTGATGAATTCAAATCACAGAATTTGCAGAAACACTGCCAAGTTGCCATATGTCACATACGTGCCAGAAAATCACCAAAACAACCAAAACTGAGGACAATTCAAAGGATTAATGAAATGATTGAAAGAATTCAACTTTATTCCAAAGCAGCAACTCAAAAGAGTTTGCAATTTATTTTTCAGTGATCATTCAGGTTTACTCAAAACAAAAAACAAAAACACAAAAAAGCCAATACAAGTGACTGATAATCCAACATTACACAGTTCAATTTCACAGAAGTAGATGAAACTGAGGAGAGGATTCATGATCATTAGCAATGATGAATCTTTCCTTAAATTAAGTAAAAGCAATTTAATGGGAAGGGATCTTAAACATGAGGGACTTATTAATCCATGCCTTCCAACTCCCGCTTCCACTTCCTCTACGAGCAATGGCATTGTCCAATCTTCCATTCTCTGCTGTTTTCTCTGTTTGCTGCTTCTTGCATAGCAAAAAGTTACGCATTCCATGTCTTCCAATTGTGTCCCAAGGGCTCAGTGCTGCAAATTGATCAACACCAATTAAAGAAAGGTTTCTCAATCAAGAAAAAATTTCAATCAGTCCAGTTAAATTGAGAGATATTTCATTATATAACAGAGCGATTAATAGATTCATTGAAATATGTTCAGTTACAGATATCTCATTCAAAATTTCAAACGATAATTTATTCTACAACAAGAACACAAACAATCAAAGGAAAAGAAAACAATCACACACGAAAATCCGCAAAATTTCAGATATTTGTATAAAAATAAAATAGAGATGGGTATTCAAAAGATAAACCAATAAAAAAGAAAAAAAATATATAAGAAGCCACTCAATCATAAGATCTTTGTAATAGCCAAGAGAAGAGTAATGAATAAACTTACCACCAGACCCAGCATTTGAACAATAGAGAACGAAATCGTTGAGATCAGAGCCGAGAACGGGAAGCCTCCCTTCACGAGCATAAGATTTCAAAGCGGTATCAATAACAGCAGCAACAAGCTCTTCTTCATTCACCACAAAACGGATCGGGCCAGCGCTTCCCAGCACAGTAATGCTGATCAAGATCCTGTTTCCCTTGACAGCTTGAGCCTTCTTTTGCTTGTACAACAACATTGTCGCAAAATTTAATTAAGATCTAAACAAAAACTCTTGAATTGGGGTTTTTTTTATTTTAAAAAAAATCTGATTTTTATCTCTTCTTCGTCTTTTTATTGGCGGGCTTCAAAAAGGGGTACAAAACAGAAAAAAAATATGGCGTTTATGGGTCGAGACCGAGGCAGCGGTAGTACCAGCCTTCCTTGCAAGATCCAAAAGCAAAAGCAAGAGGTGAGCTCGCCCTTGATTCACAAAGGGAGAGCATCAAATTACTACTCTTCAAAATTGTTTCCACCATTCACAAAAAATTTCTTCACAAATCAATTCCAGAAAAAGAATAATAATAAACCGAAAGAGTCGTCTTTTTTCCTTTTGGGTTCTTGAATCAAGATTGAATCTTGGGGAAAAAAAAGAAAAAAGAAACTCAATGAAGGGAATTGAGAGATGGGTTTTGATGTTGCGGGAGAGAATTGAAGTGGGCAATCGAAGTTTTCTTCGTTGGTTGGCTATTTATAGTAAAAATTAATATAAAATAAAATCACATTGAGGCAAGTGGCCGGTGAGATGAGATAAAATTAGGGTTAGGGCTTGGAGGGGGACAGCGTGTACGGTTTGAATACGTGTAATTTTGACCTGAAAGAAGGCTTCTTCCTTTCTTTTTTTTTCGCTTAAATGCGTTTTTGCTTTGTTTGTTTAATTAAAAAAAAAAAAAACAAGGGCCTTACTGGCAATAAATCACGCCGACCTTCCGCATAAATCCCACCGAATCAGCCCAGGAAAAGGCAACCTACATCGCGAGTATCTCCCTCGAATAATACCCAATTGTTTTGATGTTTAATGAATGGCGAATGCTATGTTATAATTAATGTAATATACACATTCAATAATAACCACATAAATTGTATGGACTTATTATTTGTGTGGTTGTTATTGAGTGTGTATGTTACATTAATTATAACATAGGAGCTCCCTGAATGAATTGATGGTCCTTTATTTTTGTTGCTAATATTTGGCTTTTACTAATTTGGGTTAATTTGGATTTCTTTTAATAACACAAAGAGTTTTTTCCTTTTTTTTTCCTTTTAAAGCTTGTAGGGTGTTCAATTGAACAGCCGAAATTTACTCTATTTTTTATCTTATATACATTCGTCACTAATCCCAATATTTACTAATTCTTCTTTCATGTTCATGGACAAGGATAATTTCTTTATTTGAATTATAATTTTTTATGGATGGTTTAATTAAATGAATAGATGGTTGCTAAATATTATTGTTTATTAATTTATACATTTATCAAATACTATGAAGTGAAATTATGAAAGAAATGAGTAATTTCAGATCGGTTATTGGTTTAAAATTTAAATTGAATAATCCTCTCGTGATTTGATCTTCTCCTAAGTAAAATTTATTTAAGTGATTGGTAATTAATAAATTAAAAAATAAAAATGATTAAATCCTAATTACATACTAGAGCTAATGGACATGTGATATAAGATCTTTAAAAATGTAACAGAACTCAGATGATGAGATAATGTTTTAATTGAGTCAAACTCGTTAGGTCCACTTTTGATTAGGATTTAATTATTTTTATTTTTAAACTTATTAACCGCAATCATTTATTGAATTTTATTTATGAAAAGATTAGATTATTGAGCGGATGATTTTTTTTTAAATCACTATTTTGATAATAAAAATATCATAACTCTTGTATAAGTCAACAGAAATATATGCACAAGAATAATCACCTATCGATTCATTGTGTTAACGAATTACTTTTGGTTCACGCTCTTACCGAAAAAAACTAGCAAATTTTTAAAACCTTTCAACGTTTCAGAATGGATTCCTTTTGAAGCTGTAAAAATAAAAATAAATTATTCCTATAGTAGTTAAGAGATCTCTAGATAAGTGTGTTTTTTTTAAAAAAAACACACTTCCATGTTCAATGTTCACAACTTCACATGCAAAAGAGAACAAGGATTTGGATATTTTTTCTCTCAAGGAGTGTTATATAATTAGTATTCTCAAAATATAATTAATTTACTCTTCTCACCCCCACACCGCCTTGGAGTGCAAGACGAGAGCATACAATAAAGCCAATTTAGTTAGTGTATTTAATTAATAGCTACATAATTAAGCTGTACTCTTAACCCAATTAATATGTACTAATGGAGCGTTTGTTTACACTGAATATGGTCTGGTACAAGGTTACATCTGCAAGGACTAAGAGGTAATAAAACAGAAATTTGGTGTAGTCGATCTCAACATTAATATGAAGTTGTTGAGAAAATTAAATGACTTGTGTTTGAATTCAGATTTGGGATTGTTTTCCATTAATGTAAAATTAGTAAAATGTCTTAAAAGACAGTAATTTTTTTTTTATTTCTATTTTTGCACACAAAATTGTAAATTATTGTTTTGTTGTCTTACTTAAATGAGAGAGAAAAAAAAAAAGCAATCAGTGAGTGCCTTTTTTTTTTAACAATTAATATTATCCAGATTTTATTCTAGGATACCCTTTTTTACATGTTTTTATGAAGTATATATGATATTTCTGAGCCAGTATTATCATGGCACTGGGCCACTGGCCGCCAGTACGGCCGCTTAGCCATCTGGAAATCTTTTCTTCACATGGGCATTGGAATCATTGTCCTTTCCACCACCACCGAGAAAAGATCTCAAATCTTGTTCACACAACTCATTTTCGAGTCAAAGTTTACTTTGGCTTCAAGAAGCATAAACGAGGAGGATATTCCAACTCACAGCAAAATTAAGCAAGTATTAGATACTCAGTTCCCTGGGCTTAAGCCATGCGTCCAAGGCTAAACCATCCATTTGATTCCGTTTATATATTTTCAATTGCCAGCTTTATTTCAGATTCGGTTCCTAGAATCTGTCAGATACACTTCAAGCTATTTTAAATCAACAAGGGAATGCCATTAATTTCTACTTTCTAGTATTCCTTCCAGAAGAGGACCCTTTTCAAATGGGTCAATCAAGTACACATTAAAAGAAAAATAAAAAATTCAACATGGAAACGCGCTCAGTGGTTGTGTGGTACAGGCATCACAGCGAATAAAATAAAGGAAAAGGGGTCGGTTCGTGCAGCTTCTCGGTTTAACGAGGCAAACAATTTGTTTTTATGCTAACGTTGAGCCTCTATTGTCTATTTACCTAACGTCGTAGGTCCTCAAAATACTATCTAAAAGAGATATTTTCAAACACACTTTTTATGACTCAAAGACGCAGCCGTAACCGACTCTTGGAATCATCAACCAATCTGGGCTTCTAAGCCCAGCCCTTGAAATCCGTTCCGTATTTTAGTCCGCAGCTCCAGATGTGTTATTAGCGGCCGAGCCGCTCTGTTCCGTATTCAAGCAAGTCATTTCCCCGGGTACGTGCTTAAGCCCGGACACTCGGATTTTACAAAATCTGAATTTAAACTAGTATAATCAGAGTTGCATAGCGCTAGCTGTAAATTCTAATTCTAATTAAGACCTGAATTTTACAATCGACACATCTGGACTTAAGCATGACTCTTATCATTCACATATATTTCTAACAATTAATGTATGTATACACTTCTTCTTGTAGCATTTCTTCTGTGATCACAATGAAGAAGTAGCCGGATGTTTAGGGCAGCGATGATGTATTATTTATTTTCAGGGAGGATAATTCTAGCAACATATTTTTTCTCTTTACCCATATGCATCTTTTGCTGTTTGTTCACGAATTGTCTTCTCTGTTCCCATAAGATTCCCATCCGATGCCAATGGTCAAGAAAAGGGGCTGCAAATTGATCAGAAATTCGGCTTTATGTTCAACAAATAAGGACATTCAAATCATATACAGTGATTGGGAGTATTCAATATTCAATATTGGATCCCCATTATTTGCTTCTGCTTTTACCGATGCAACAAAATTGTTGCTGCGTTTTACATTCTAAATGCATGTTAGGCGACTAACTCTGAGTTATCAGGTGCAATGAATATATAGCTCATATCTCACCTAAAGTCTATCAAGATTAACGGCTAGACTATTTTTTTTTTCTTTTTAATATAGTTGGTCATTGTAAGTAATTAATCCTACACCACTCCGTAATAATTCCTCCAAAAATGTTCTCATACCTTTTTTTTTTTCCTTTGGTATATTAATTAGATGTAGAAGTACAATCACATGTGACAGTGGGTTGGTTTAAGTTGTGAAATTATTAGCTAACACTTGCACTTGAATTAGCGAAGGGAAGACCAAAAATGAAACACATATATATATATATCAGCAAAAATGTGAAAAAAATTAAAAATTTAGACCTAGCCCACAAGTCGCTGAATGCTGATAAAGTAGGTGCAGATCTTTTCAGTCCTTACTACTTTTTGGTATTTCCGACCAATTTACTGACCCCGATGGGTCAGCGGGAGGTCATTGCACGGTTCTGCTTTTACTACCGGTAACTTGCAAATTAATTGTGCATGAAATAACTACAAGATTCCTGCGCAAAATTGAGATCTTTGCACATGCATATGAAGATATGTGACTGCAAGTCTGCAAGGCACCAAGAAAGAACACAATCACATATACTCGCAGCCAATTAATCAGCAAGAATCCAATATGATGCGAAAGGGCCGAGTCGGTCACATTTCTGATGACCATTTATAATCAATGGTCCGAAATTGGATTATATGATGAAAATATGGAAAAGGACAAGATTCCCATTGGTCCCCGTTTCTGTTGGACAATTCTGGTAACATCCAGTGAGGAGAAATCAGTTTAATCACCGTCTATAAGTGACTTTGGCGTAATGGCCCTCAGGAGTCGATTGGTAATATATTTGTTGCCTAGTAGTCAATAATTGAGAAATATGCAGAACCATAACTTGTCTTGTTATTTTTTTTTTTCAAATTAAATTGGACTGTATTAAAAAAATAAAATTAGAATGAGGGGAAACCAAAAATGTACCCGGAACAATCTACCTTACCCCTTATCCAAAATAAATAAAATAAAATAAAATAACCTACCTTCACCGCATCATAGTTCGGTATTTCGGTGGCTTTTTACAAAGGCATGATTCAGATTGTTTTTGGGAATTTCTGCCCTTTCAAAAAAATTGGATGGACAAGATATACTCAAGACCGGATTCAAATTATTTTTGAGAGTTTTAATAGTGTGTTTACTTATGGGTTTGAGGAATGAGAATGAAACATATGTTTACTTAGCAAAATATAATTTGGGAATGAGAATAAGGAACCATTCCCATGGGGGGTTGTAAATGAAAATGTGGGAATGAGAATGAAACATAAATTTAATTTTCTATCCTTCTAATTTTTTCATATTTCTTAAATTACCCTTATTCAAATCACAAATAATTTTATTATTTTAAATGTCATTATTAATAATAATAATTATATTATTAAATTTTATTAACTTTATTATTTTAGTTATTATTATTATTATTATTATTATTATTATTTTCATTATTAACAGTAAAAATAATGATAAAAATAATAATTAATTTATCATTATTAAGAATATTATCCTTATTGTTGTTATTATTATTAAATTTTATTAACTTTATTATTTTAGTTATTATTAATTATTGTTATTAATATTATCATTATTTTTATTAATATTATCATTATTAACATTTATCATTATTATTATTATTTAAAAATAATAATTAATAATAACTAAAATAATAAAATTAATAAAATTTAATTTTAATAATAATAATAATAAATGTTAATAATGATAATATTAATAAAAATAGTAATAACAATAATTAATAATAAATAAAATAATAAAGTTAATAATAATAATAATAAATGTTAATAATGATAATATTAATAAAAATAGTATTAACAATAATTAATAATAACTAAATAATAAAATTTAATAATTATAATAATAATAAATGTTAATAATTATAATATTAATAAAAATAAAAATAACAATGATTAATAATAACTAAAATAATAAATTTAATAAAATATAATAATAATAATAATAAATGTTAATAATGATAATATTAATAAAAAAATAACAATAATTAATAATAACTAAAATAATAAAGTTAATAAAATTTAATAATAATAATAATAAATGTTAATAATGATAATATTAATAAAAATAATATTAACAATAATTAATAATAACTAAATTAATAAATTTTAATAATAATAACAACAACAACAAAAACAATAATGATAATATTGTTAATAATGATAAATTAATTATTTTTATTAATTATTAATACTATGAGTATTTTGATAAATTGATTAACACATCAATGGCATTCCAGTACATTTCCACTCTCATTTATTTTTGTCAAGTAAACATTGAAATCTCATTCTCATTCTAGCTCATTCTCATTCTCAATTCATTCTCATTCCCATGAAGTAAACGCACCATAAAAGTAATTTTAAAAAGTTGAAATTTAATTTTATTATTTGGTAAATGTTTTTAGAATTCTCTTTTGGTAAAATCATCTCATTCTATAGTAGATTTTAAAAAAATAAAAAAGTAGTTTTTCAAAATCTAATTTTGATAATCAGTTTTGTATTTAACACAATTCTATATATCCTCATATATATTATAAAAATCTAAAATTATCCTTATTAATTAAGAAATAAAATCAGTACTTTTAAAGAGATTATTTTTATTTACAATTATACTAAGATAACAAAATAAAAAATAAAATTAATAATATAAAATATTTATTTTAGTTTTCAATCATTATAAATACATAGTAAAAAATATTTTATATACATTTTGTTTAAATAAATATTATTTAATATTATGTCTAATTCAGTTATTTATATTCTTACAATAATTTAATAATAAGATTTACCAAAATATATATATGACAGTTTTTAAAATTCACAATACTTTTTAAAAATAAATTTTTCAGACATTTAATTGAATATCTTCACAACTGTTTATTTTTATAACACATCTAATAATAATTATTTTAAAAACTAAAATATTACCAATCTGGCCCTTAAAACCGTTGGCTAAAACCTCAAGAGCACCCGTAGTTTCAGCATTGATCTATTCCATTTTTGCCTAAAATAAATGTGGGCAAAGCGATGAAAGCGCTGGGGACACAAAGCCAATATTAACAATGTTGACTATTATTAACATTTCTAATCTTGATAAAACTGTAGGCAGCTTAATTTTATTAATTATAGACACATCCGTTACAGATTCCACGTGGGCATGCATGCTTTGTATAACTGTCCAATGATTGAGCGACCATTCATTAATGTCCGTAGAGTTTTTATTTATTTGTTTATATATACGTGATTTGTTTTTTTTAGCAGAACTACTCAAAAGTGGGGTTAGGGTTATTTCAACTGCCAATAAAGGAAAAAAATTAAAGTCCAGAGGTTTATTGTTAATTGAATCATCTTTAATTAATTTGTCTACAAAATGTCTCGTTCAGTCGAAAGCATGCTTGGCCTGCTAAAAATCCGTGTAAAAAGAGGCATTAATCTTGCCGTGCGCGATGCTCTTAGTAGTGATCCTTATGTTGTCATTACCATGGGAAAACAGGCATGTAATTTTCTATTCGTCTTTGCCCAGAATCAATTTAATTTTGTTAATATGGCCCGAGAGATTTAATTACAAAATGGTTAAATGAGATGAAAGAAAATTACGCATAAACCTGGGACGTGTACTATTCTTGTACATGAAATGCATGCATTTTTTGTTTACTTTCTTCCTTTCTTTTCTTGTATGAAAAATATGGCAGAAAATGAAGACTCACGTGATAAATAGTAACTGCAACCCTGTTTGGAATTGCGATTTGACTCTTCCAATCAGAGACCCCAATCTTCCAGTTCATTTGGTAAGTGATCTCCTTTTTTGAATATTTTTGATCCATTGTTAGCCACTCTACCCAGCAAGGGACCCATGTAATTACTTTTAATTAAGTGTTCCTTTTATTCTTTCCAAATTACAATGTGAGTGGAATTCAAATTTTCAAACCTCTTCTATGATAAGTTAAATCTATATTCCTAAAACTCAACAAAATTAACGACATTGTAACAAGCAAAATTCATGTATATAACAATGTGATTCTTAATGCAACATAAAAATCAGCACAAAATCGAATAGACATAAGTCATTAATCCAAATTCAAGTAAAAAAATATTAGTAGTCAAGTAAAAGTAAATCCGTTGATTCATAATTGAGATCTAAAACTTTTTGTGCAGACAGTTTACGATAAAGACACCTTTAGTGTGGATGACAAGATGGGAGAAGCAAACATAGACATTAAACCTTATATAGCATGTCTAAAGATGGGCTTGGAAAACCTCCCCAACGGGTGCGCAATCAAGAAAATTCAGCCAACCAGGACAAATTGCCTTCTCGATGAGAGCAGCATTATTTGGAACAACGGCAAAATAACCCAAGATATGAGTCTTAGATTGAACAACGTAGAGTGTGGGGAAGTGGAGATACAGCTTGATTGGGTTGAAGTTCCGGGCTGTAAGGGTTTGGGATTCATCTAATCCTGAATTCTAAATTTGTCAATTTGTTAAAGTTTATTGTTATGTACTTTCATTTGTAGAATCAAACTTATTTTTATATTGCGTTTGCATGGATTAATTTGTTCTCTATGTCTAAGACAAATGTGGATATGAGAGTCTGAAACTACGCTATTTATAATTAGTATGTACTCTTATGCGCCACTTTGGCACTTTGAGTCATATAGCTCAATTAAGTTGGACGGAGAACCTCCAGTTTTGCTATAATTAATGTGAATTTTTAATGAAATATCTATATTTTTTTCACCATGTAAATTCTGATCTTACATTGTATAGTTACTTGAGGAGTTTATATATCTATTTGAAGCCTTGGTTTTCTACATATGCTCAACTCTGCCTCTGAACTTCTCTCTGTTTTGGAGCATCAGATGTATATTTTCAACACTTCTTTATTTCCTATATATTTCCATGTTTGTATGCAGTAATTTGGTTTTGAGCCTTAGATTTCATTAATTACAGCGTCTCTTGCCAAAGCCAAATATTGAATGAGATGTTGACAAAGGAATATGTGACTTGTGAGATTGAACTTTGTACATTGTCAAGATTAGTGACCCACTTGAGCCCAACGCAATGAGTCCCAACCATCAGTGCACTGATCCAGGCCCAGCGCAGATACAATCATGCGACCACACACACGTCACCTTGTGTGTATGCCAGTTGCCACGAAGAAGAAAAGGACCTTGAGCAGATTGCTAAGCAGTACTCTTACAGCAGTTCAACAAATTCCCAAAGACCAAATTACTACTGAATGATGAACATGGAGAGACGCTTTTTATCTTATGGCCTTCAGCTGAGAATTACAACCAAATTTTCTTAGGCTGCACGCATTCTAGATTATTCAGTTGTGTGTATAAAGACTCATCTGTTACTTTGTCAGCATGCATCAAGATTAATGTTTCATTGAAATACTACTTAAATTCAATTTGTTGTTCAATTTTTCTAAGTTAGATGCCAGAGGCATCTCTGTTATATGGTCATTTCTTCACAGGTTTTTTTTTTTTTTTTTTAAATCAAAAAATCTTGATTTACTATGAATTTTCCAGATAAAATGTATTGCCAGACGTGGTATAGGTTGTGCCAATTTGGAGTTTTTAGATGAACCATCAATAACAGAAGTATAAAACCATCCACGAGCGAGCTAGCACGAAAAAAATTGGGGGATTTACCGAAATAGTTAAAACATGAGGTCTATTTTAAAATTTAATCATATCATGAGGGTTGTGCATAAATTTAATCAACTTTGTTTTTATAATGAATTGAAAAAAAAAAGAACGTTGTGCCAAAATGCCCTTAAAAGAGTGTGTTATAATTTATAACTTATAAACAATAGTGGATTTTTGGTCCAAAGTGAAATATTTACACACACTATCCTCATCTTAATTTTCATGCTCCAGGGTTTTGGATAATTAAGAATTCAGATTTTCTCATTTCAATTATTCTTGTCTGGCACGTTTCCTAATTCCTACGGCACTACAGCAGCCTGAAAGAATATGTCATTTATCTATCCCATGAAAATTAAGATTGGACAAAAAAACGAAAAGATTTAATGCCTGAATAATACAAGAAAAATATCGTTGTTTTTGGAATTTTATTTAAAGATATTTTCCTTCACCCAGAATGTAGGGTGATTAATTAATTCATGTGGCTGTTCTTATCTTTCAACTTTGCTTCCTTCTTGAAAAAAATCCTCCATTCAGATACTTCAAACAAACCAACACAGCTTCAACTTTAACAGACTCCATGGCTTCCACTACAACACCCTCAATATCATTGCAAAGCAACAGCTCGAGAACAAGCTTTCTATCGTCTCCAGGGCCAAAATGCCCAAAACCATTTCAAATAACTGGCCTTAAACTTCCATTTCTGTCGCATTCAATAAAATTTACACACGTAAAATCTTCTGTTACAGACAAGTATAACGAAGTTGTGGTTGATGAAGAAATGGACAGGATTCGGAGGCTCCAAAACGGGTCCGATGTTCGCGGCGTTGCCTTGGAAGGCGAAAAAGGTCGAACAGTTGACCTTACACCGTCAGCTGTGGAAGCCATTGCGGAGAGTTTTGGAGAATGGGTAATCAGAAGCTTGGAAAATGAACGCGGACGTCCTGTTGAGGATGTTAAAGTATCGCTTGGCAAAGACCCTCGAGTGTCAGGTCCTTCATTGAGCGTGGCAGTGTTTGCTGGCCTAGCTCGTGCTGGTTGTTTGGTGTTTGACATGGGACTTGCTACTACTCCAGCTTGTTTCATGAGCACGTTGCTGCCTCCATTTGCCTATGATGCATCAATAATGGTAGGGTATATGTATAAAGTGAATAACTTTAATCGCATCGCCATGGAATTTGCATTTTGAATTAGTTTATATGAGATAAGATATTGTTGTGTTACAGATGACTGCTTCTCACTTACCTTACACTCGAAATGGTCTGAAATTTTTCACTAAGAAAGGGGGGCTAACGTCGCCCGTGGTGGAGGAGATATGTGGCGAAGCTGCCCGGAAATTTGCCAATAGGCTGACCAAAGTGTCTACAGTGCCGAGAAATCCTCCCACGAGAGTTGATTTCATGAGTGCTTATGCAAAACACCTCAGAGACATCATTAAGGAGAGAGTGAATCATCCCCTGCATTATGAGACACCAATCAAAGGATTTCAGGTTCCCTTCTTCACTTCTTTGTTTGTATCTTATTAGCTTGTGGCCGTACACACAATTCATGCATGTGCCACCAAATCTTGCGTTATCCTCGTTCCAACAATTTGCTTCTCATAAGATTTTGAGGTCCAAACTACGCAGAATGAGATATGGTGCATTGTTGTGGTGCTGACTGATAATTTGGGCTTTTGTTCCATTGCAGTCTGGGCCTAAGTTTTGAAATGCACCCTTTTATTTATTCACGCATTGGAAGTTTTAACATTTTGACAAAGAAAAGGTGTATCTAGAGATATTTGTGATTTGCGTATCGCAGCATCCGATCAACTAAAATCCTCCTCGGGAGTGCTCCATTTTTGGGCCCAAAATCAAAAGTTCGGCCCATCCAAAAGAAACCAAAATTTTTTCTTCAGAATTTGGCTACCGTTAAGGGGTTAGGGGTACTGGGTAGTATATAATATGTACAAGTTTTAAATCTCGTTCTTAGATCGATTACAGAAATAATAATAAAAATAATAATTCTTAGACTAAAATCTAAGATTATGAATCTAAATATGTTTTACTTCTAGGATACATGTTAACATTGTTTATTGAGCAAAGTCTAAGATGATGATGTTGCTATTGCACCTCAATTGTAGATAATTGTGAATGCTGGAAACGGATCAGGAGGCTTCTTCACATGGGATGTGTTAGACAAGCTGGGAGCAGACACATTTGGCTCTTTACACCTCAACCCAGATGGGATGTTCCCTAACCACATTCCGAATCCTGGGGACAAAACTGCAATGGCTCTAACCAGAGCAGCTGTGCTCGAAAACAATGCTGATCTCGGAGTTGTTTTCGATACTGACGTTGATCGCAGCGGGGTTGTTGATAACAAAGGCAATCCAATCAATGGTGACAAGCTTATAGCTCTCATGTCTGCCATTGTGTTGAAAGAACACCCTGGAACTACTATAGTGACTGATGCTCGGACAAGCATGCCGCTTACCAAGTTTATTACAGATAGAGGAGGAAACCATTGCCTGTATCGTGTTGGTTACCGAAATGTGATTGATAAGGGAGTTCATCTTAATGAAGATGGCATTGAAACACATCTTATGATGGAAACATCAGGGCATGGTGCTCTTAAAGAGAATTATTTCCTTGATGACGGTAATATATATATATACATATATTGGACGTCTTCTGAAAAATGTCATTAATGCTTCTGATTTCCCATTGTTCCTCACCTGGATTTTGTTACCCTTTTACAGGAGCTTATTTGGTTGTAAAAATCATTATTCAGATGGTACGGATGAAGCTTGAAGGGTCAGATGAAGGCATTGGTAGTCTCATAAAAGATCTTGAAGAGCCACTAGAATCGATCGAACTAAGAATGAACATTATCTCTGAGCCTAGGTATGCAAAGGCAAAAGGATCTGAAGCCATTGAAGAATTCCGGAAATACATCGAGGTACTTGATCTGCAG
The DNA here is from genome assembly GCF_000493195.1 of Citrus x clementina. Taxonomy (NCBI): domain Eukaryota; kingdom Viridiplantae; phylum Streptophyta; class Magnoliopsida; order Sapindales; family Rutaceae; genus Citrus; species Citrus x clementina. The sequence continues at coordinate 27,613,011 of NW_006262688.1, forward strand.
AAAACTAATTCACATTCAGCTAGTGAAACAATTTGTTTAATAGTACGAACGTTTGATTAATTACTTGCAGGGAGGAAGGCTACAAGGATGGGAATTAGATTCCTGCGGCGACTGCTGGGTGAGTGAAGGCTGCCTTGTGGACTCAGATGAATCTCCAGCTGCCATTGACGCTCGCATGTACAGGTATAAACATAAAAACTCTAAAGGAAATTTCAATTTGAGGCAGGTTTCGGTTTCAATATTAAATATTCTAAATTTCTGCAAATTCATCAGGGCTAAAGTTACAGATGAAGAACGTGGACAATATGGATGGATACATCTTAGACAGAGCATTCACAACCCAAATATTGCTGTAAACGTCCAATCGATGGTGCCTGGGGGTTGCCGGTCTATTACAAAATCTCTCAGAGATAAGTAGGATCAATTTTTTTTTTTTGTTTTTTTTAACCCTGTTTTGTTTTTCAAAGCTTTAATTTAAGTGATGTAATATATATGGTTGTTGACTCTTGTGAATTGCGATCAGGTTTCTTTTAGCAAGTGGAATGGACAAAGTGCTTGACATTTCTCAGATCGAGAAGTACGCAGAAAGTAGCTAATGCCTAGGCTATACAGATTCTGAACAGTACTTCCAATTTCCATATACTGTACAGGAGGAGTTCATTATATGATCATTGCAGGTTAAAAAAAAAAAAGTATTCTGAGAGAATATCTGTATAGATTGTCATATTACTAGTACTAGCTAAAATTCCCATGACGGATAAATGGTGACTTCAATGATGTGATTAATCTCACGCCACATTGACGTTGTGGTTTGGTATTAACTTGTGTTGACTTGTTTTAATTTTCTGCCATAACGCTAATTGGCTCGTCATTGCAATTCAGTAATACTACTATACTACATAATATAGCAAGTACCGAATTATGTATGTATAATATTTTGATTTTTTGCAACATAAACACAGCGACTCCCACACTACACAACATAAATGAAATGATTTCAGCCATGAATTTATGCCCACGGTACAAGCTGTAGAAATAATATATCAATTCTTGACAGACTTGCAACATTATTTGTTTTTTAATGCACAATACAGACAAACAACTAATTGCTTTATTATATCTGGAGACATACATATTTGCTGAACTCAGGTATATCATTAAATTATTAGGGACAAATAACATTTCAAGGAAACTTGCCTTGAAACACACATTAATTTTCTGCAGTTTATTTACTACAATTATACTTGCACCTACACAATTCTATACATATTATTTCTATTATAATAAAGTTTCTAACATCTATTCAATTATCCACAATCGCCGTTCCCCTTGTATATATCCCCAACAATAGATAATTAAAAGTATATTCTTTGACAAGCTTTAGCACTCAAAGAACCAAAGGAATCAGATTCATGCATCCATTACTTTGGCTTTTTTAAAAAAGAAAGAAAGAAAGAAAAGAGCTAATTTTGGAACATTTTTTGAACTTTCTTCCTACCAAATTGGGAAAGGAATGGTATCGCAGTATCCGAGTCCATTTGCATTTTGCTGTAAAGTGAATCAATCGATAAGTCTCACTGGGATTGTAGGCTAGTGACATTCATTCATGCCCTCCAGAGTGCGCAAGTTTGAGCCTTATTAGGCTTCTTTTCCTTCAAGAGTATGATAAATCAGAGCAAAGATTCTAAAGTAGTTCTGTCGTATCATACCAATTTAATGTATATATGACATGTGAATATAAATTAAATATAATTATTAATTATATTATAATTTTTTAAAATAAATACACATATATTATACATACATTAAATGAATGTAGTATAACGGAGTGTTTTAAAATCTTTCTTCCAAGAAAATATATTTATTGGATGGTGGGAAAATCATTAATTTGCCTCTTAGCCTTTCTTCTCAATTTTAATCTCCGGGCAAGAATTTATTTTGCTAAGGCGAAACCATCAAGTTAATTTAATTTTAAACAAATCCCAAGTTGCATTGAAATGCATTACAATCTAAGCGAACTAGCATGCGGTTATATATATTTCGATTTCAAGTGGAAACTGGAGTAGAAAACAATGACAATCTAATCAATAATTAATCACAGGCTAACAATAACTACCACCTGTGACAAGTTAGATATTTGATTTTATATACTACCGTTAATGTGACTTTGATATAGCAATGATCAACGAGTGAGACGTAAAACGACAAAACATCAATTACGATATAAATTTTAGATCTCAATTTGGCTAATGGGCACAAGTTAAGTACGTAAATTCACAAGCACTGTTAGTTAAATAGGGCAATTGAGTATCTCTCAATCTTTAAAACTAGCTCCATAGGCGAGGCTTTCCCTCACTTCTTCCGATAAGGATAATATCAAAAAAAGGGATAATGAAACAAACCTGAAAGGAAATAAAAGATCGATTCAGACAAAACTGAACCAAAGTTTTATTGGAGAAGGACATGATGCTGATCAGCTTATTGCCTTTATAACAAAAGCGAAAAGGAGATTATATTCAAAATATGGTGGGAGGAAGGATTCTTTAAGTTTACCCCTTGTTTTTCAGTTGAGAAGAAATATTCCTCCCGGACCATTCACAGAAAATACATTCGAAATTAGTCTTAAGTAAAAAATATTTGACCAGTTACTCATGTTAAAGAGTCGCAGTGATGAGTTTTTGATCTTATTAATTGCTTCTATCTAATATTTATAGAAAATTAGGGGAAGTCTCCTTTTTTTGTCAGATAAAGGTTAAGGTGTCAGCAATCGGAATATGATCTTCTGCTGATTTGAGCTCTACTGAGCTTTTAAAAATCTTTTATCATGTGTCTTTTAATAGTAGTGTATGGGTAAGATTTAATTTCTTTTATTTTTTTATTCATTAACAACCAATCAACAATTGAGTTATTTACTCAGAACATGATTAGATCAGGAGAGAATCATGATCCGTCCGCAATCATATAGTTTCCAAGTTAATCCATTGTATTTATGGTTGTTTATGTATAATATATTTAGATCAATTTATATTCCCTTTCTGCTTCTCAGTTTTTTGCATAAAGTTGGATGGAGCTATTGAGTTTATACAAGGGCGAAAGGGGGAAGTAAGTAAAAATGAAATGAAGAACGAAAAGAATGTTACAAAGATTGGTGACTAACTGAAAGTTATTTCGATGGACAACTCTATTATATTGAAAGTAAAAATGCTAGGAGAATGACATTTTACCCCATTATTTTTGGGTTTTATCAGTTATTCCCTACCGTTTTATAAGCTTGAAAACAGAGGAACAGAAGAATGGAGAACCAAAATGCATAGATGGAATACGAAAATCACTTTCTTTAAAGAGTATTGTTACACATGTAAATTTTTTTTATACTAAATAATTATTTCTTTAAAGAGTATTGTTACACATTTTAATTTTTTTTATACTAAATAACTATCTCAAATGATATGACATTCATTAATTAATTGGTGAGATAATACAATTAACTCACTTATATTTTATAAAAAATTATCAACAAATAAAGAATGCCACATCATTTAAAATAAAAAATTTGAGATATATATCATTATTTTTCTTTAAATTTACAAACCTCTTATTTCTCGTCATGTACCAAAAAATTCAGAAACGAAGACTCCTGAACTTATTTATTATGCAATTGAAGAGGTACAACTGAAAACAAGTATTTACTTATTTCTTAAAGATTCTCAAGTTCCAAGCATTTATCATAGGTAGTATAAAAGCTTGCACATTCGGAAGCTTTATGTGAGCATCGGTGTCTTTGCGGGGATCAACTGCAAGCAATGTTTTTTTGGTCAGGAACATTTTCGTTCTGCCTCTCTCATAACCATTCAGGCTATGCTACGTACCCACGCACAAGTCAGCCACAATGGAGAACATAAACACAATCTGGTCGAACGTCACAACGTTTTTATTATTATTCATATATATATACAGTACTACACATTATAGGAACACGAAAACACACACGATAGACATAGATTTCCCGGTATTACATGTATCAACATCGAGGTTCATTTTATTGTAAAAAGCAGAACGTAAATAATTATGATCATACTCATGGGTTTATGCTTGGGGGATAAGTTTGGCGGCAACATCTTTGGTGACATCGACACAGAGTTGAAGCATGGCCGCGGGCTCTGGAACGTTCTCATTGGGCTTCTCGTACTTTAAAGTCCAGGTAACAAAGCTGCCTTCACCTTTTGGGGTGACTTGGAAGAAGCAGCAGAAGCTCTTGTACTGATCCAATAGATTCCCTTCAATCACCTTAAAAGTTATTTTGTTATTCTCATAGTCTATCTCTTCCATTATCACCTTGCAGCTTAGATCAGATTTCCCTTCTATCAATTTACACAATAAAGAAAGCATGCATGATCAATTCACACTCAAATACGATATTTGAAATAGTAATTTGGAATGAAGTGCATATGATATATGCATGATCAAATTATGAATTACTTATACAGTTGGCTTACCGTTGGCATAACGACCGAAGATGACTGAGCCAGCTTTCCCCCATTCACCTTCAAGTAAATCAACACTCTGTACTTTATCAGGGCAAGCACTGGACACGTGATGTAGCTTGCTGCAAAAATATTCACGAACCGTAGAAGCTGGAGCTTTGATCTCTACTCCAGCTTCCACTTGACCAGTTAGAGACATTTTTTGCTTCTTGATGATATTCAAGAACCAGCTAGCAGTACTAATTGACTATCAAATTAAAACAGTTGGATGCAATGAAGAAATACACTGGCTTCTTGCCTTTATATATACAAGTTAGTCTACGTATGTGCACGTGCCGTGACAAAATCAATGACTCATTTTGTTAATTATTGTTCAAAGAAAACACAACTTGCACTGTGTTGGTCCTGTTAGATATCGAAATGTCATTGATAAAGGAGATCAACTTAATGAGGAGGGCATACAAAAGCATCTTATGATGGAAACATCGGGGCCCTAAAAGAGAATTCCTTTCCCCCACCACCAAACAGATTGTGAGCAAGTCATTTTTTTCCCCTCAGAATTTCTTTCTTCTCAATTTTAATTTTCAGGGTAATGAATTTAATATATTTGCAAAGGCGAAACCAGTTAATTCAATATTAATTAAACTAATTCTCTTATATTTGAATTCAATATTAATTAACCTCTTTCTCGGCTCTCTTCATAATAGTTGGATTTTTCAGTAGTTTATCTGAACTATCGCAGCAGCATCAGTTCCCGCCACAAACATATGTCCTAACAATGTGAAAATGCTATGATTTGTTCATTCAAACAAATAAATTTATATTTAAGGGGAGTTTGCACTAAATTTACATTTAGGTGTGTTTTTTTTAATATTTGGAGCACGTGGTTTAGTTAAGGTACTAGGTGTAGGGGTGGGCGCGGTTAAGTTCGGTTCGGTTTTTTACTAAATTTTTTATAATCGTTCGATTACGATTATTTTAAAATCATAATCGCGATTAATCAAATTACCGAAATAATCAAATATTCGATTAATTGAAATAATTTGATTCGATTCAGTTCGATTATTTTAATTATGGGCCTATTGGGCCTATTTTGGGCTTTTTTAAATTTAAAACCTTAAATTAATAAATCTACCACAAACATAAAAAATTAACAAATAAAAAATCAAAATATGTCTCAAAGTATGTTCAAGAACACATAACATGTTCAAATAACAAGTTCAAATCAAAATAAATAAGCAAAAAGTCTTTTAAACTTTAACAAAACTACAAAAGCAATAAACATCAATCAACTTCCAAATCCCAATTGCTCCTCAGCTACTTGTTATTTACACTAACAAGCATTTTCCTCATTTTATTCCAAAAAAAGAAAAAAAAAAGAAAAAAATTATAGAGTTCCTTTTCTTTGTTTTTACACTAACTTATTATTATAATTAGAATCCTATTTATAATTATACATTTTCTATCTACTGAAATTATCCTAAATTACATTTATGAATCGAGAAAAAAAGAAAAATAATTCAGACATACGGGACTCCAGCTATTGATCTCTGCAACGGCGTACTACTTGGGCAAACGCCGAGTGGCTGAAAGTTTCATATTTCTGTTTTAAAAAAAGAAATCGATTTTTATTTTCAACCATCCAAATTTTGAGGCGTATAAATTAAATTAAATAACATTTCATCCGGTTCATTTTGAAGCCATAACGCTGGAGATTGGCCTTTGCGTTCTGCATGGGAACGCGTTAGCTTATGATGCAACCGTCTCGTCATGTTCACAGTCAAGCTAGAATGATACGCTTCCACCTGTCCTCCCTTACCAATTTAGATTACAGCGGCTGCAGCACGTGATAGTAGCGGCGGAGACTCGGCGACGAGCAGCGACGGCGACTAGCAGCTGTAGCGATGAGCAATGGGGACGAGATTCCAGCGGCTGAAGGTCACGAGTTCGGTTTCGGCTGAAGATCAGAAGTGGTGTTTAGTTTAGACTTTAGGGATTGCTTATTCGGTTTATTTGATATTCGGCTTGGTATTTCGGTTTTTTTTTTTAAAACCGAAAACCGAACCGACTGATTTTACTATTTTCATTATATTACTTATTCGGTTTTTGATTAATCAGCTTTTTTTGCCCACCCTTAACTAGGTGGTGAGCTAAAGTAATATGCATAGTGAATTGAAGTGGTCGTTTAAAGAATAATAAAGAGAGCTCAGTAGAGCCTCCAAGAGTTAATTTAGGGAGGCTAATGTATGTTTAGGTGTAGTTCAGACGTACTCAGGGGATAACTTATGTGACCTCACAAAATGCTTAATGTAACTAGGATCCCAGTTAAGCTTATACTGAAACACAATCTCAACCTCAAATTGAGAATATAACAAAATAAACATAAATACAAAGAATACAAAATATTTATGTGGTTAAGCCTTTTACGCGATTCGATCTTTGGCCTACGTACTTCTAATTCATCACCAATCCACTATATAAATGAAAGGTTATGTAAAATTTTAAATTATTCAAGATGAATAATACAAGTTAGATCGTTATATAGAGATGTTTGGTGTTAATAAGGATGAAAATGGTGAACAAAGATACATAAAGTGATAATATGATGGAAAAGATGATGATAATATGGTGGAAAAGATGATGGAGAATAGAAATTGTCTCTAAAAATGAAGAGGTTGATGATATACAAGATGGGGAGGGAGAGAGAGAGAGAGAGAGTGAAAGTCCCCCAAATATGGGTGAATCAGATATTTATATTGTGGAGACTAATGATAAGGAGAGTACATAAAAGTTAAGGCTATATGTCATTCTTAGGTTAAAAGAAGAGAATATTTAGGACTATTTGTCATATTTAGGAAAAAATGACAAGAATATTCCTTTTATACTAGATTCATTTTTTATCATAAATATCTTGATGTGTCCAATCTTGACCCTTGATTTCTTAAGCCCATTCAGTGTAATAAATTTTTCCAAATAATATATTTATACTTCTCTAAGTATCATGCCCATTGTGCCCTTGTAATTGTCCACATGTCATTCATTTTTTGGTCCAAAAGTATTATTTCAAATTTGCCCCAAACAAGATCCCCCTAGCATTAATTCATTAGCGATGTGCTTATCTATGTGTGTATCGTGTGTGTGTGTGGGTTTTAGGGAAAACTTTACGTTTTGTTTACTTATACGATTAGGGAATTAGAATCTGTAATGAAAATGATTGATCATGTTTAAGAATGGAAATCAAACATTTAGGAATTACATATTCTTGGGATTAAGAAATGAAAACTTATAAATTAGAGGTTGGAATCAAATTCTTATTTATTTTGAACTCATTGTTTTACCCACCCAAATTTCATAATTCCACTTTTATCCTTAAGTAAAATATTATTATATTATTGTTATTATTCTTATCCCTGTCATTGTTTTTAATAATAATGAAAATAACAACAATGGTAATTATAAAAAAATATTATTATTATTGACTAAAAAATTTATTTCTAATATTAGTACTGTGATAATTTAAATTTTCAATGAATTTTTTTTACTAAGATAGTGTTTGTTTATTTTGTCTAAAATGTGAATTGATCGGAATTTTTCTAAAATCTAAATGATTTAAATATAAATATCTTGATGACATATTTGCTTCTTTTAATATATGATTATAAGTGACATTTTGTTTGTTTTTATAAATAAAAAATCCTTAAATATGATTATTTATATCTTTTTCTATTCAGATAAAAATTAAAAAAGTTCATTTTTTAATCAAATGTAAATATCTAAAAATTAGATATAAGTTACTAAAAACAAACAAATAAATTAAAAAAATATGAAATTAATCAAATTTCATAATTAAGACATTTAACAAAAACAACCCTAAGACTTAACCTCATTGTTGGTTGTGAAATCGTAAAGAGAGAGCGAAATCATCGACAGTTTATCCACTTCTGGGTTTCAGACAATACTTGATTCATTTCGTGAATAACTGCTATTTATGCCAGTCCTATCCATTCCACAAAGAAGCAACTTTAGAGTGAGCTTAATAAGCTTGCTAGCTTTGTACAAGGTCCCTCGCTTCTTGGGGGTGGCTTCAATGCTATTCTTCGTTCATTGGAAAAGGTTGGAGGTTCTTTTAGAACTAATGGTGTGTGTCAGCTGCTCAACAACTGGTATCAGCGTAATCAGCTTTGTGATTTGGGTTCAAGGGTCCCTCCTCACTTGGCTTGGGGTTTGTTGCACAAAAGGCTCGATAGAGCAATTTGTAACGATAATTGGGTTGAAAAGTTCCCTGCTACTTGGGTCCTTTATCTTCTTAAGGTTGGCTCTTATCACAGGCTGATTTTGGTTCATTTTGGGGTGATTGGACCCACTCATATTGGCCCTAAGCCTTTTGTTTCCTTGTCTTGACTAACTGATAAGATGTTTGAAAGTTTCATCTTAAGTGTTATGGCAGAAAGATGTGAAGCATATGCATTCAGCCAAACACTTTGTCGAAGTGGTCTGACACTGAAACAGAAAAGTTTTTGGTAATATTCTTAGACGTAAAAATTGGTTATTAGCTAGAATTGGGGGGATATAGTGAGCATTGGAAAACCATCATTCTAATAACCTTATCTAACTTGAATTAAATCTCAAAAAGGAGCTTGAGGCAGTATTAACCCAAGAGGAAATTTTATGGTACCAGAAATCTAGGAGGAAGTGGATCCAATGTGGTGATCGTAATACATCCTATTTCTATCGCAAAAGAATCCAGTGGAGATGGAGGAATAAAATTGAGATGATTAAAGATGATATGGGGCTCTGGATGCTTGATGAGAATGAGATTAAAGCTTATGTTGTGTTCTTCTTTTCAAAGGTTTATATCAAGGAGGAAGGAGTTTATAACCCATTTCCTATCTCTAGCACTTTCCACGTGATTGAAGAAAGTAAGATGCAGGCCTTACGTTTAGCAGTAGATGATAAAAAGTCAAAAATGTTATTTTGCAGCTTGCAGGTGTTGAAAGCACCTAGAGTAGACAGTCTTCATGCTCTTTTTTACCAGTCACAATGGTATGTAGTGGAGCAGTTAGTTTGTTATTAAAGGCATCTTCAACGGTAATGAGATCCCCAAAGAACTCAATAAAACATTGATTTGTTTGATCCCTAAATCGGATAATCCAATTAGCCTCAAAATTTTTCGACCCATTAGTCTTTACCCAGTTATTTATAAGACTATCACCAAGTTGATCGCCAATCATCTGAAAGCTATTATGCCAGATCTCATTAGATAGGCGCAGACCAATTTTGTTCTAGGGCGACTCATTATAGGAAATATTGTGATTGCCTAAGAAATTATCCATTCGACGGAACGTTAAAAAGCAAGATTGGACAATATGGCTATAAAGATGGATTTGGAGAAAGCGTAAGATTGATTAAGTTGGGATTTTATTTTGTGAACTTTTGACGGAGATTGGGTGCCTTTTGACCTTATTGGGGTTATTATGAATTATGACGGCATCTATGCAGATCATTTGGAATGAAAAAACTGCTGAGAGTTTTTCCCATCTAAGGGCATTAGACAAGGAGACCCCATATCCTCGTATATTTTTGTTTTGTGCATAGAGAGATTAAGCCACGAGATACATGAAGTCGTGAAGAGAGGGCATTGGAAGGCTATTAAACTTGCACATGGAGGTACTCTTTTAACTCAATTATTTTTTGTTAATGAGCTTATTTTGCTTACAGAGGCTTCCTATGCATAGGCAATGGTTTTTTTTTTAATACTGATTAAACATCATATTACTGTATTACACAGATATTTACAACAACTGCTATTATAGCAGATATATTACACTGATAATTATAATCAGATATACATGATTGGGACTTACATTATTACATTGAATTCTGTGAAGTACATGCCCAGACAAATAACCCCTAACAGAGTAGGGATGTCCATACTCCACTCGCATTTAGCAAGGGAGAATGACGTATTTTGTATGAGTTTAGGGTAGGAAGTCAGCAAAACTAAAACTCAAGTTTTTTCTCACTCAACGTGAAGCAAGTTGAGGCAAAGAATATTGGTTCTTATTTTGGTTTCTTTATTACAAAAAAAACTTGGGAAATATTTGGGCATGTCGATCCTTCATTCTCGTGTCAACAAGCTAAGTTATTAAGGAATTGTGGACAAAGTGGAACAACGATTGTCGGGGTGAAGTGCAATGCATTTGTCCTTGGCGGGAATGATTACTTTTACTCAATTGGTTATCCAACCAATTCTTATTTAATCAATATAGACCACGAAGATCCCGTCTAATATTTGTGATAGAATTGAACAAGCTTATAGGCATTTTATTTCGAGTGGAGTAGCGGCTAAGAAGAAAATTAGCTTAGTTAAATGGGATAATATATGTCAGCCGAAACCTTGCAGGGACCTTGGTCTTAAGAACTTAATATTGATGAATGAAGCCTTATGAAAATTAGATGGGGTATTATTTCTTCACCACGAAACTTATGGGTGAAAGTCTCTCGTCCAAGATGGGGTTGTTCATTCTCCCTGTACACTACGAAATATGGGTCGTACATGTGGATGGCTGTGTAGGGAGTCTGGCATGAGGTGTTGAGAGGATTAGGAGGGATATTGGTTTATGGCAAGCATGTTCTTCTTTGGTGTGATTTTTGGGCAACTGAAGAGTATCCTTTGCATATTTATGCTTTGCAGCCAATTCCTTTGGAGCAGCTTGATGTTGTGTAACAAAATTTACGATGGATGAAGGTGCATGGAATTGGAGCCTTTTTGAGAATTTTTTGCTTCACCATTTACTCTTTAAAATCATAGTAATTAAGCCACCTAAAGGAAATGATGAAGATGATCAGTACCAGGCTTATTCTAAGTCGGGTGTTTTCACAGTTAAATCTGCCTATCAGGCCTTGTTAGGAAAGATGCTACACAATGAAGAATCATTTTAGCGCATTGTCTGGCAGTGGAGAGGACACCAAATTATACAAACCTTTATGTCATTAACTGGACATAACAAACTTAAAACTAATGTTGAACTTTCCAGAAGGCACATCCTCGCTGATATGAGTTGTGCTAGGTGTGGATGTGCTCTTGATGACACTCTCCATGTGCTAAGAGATTGTCTGAGTGCTAAACAAGTTTGGGTTTCTTTGATTCCCACGAAATCATACATCAATTTTTCAATGTGAATATACGAGATTGGATGATATATAATTTCAGGAATTTGTCGAAGGACGATAGTGTGATATGTCAAAATTGGCTGCATCTAGAAGCTTTGAATAAACAAGATTGGTGGCACACGGCTTTGAAGATTGAAAAGGCCGAAATGCTTGAAGAGGAAAATGGAAAAAGAAATGTTTGAAGAAGAAAATGAGGAACATGGGTTTGAAAAGGAGGAACACGATTTTGACTTTCTTGGCCATCATTTTGCTATAAATAGAAGTGCAAATGAAGAGCTTATACATTCCATTCAGAGAGCAATTTGGCAGTTGAGAGAGAGTTTAGAAAGCTTGAATTTATAAGCTCTTATTATAGTGATTTAGAGAGTTTGGGTGTATTGGGGTTTTGGGAAGTAAGCTAAAATACTACAATACTTGTAACTCCTTTTCACTAGTAAAATATTTCCTTCTATCTTCGCCCGTGGATGTAGGTTAAAAGCCGAACTACGTAATTTTTGGTGTCCTCTATTGTGCTCGTTCTTTATTTTTCTTCCAATTTTATTTTAGCTGCGTGTTTGCTCCACCCACCAATTTTCTAACAGTGGTATCAGAGCTATTGGTTGTATTTTTTGGAGTCAGGAACTGTTCACGTAAGGGATACTATTCACGTATACGGTACTGTACACGTATATGATACTATTCACGTATACAGTACTGTTCACGTATACGATTTTGTTCACATATACAATACTATTCACGTATACGGTACTATTCACGTATACGGTACTATTCACGTTGAACGGTGGAAGCGATCCAAGAATTTTACGGTGCAAAGCAGAGAATGGTGGTGTGAGTAAAACTACTGTGTGGTTTTGTACATGTCTAGGAAAGTTCTGTCACAAAGGCGATAAGAGCTTAAGGAGTCTAGGTTTTAAATGGGACCATTGTGACCCCTCCAGTCTTTCCTGGTAACTTTCCTGGTGTGCATTCTCACACATACTCACAACTATTCAAGGTGATACACTAGCTTGTGTGCGGTATTTATCAACAAAATGGCAGCAAATTATGAAATTGAGAAGTTTAACGGAAATAATTTTTCGTTGTGGAAAATGAAGATGAAAGTTGTATTGAGGAAAAATAATTGCTTGGCAGCAATTGGAGAAAGGCCCATGGAGATAACTGATGACAAGTGGAATGAGGTAGACGGCAACGCCATTTCTGATCTACACTTGGCACTTGCAGACGGAGTATTATCCAGCGTGGCAGAGAAAAATACAGCGAAAGAAATATATGATACTCTTACAAAATTGTAAGAGGCCAAGTCACTACATAACAAAATCTTCTTGAAGAGGAAACTCTATACTCTTTGAATGACGGAATCTACAATGATGACCGACCACATCAACACCTTGAAGACTCTATTTTCACAACTCACAACGTTGGGTCATAATATAGAGGAAAATGAACGTGCATAGCTTCTACTTCAAAGTCTACCAGATTCGTATGATCAACTCATCATCAACCTAACGAACAACAATCCAATGGAAAGTCTAGTTTTCGACGATGTTGCAGCCTCCGTATTAAATGAGGAGAGCAGACGGAAAAATAAGGAAAACAGACAAGCAAGTTCGCAGCAAGCGGAGGCGCTATCGGTGACGGGAGGGAGATCAGCGGAACGTGGCCCCAGTGGGAGTCAAAATCATGGTAGATTAAAATCCAAAAGTAAGAAGAATGTTAAATGCTACAACTGTGGCAAGAAAGGGCACGTTAAGAAAGAGTGTTGGAGTAACCAGAAGAGAAGAGAGGGTAAAGAACCTGAGTTATCAAATGCTCAGGGTTGTGTAGCAAGTGCCTCGGATGATGGCGAAATACTCTACAGCGAGGCAACAATTGTTTCAGAAGGCAGAAAATGACTGTCTAATGTCTGGCTTATAGCCTCAGGAGCTACCTGGCACATGACCTCTCGGAGAGAATGGTTCCACACATATGAACCTATCTCAGGAGGATCTGTATATATGGGTAATGATCATGCCTTGGAGATCGCTGGTATTGGTACTATCAAAATAAAAATATTTGATGGTACAATTCGCACAATTAGGGAGGTACGACATGTCAACAGCCTGAAGAAAAATCTATTATCTTTGGGACAAATGGATAGTCATGGGTACAAAACTCATGTGGAGAATGGAATTATGAAGATCGTTAAAGGGGCGCTTGTATTGATGAAGGCAGAAAAAATCGGTGCTAATTTATACATGCTTAAAGGAGAAATGCTACAGGAGGCTGATGCGTGTGTCGCATCAAATGGAAAAGAGTCAACGATGATGTGGCATCTCAAACTTGGCCACATGTCAGAACAAGGTTTGAAGATTCTCTCTGAGCGAAAATTACTTCCAGGGCTCAAATCGGTAAGTTTACCATTTTGCGAGCATTATGTTACAAGTAAGCAGCATAGATTAAAATTCAGTAGATCTATTACTAGAAGTAAATGCATTCTAAACTTGATTCATTCTAATGTTTGGAAATCACCGGATATATCTATGGGAGGTGCAAAGTACATGGTGACTTTCATTGATGATTATTCCAGAAGATGTTGGGTGTATCTAATTAAGAAAAAGTCAGATGTATTTCCAGTGTTTAAAGAATACAAAGCGCGGGTGGAACTTGAATCTGGTAAAAAGATCAAGTGCTTGAGGACGGATAATGGTGGAGAGTATACAGACAACGAGTTTCTTGCTTTCTGTAAGCAAGAAGGTATTCAGAGGCAGTTCACGATGGCATACTCCTCAACAAAATGGAGTGGCGGAGCAGATGAACAGAACTCTTACAGAAAGAATAAGAGCTATATTGAGGACTGCTGGTCTACCCAATTCATTCTGGGCAGAAGCAGTCAAAACTGTCTGTTATATACTAAATCGATCACCATCTACAGCTATTAGGCTGAAGACAGCAATGGAGATGTGGACTGGAAAGCCAGCTGATTATTCCTACCTACATGCATTTGGATGTCCTGTGTATGTGATGTATAATGCCCAAGAAAGAACAAAACTAGATCCAAAATCTAGAAGATGTATCTTCTTGGGGTATGCTGATGGAGTAAAGGGGTATTGTCTGTGGGACCCCACTGCCCACAAGATCGTCATCAGCAGAGATGTTATCTTTATAGAAAATCAACTGCAAATGAGAGATGAGGATGATAGCAGTGTAAAAGAAAAGTCAGAGACTATACCGGTATATGTGGAAAATAATCCAGAAGATTCAGATTCTTCTGAAGCAACACCAGAGCACGAAGAACAAGAACTAGTTGAGTCTGAGGCTCCAGAAGTTCGTCGATCAACTCGTGACAGACGACCGCCGGTGTGGCACTCGGAGTATGTCACAGAGATCAATGTTGCGTACTGTCTTCTAACAGAGAATGGAGAGCCAACAACTTTCCATGAAGCTTTAGAAAGCTCAGATGTTGCTTTGTGGATGACAGCAATGCAGGAAGAAATTAAAGCTCTATACAAGAACAAGACATGGGAACTTGTACCACTACCACACGGAAGAAAAGCCATTGGAAACAAATGTGTTTACAAGATCAAACGTGATGGCAATGACCAAGTGGAGCGGTATCGTGCGAGATTGGTGGTGAAAAGATATGCTCAGAAAGAATGTATTGACTTCAACGAGATATTTTCGCCGGTGGTTCGACTCACAACAGTCAGAATAGTCTTGGCAATGTGTGCCACATTTGACCTACATCTTGAGCAGTTAGATGTGAAAACTGCATTTCTTCATGGAGAACTTGAAGAAGAAATATATATGCTCCAACCAGAAGGTTTTGCAGAAACAGGAAAAGAGAACTTGGTTTGCAGGCTGAACAAATCTCTATACGGTCTCAAACAGGCGCCGAGGTGTTGGTATAAGAGATTTGATTCCTTCATTATGAGCCTTGGATACAACAGACTCAGTTCAGACCATTGTGCATATTACAAGAGGTTTGAAGATAATGATTTCATCATTTTGCTGTTGTATGTGGATGACATGTTGGTAGCAGGTCCCAACAAATATCGAGCCCAAGAATTGAAGGCACAATTGGCTAGGGAGTTTGAAATGAAGGACTTGGGACCAGCAAACAAGATTCTAGGGATGCAAATTCACCGAGACAAAAATAACATGAAGATTTGGCTTTCACAAAAGAATTACTTGAAGAAAATCTTGCGGCGCTTCAACATGCAAGATTGTAAGTCAATTTCTACCCCACTTCCTGTTAATTTCAAATTATCCTCAAGCATGTGTCCTAGCAATGAAGTAGAGAGGAATGAGATGTCTCGAGTACTGTATGCATCAGAGTGGGAAGTTTAATGTTCGCTATGATATGTACAAGACCGGACATTGCACAAGTAGTGGGAGCAGTCAGTCAATACATGGCGAATCCTGGTGGAGAGCATTGGATAGCTGTGAAGAGGATTCTAAGATACATCAAAGGAACCTCAGATGTTGCATTATGTTATGGAGGATCAGAGTTTACTGTCAGGGGCTATGTGGATTCAGATTTTGCAGGAGACATTGATAAAAGGAAATCCACTACTGGTTATGTGTTTGCACTTGCAGGAGCAGCTGTAAGCTGGGTTTCGAAACTGCAGACCGTTGTGGCTTTATCTACAATAGAAGCAGAGTACATGACAGCTACACAAGCTTGCAAGGAAGCTATTTGGATACAAAGGTTATTGGAAGAGCTCGGGCACAAACAAGAGAAAATTTTTGTGTTTTGTGACAGTCAGAGTGCTTTGCACATTGCAAGGAATCCAGCTTTTCATTCCAGGACAAAGCACATAGGAGCTCAGTATCACTTTGTTCGAGAAGTAGTGGAAGACGGAAATGTGGATTTATAGAAAATCCATATGAAGGAGAACCTAGCAGATGTTTTGACCAAGCCGATAAATACTGATAAGTTTGTTTGGAGTAGATCCTCTTGTGGCCTAACAGAAATGTAGGCAACATGATTATGGCGAAGCAGAAAGGATAGTGTGGAGATTGATTGATTTTCAATTTAATCTCCAAGTGGGAGAATGTCAAAATTGGCTGCATCTAGAAGCTTTGAATAAACAAGATTGGTGGCACACGGCTTTGAAGATTGAAAAGACCGAAATGCTTGAAGAGGAAAATGGAAAAAGAAATGTTTGAAGAAGAAAATGAGGAACATGGGTTTGAAAAGGAGGAACACGGTTTTGACTTTCTTGGCCATCATTTTGCTATAAATACAAGTGCAAATGAAGAGCTTATACATTCCATTCAGAGAGCAATTTGGCAGTTGAGAGAGAGTTTAGAGAGTTTGAATTTATAAGCTCTTGTTATAGTGATTTAGAGAGTTTGGGTGTATTGGGATTTTGGGAAGTGAGCTAAAATACTACAATACTTGTAACTCATTTTCACTAGTAAAATATTTCCTTCTGTCTTCGTCCGTGGATGTAGGCTAAAAGCCTAACCACGTAATTTCTGGTGTCCTCTATTGTGCTCGTTTTTTATTTTTCTTCCAATTTTATTTTAGCTGCGCGTCTGCTCCACCCACCAATTTCCTAACATGATCGACTGGCCATTCCTTTTTGGAGTCTTAATTTGGAGGCTTTAGTTTTGGCGCAATCAATTTGTCCATGCCTGCGTATCGAGTAGCACTGGTAATTTGTATTGGATATTAAGATTCGTACAGAAGAGATTCAAAATTTTAACAAGAGTTTGTTTAATCCTGGTTGCATGAAGATTGTTAAATACTTTGGGTGGGTGGCCCGTGGCCCTACCTGGCCTTGTTTCAAGTGCAACACAGATGTGACCCGTAGAAGTTAAGGGCTGTCTTACGCTGCTGGTTTGATAAAAAAATTATTATGGGGAGTGGATAGCTAGTTTTGGCATGAAAATTGGTGTGGGTTTAATCATTGGAGAAGAGTTATAGGGCCTGTATAAGGGGTTACATTTGGCTTTGGGATAATGGAATTCGTTAGCTCCAGGTTGATGTAGACAGCCTTTGTGTTACTCAATCGGTGGCCAATGACAAGGTTATGCCGAATGCACAAGCCTCTCTCATCAGAGGGATCAAAGATTTGTTGAATGGGGAACTGGCAAGTGATTATCATGAATGCTTACAGAGAAACCAACTTTTCAACAAACTATCCTGCTAATTTTGCACTTTCCTTACCAGCTGGGTTGCATATTTTTAATTCACCTTCTAATGGGGCTGACTTATGGCTCAATCATGATTGTGTTGGGGTGTTGTACCCACGTTCGGTCTTGCCTTAGTTAGGCACATTTATGTACCAAAAAAAAAAAAAGTTGTCAATTGATTAAAGGAATTTTAAGAAGTATTTAAAGAGTTGTCAATAATCCAACTCTTCTGCTAATAAAATCATGCACATCGAACTGGGCCCAAGTCCGGTAGGGACAACAATGAACATTATGTATTCTATTGAGTTTTGGGTATTTTATTATTATTTTTTTAATATGAATTCTCTTTAATATTTCAGGGGTGTCCGCCCCACTTACATTTTGTAAAAGAGATAATATTTTTACTCAATTATTTAATAATTAAGGAAAAATTGATACTAACTTTATAATACTTTTATGGAGACTCAAACATTTGCTCTCAATGTTGTAGGTGGCACTTGGCTATTTAAAACATCTTAACAATGCTTCCACAAAAGCTGCAAAATATTTAGAAAAGAAATTGACGGTTACAAAGAAAAATTAGTAATTAATTTCAGATTAAAATGGAAAAATTATGAAATATCATGGGCTTACCAAAGGAAAAATGCCAGCAGATGACACAGCCCGCTTTTCCCCAGTCACCTTCAAGTAAATCAACGTCCTGTGTTGTCTTGGGGCAAAGCCTGGATACGCATTGTGGCCTGCAGCTGTAAATTCATGAATTGCAGCAGTGGAAGCTTTGATCTGTAATCCGGATTCCACTTGACCAATCAGAGACATTTTTTTTTTCTTTATGATTCCATATTAAACCAGAAAGAGGCGGTGATGAAATTGATACTCTGAATTCAAGCCCTCAAATATAGATAAATCATAGAAGTTAGTTTATTAATCAATGAGCACAAGATTCAGTGTCGCACGTTTTTTAATCCTTGCTCAAATTTTGATTGAAACGATTAGTTCTATCGTGTTGGTTATCGAAACATGATTAGTTTCTGATGCACCAGATGACGTTTGGACTTTAATCAAATGAAATACAAAATATTGTATTATATTTATAGAAGTGTAGTATTATATTAATATAATCAATCTTCTTCTATGCAAATATAATATATTACATATTTCTATAGTTAAATACGTACGGTAACTGATGTATTGTCAATAAGTCGCTGACATATGTATACTATTATAGAGTGCTCATTTTGTCTAGGATTTGAATTTTATTAAAGTTCGAAAAATTTATTAAGCTGTATGATTTAATAGCTTTTTCGGTCATTAAATTACTTAATAACTTTATGAGATTTAGAACAAATTCAGAACCTTGAATTAAAACATTTTGAATGGTTATTATACTTAATTGAAAATAATAATTAACATTTAGACAACATGTTATTTGACAATCATTTATTAATAAACCTTATGCTTTAGAATGTCAATGACTAATAAATAATAAAAATTATTTAACACTTTCCATAAGACAATTTGTTATAAACGTTTCATTTTTTAGATAAATCTCTTAGCATAAATTTTGAAATATGCAATAATGTTATTAGTTTTTTTTTTTTTTTTGGTCTTAACCACGAGGTATCATGGGGAGTGCCTTAACTGTAAGAGGCACCTTTAAGCCCGTACCACAACTCAAATTAGAAGTTCCCGCTCGAACCGGGAGGCACAGGTTCTCCCAACAAATGCTACTTCCCTGCGACTCGAATTGGGAAATAAACTCAGTCAAGTCACTTAAGGGAAGTTCATTGCCAATGGAGCCAACACTTTATTGGTATAATGTTATTAGTTAATGATACCAAAATGTCAAAGTCTTTGACTACATATTTAAGAGTAAATAAATAAATAAAATAAACGAAGGCTTATCAATTATCTGTGTAGTGTTGGAGAAAACTTCAAAGTAAAGACGAATCAAGCTTTATGAGGGGAAAAAGATACACCTCATCAAAGCATAAATGAATTGTTGACAAATAACGCCACATATTCTAAATTTTCTCAATTTTCTCCTCCCACAATAAGAATGGATTTTGAATTTTATGACACTTGTACGATTTTTTTTTTTCTGTAGGTTAAACCACTAATAAGCATTCTTGATATTTGATTAAAACGATTAAGAAATTAGAAAAAAAAAAAACAATTTGCTATCGAATAACTATTTATGTACATCCCTAATGCTTCATGTGTTTATATATCACGAGTAAACAAGCACGTAGCTAATAAGAGTAATTATACAGCCGTTAGTTTTTTAATAAATTATTTTTATACTAATTACTGTAGTTTTATATGATAAGATGAATGAAAACATCTTATGAGTCACACGATTTATTTATTTTTAATAATTTTATGATTTTATTCAATCAATGATGTCATACTACATTTGTTTTAAAATGTGCGCCTGTGATATTACTCAGCTTATAAATATTATTTCCACCTCTACACCTAATCCCACAAATTAATTGAAAATGAAAAGAACTTAAAATATTATGCAAGGGCAAAATATATAGATATATACAAACCAACAATGAGTCAATGATAGAGACAGAAGATTTTGATGGAGTGATAGGTTCCTAACACTACAGGGACGACAAAAATCTGAGCCGATTTGGATATTGCAATAATCGGATCAGGCCCGAATATATTTTTTGATCATCAAGAGTAATTAATGTAGCGTTTGTTTTTTTGTCTGAAATCTAAATGAGTTTAAATTTTTCTAAAATCTAAATAGGTCTAAATACGAAAATCTAAATAATATATTTATTTATTTTTAAATATCTGAATATAAGTGTCATCTTGTTTGTTTTTACAATAAAAAACATCTTAAAATTAATTATTTGACATTTACGTCCTTGTAAATTAAAACAAAAAGAGGATTAAATTCTATAGTTTAGGAAATAAGTTATTTTACAGAGATATTTTTTAAATATAATATTTACTTGTCATTCAAACCTTTTTCCATTCATATAAAAGTCACAAAAGTTTACTTTTTTATTTAAATGTAAATGTCTAAAAATCAGACATAAGTTTCAAAAAACAAACAAGCATATTTTAGAAAATATCTAAAATTAATAAAATAATTTTATAATTTTAGAAAAATATCTGAAATTTTATAATATTATATATATATAATAAATTATTTTATCATTTTTATATTTTATTTTAATCAAATTAAGCATGAAAATGTGAACTTTCATTATATTTAAAATTTTAAATATATATAATAGATAAGTCAAATAAATATAATTATTTAAAATAATATATATTTTAAAAAATTCTGGTTATGAGCCAGTCTAGTCCTATCGGGTTAATGATCATATTATATGGTATATATTTATTTTTATCTCAAATAGTAAAAATTATTTGTACAGGGATGAAATTTCGTTTTCTTTATATAAAAATGCTACTGGATTTATACAAAGAGTACACATTTCAATTTTTTTGATCCAATTTCTTCATATATATAATTAAATGTAAGACATTTAAAATCATCATCATCAGATGTAGTTAATTAGCCTTGACTAATGCGAAGCATACACAACAGCTAGCAATATAAAAGCTAAAACGGTAGCTTTTTTTAATTAGCCAGTCCTATAATCATCATCAGAAAAAAAAATAATAAAATAAAACGTCTCCACCAGCCTTTTGTGAATTGTGATGATGTCTTCAGCCAGTGGCGAATCTAGAAGAATAATTTAGTTGGGGCTAAATTAGATAATAGTAAAATATAAAAAACTAAAATTTTGAATATATAATATTTGTTAATACATTTATAATTATTCTCTACAGGATTTCATATTTTAAAAATGTTATGCGATAGGTTCGTCATCAATATTATTAAATTTATTATTTCCTATATAAACAACCAAACTATCATTTATCTCATCCAATTCCAAAGATGATTCTTCATGAGTTTCATTACTGAAAACGTTCTCTTTACTATTATTATAGAAAATAGAAGAATTAATCCTATTTTTGAGAATAGAAAATATTTTGGGTGGTGGGCTATCATTATTTTAAGGGTTAATTTTGTCCTGCCCCCAAATGTTTCAACATTTTTCACCACGCACCCATATGTTTCGAAAATACTCACTCCACACCCAATTCCGTTAATTTGACCGTTATGTTTAACGGAGCTATTTGAAATTTAAGTAAATGTCCGAAATACCCCTTATCTTGAATTAGAGAAAAATAAAATGAGATAAAATGTTAATTTAATAATTAATGTTTGCATTAAAAATTTTTATTTAAAGGTAATTAATAATAATTCCATCAATTAAATTATCAAATAAATTTAATTTATCATCATCAAATAATATTTAGGATATGAATTTCCAAATTTGCCCTTTGACCGTTAGAATAAACGGTCAAAATAACGGAATTGGGTGTGGAGTGAGTATTTTTGAAACATATGGGTGCGTGGCGAAAAATGTTGAAACATTTGGGGGCATGACAAAATTAACCCTTATTTTAATTAAAATGTAGGTTTTTATAATTCTTAAAAGTTAAAGTTTAAATTTTATGGGGTTTATAATTTATAGTGACTATTTTAATAAATTTAATAAGGGCTAATTAGAAAATAAAAATATTTTTCTCTTTTATTTTTATAATTTTTTTTGGCTGCATGTCATGAATATTTTACATGAGACACGCCTGCGACATTTAAATAAATTTTGCTCCCAAATAGCTAAGGGTGGGCATTTGGTTCGGTTCATTCTGAACCAAATCGAACCAAACTATATTATAGTAATTTGGTTTAGTTCAGTTCGCATTTTTAAACTAAATGGTTCAAAAATTTTGAACCATTTGGTTTTTAATTTGGTTCGGTTTTAAACCGAACTAAATTACCGAACCAAACAGTGCAATGAAGGAATTAAAATTAAAATTAAAAAAAGAAAGTAAATATATTTAATAGGAAAATGAAGAATATTAGGTAATGAAGTTAATACTTTTATTTGCTAGTTAATACATATGATTAGATTTATATTTTTAATTTATTCTATTTAATTGTTGGTGCTTGGTTAATGACTTATTTTGACTTAGAGAGATAACATGAGCATTGTGGATGTGGAAGGATGAAGAAGTGGTGATAGGAAGAGTGCTCGTTGGCCATGAAAGTTTGAAGTTTCTTTTGTAATATGTAGTGGATTTTTAAATTATTGTTTGATTTTATGATGTTAATTTACTATTGTTAGATTTTTTTTTATGTTGTTTATTATTTGTGGATTTATAGACTAAGGATTATTGATTTATTGTTGTAGTAATAGTGTATTAATATTATATCATTTTTATTAAATAATGAATGAATAGGTTGAAACTAAATCAAACTAAATCAAATTACCGAACCAAACCGAATCGAACTGAATTAATTTAGTTCGGTTCAGTTCGGTTTTGTAATTTGGTTCATATTTGGTTCATAAATTCATGAACCATTTGGTTTCAGTTTGGTTTGATTATAGACCTGAACCGAACCAAACTTAATAGTGCCTGGAAATAAGCTTTATTGGCATTTGTTACGTTTAATCAACTTTCTTGATTTTAAGACTTTTTTTTATTACATGAGACTATTACTCAAATTACAACTTATATTACATGAGACTATAATTGATATTTACAAATCAAACGATTACTAGGACCAACTTACATCAATGCTTATAGAGCTCTGCCCAGATTTTAATCCTCACTAATATTCGAAGAATGTCTACTCCACTCACTCTTGAGTAAGGGAGAAGATTATCTTTACTTAATTATACAATATAATGAAGGAAGGAAATATCCCCACATTATACTTGTGAGGGTTCGAACTGTTATCCTCCAACTTGAAGGGCAGCAGCCCTAACCACACGGCCAAGAGCGGGTGGTTCTTGATTCAAGACTTGAAAGTTGGTGTAAAAAATTTGCGTAATTTGAAGGCCTGCCAATCCTTCCCCAACAACAAGCATCTTACCTCCTGAAACTAAATATTTTGCAAAATCTGTGGTATCAACAATAAGCATCATACTTTCTGAAATTAATATTTTGCAAAATCTGTGGAATCATTTATATCTTAATAATACATATTAAAGAATAAGATACAAAATAATCAAATCTTAAAATGTTTGAACTCCAAAACATGCTAGAACTATACTTCTCTTTTTTCCACGACATTCATAACATTTGGCTAATTTTCATTTTTTTAAATTTCGAAATTAGTATTATTTTTCATTCATCATATACAATTGTTTAATAATATAACACATCAAGAGAGTTTTGGATGGTTTTAGATCTTGATGGATTTTAAGGTAGTGACTTAAAAGAAATAACTATTATGAAAAAAAGGTTATAAATATGAAATAAATATCAAAATTTTATGGTAAATATAATTCTTAAATAATAATTTTGAGTAATATCACTATAGGTTTTTTTATTATAAAAGTATGAAATAAATTTAACTTCTAAATCACAACAGTTAATGTTTACCAAACGCTTTAATACTGTAACTTAGAGTAGTGATATTTGATCCTCTCACTTTATCTCAACAGCCCCACTTTTCCTATTTAAAATTAAAATATCTAAACTACCCACCAAAATAATTTAAATTTTCCGATATTACCTGTCTTTTCTTTCTTCTCTAAATCATTCTCCGCAACTTTCCTTTCATCTCCAGTTTCATTGCTTCAATGGATGGGTTGATAAAATCACTAGAGTGATTGGTGGCTTGAAAAGAAACTTCAAAGAACTGGATGTATTCTATGAAGAATTTCGAAGAATAATCAAAATAGAGCACAGGGATATAGTTGATGGGTTAGTTCAAATTTACAAAAAAAAGTGGATTTCGAGTTGATCTTAATTACTTGAGATCGCATATTCACATCAAAGCATTGCCCACGGTTAAATTTCCAAAAAGCAATATATATTTTGCAGCTTCATTTCATAATTAAAGAAGTGTAAATAAATTGTTTCTGATCTCACTTCTTTTATTGTAGAATGTTTTTATTGCTGGCAGAGGTACAAGTTCAGCAACCATGGTTTGGGACAGCACGTTCCTCATGAAGAACTCTAAAGTAATGAAGTAATAATAAAAAAAAAAATCGTACACTGAGATAATATAAAAAAATTTCATCGATGATGATGCAGTGACACTTGATCCCCCTAGTAAAAGTAGTATCGGGACACAAGAGTTAGAGCATGCATCCTCTCTTCGTCGGAAATAGAGTACTCAAGCATTTTAGAGCATGCTGTCTAACATTTTACACTTATTCCAAATAGATCAACAAGGGTACTTTTGAAAATAAATAAATAAAGATGATTGAGTAGTGAGAATTATCGGAATAAATTAAAGGGATCAAATACCATTACAGCTATCTAGTTAAAATACCGAACAAGAACTTAAAATTAATACTGGATAATTTGACAAATCCATGGGAAATTTTTAGCATGCCGCATACATAGGGAAAATTGGATAAAACCACATTACGTAGGAAATACAAAGCACAAATTTTCGTTCATAATACAAGCTTATTAGTTGTGGTACAAACAAGAAGACACACCCAAGCCAGATTACAAACACAAGCACTTCTAGAGAAGCACTTTATTTATGACCAAATCAAACACAGACATAACCTAAGGCAGTAATGCATGGATCTATGCCTGCTTTGGGGGATGATGGGCTTCGATACCTTTGGTCATTTCGATTGCCAAATTTACAATTCCTTGGGGATCAGGCACGTCCTCGCTCTTCTTCTCATACTTGATAGTCCAACGAGCCAAGCAACTATGTTCACCCTTCGGAATGGCTTGAACGGTAACATAGAAGCTGTTGTACTTGTCCAGTAGATGCCCTTCAATTACTTTAAAAGTTGTCGAGTTCTTTTCATCATCTATTTCTTCAATTATCTCCTTGGCAATTTCTGTAACCCCATCTGTGTAAGCATTAGGCAAAGCAAACGCAATCAGTTAATTTACCAAGAGAATATACATATAACTGAAAAAATTTAAAGAAACGGGCCAGGGGAGCTTAATTACCATGCTTATAAGTCCAGGTAATGACAGTGCCTGGTTTTCCCCATTCACCTTCGTG
Source organism: Citrus x clementina (assembly GCF_000493195.1). Lineage (NCBI taxonomy): Eukaryota > Viridiplantae > Streptophyta > Magnoliopsida > Sapindales > Rutaceae > Citrus > Citrus x clementina. The sequence goes on from NW_006262688.1 coordinate 27,638,880, forward strand.
CAGTTCAACACCTTGTACATGATCAGGAGTCATATTGGAGAAATGGTGTGGCCTGCAGCTAAGCACATCATGAAAAATACTAGCCGAAACCTTGGCCTCTAATTCAGTCTCCAACTGACCAGATAGGGTCATGTTTTTAGCGGATTAAAATAGATATTCACAAGGAAATGATAAGTACTTTCAGATCAAGAGCAAGAAGAAGCAGTGCAAAGATAGACACCGGCTTAGAGCCTTTATATAGAAATCAAATTGTTGTATGCTTAATTATTTAGTGAGTTGATATGCATTATTGGTTTACCACGTCATTTTACCTGTAAATTAATAATAAAAGAAAACGGGAAAAAATATAAATAATTTAAAATTCACGAGTCACTTCAGACTTCAGGCACAACCCAATCCTACAATAAATGAAATGAAAAATGACATCACACTCTTCGCTGAATTATTAAGAGTCACATGATTTGCGTTATTCACGTATCATTCAAAACAAAAAATCCAGGCATGGCGATGGACTGACTGGTCACTGACAAAGCTGTAGGATGGTACAATCTATGATGCCCCCAGTGTAAAGTCAAGCAATATACGTTATTAATTATTATTCGACTAATATTGTTCGTTAATTTCTTATATTTTTTTTTGGTGAAAGGTTCTATATGTTCTTTATTACAAGATTTATTTAACATTTTAGTTTTTTAAAAAATAATCTCTTTAATTTCAGTTGTTTAAGAGACTGGTATAAAGTTTTAGGCATATATTGACCGAATAATTTCCTTGTACTGTATATTATTAATCGTTCCCAACTCCACTTATCGCTATGTATGATAATGATGTTATAAATTATCATGGATCGTGGAATGGTAACATCACAATTATTATTTTTTTTTTAGTGGCCGAAAATGGAACGAACGATCGAGGATTCTGGAATCGTGCATGGGCATATACAGTCACAAAAATAATCACCAATGTTAATGTTAATTAAAGGAATGGTGTGGTAAATTACATTATATGCAACTTAATATCCAATTTAAAAGTGACACCAAAAGAGTGGAGGAGACAGTTTAGTTGAAATTTGGCATCGACTCAATTATTGCTCAAATAAAAATATGAACGTTGGGGGAACACTGATTAATTGAAAAATAAAAAGTTGATAAGTACTAGAGTGACCAGAATTATATATGATTGGCTTGAGCAGTAACATAAATATGTAAAATAATAATTGATATTGAATTTTGATGTGATTATTATCTCTCCTCACTTTATCATATAATATTTATTTTTTATATTATCTAATTATTTAATTAATAATGCATTCTTGTCAGAACTGTATTGCACCACTTTATTTTTATATAGAGCAAATGGCCGTTGAAACTTTGCTATAAATAGGCCACCGTCCGTTTAAAATATACATATAATTATGAATGAAAAGCAATCATGGTTTGAATACTCTCTCTCCTCAAGTCTATCTCATTCCATTTTCATAATTCTAAAACTTTGGCTTTCTTCCAATATTATAAATATTTTTCTTTATTTCAGTTCTCATATATTACTTTATCAAACTAGGATACTTCATACTTCTAGTTGTACACTTGTCCATAACAAATTAAAATCATAGAAGATTTAATTTTCTATTGCTATAAAATCTTACGAAACAGAGGCTTACCATTTTCAGCAAAGGACAGCGCCAGGCTTCCCCCAATCACCTTCGTGGAGATGCCGAGCTTTGCATGTGTATATGGGCAAACAGTCGTGCATAGGATAGTTATTGTAAGAAAATTAGTGGCGCCATCGCAGTTTAATTATTAGGTGGAATTTCTCACCGGAAATCACCTGTTGCTCGAATTAAAGTAGTGAATGTTAGGTGATTTTTAGAGAATTAAGAGTTGATAAACTTTCGCAAATAAAATTTGATAACTATGTATATAAAAACGGTATTCACATGTTAAAACGTTAAAAATAGTTATTTTATAAAAAAAAAAGTTTAAAATAATAAACATAAGTTTTACATTTAATATACTAAAATTACTAATGAATTTTATTTGGAAGAATAAAATTCAACATTGATAAAATTTGAATAAAATTTCACATATTAATTTTACATTTAACACTTTCTAAAAATTACAAATATACTGATAGATGTTTACTAAGAAGTCATTATCTAATAAGAGTTTTCTTATTATAATAAAATAAGGAACTAAATATTTAAAAAAATTAAATTCATAATATATATATATATATATATATAATTCTTTATTTTAATAAAATAAATAATCCTTATTAAAAAATATATATATATAATTCATTATTTTAATAAAATAAATAATCCTTATTAAAAAATAACTCACTCATGACAACTTTAAATATCATGTATATTTGAAGTCCAACTCATAAATATTCTCCCCAAATGAGGAGACAGGATAACTACCGCGACAATTTGTATGGGAGACTCAAAACACTTCCTAATTCGGATTGGCCTATTTGGTTTGGGTGTACTCAGAATCCTCTGTTCCAATAATTAAAATATTTTCTGGCCCGTCGGCATTTTCTGACTATGCTTAGACAGGCGGGGTGTATTTAGCAATCACTCGCCGTATTAACTCTTGGCTGTCTGTGCTTGTTCTTCAATGGAGTCGTCGAGCTCAACTCCGCAATTGCTCTGGTTCTTCGCAATAGCCGTGTGCGTAAAGCTTCTTCTGATCCCAGCATACCACAGCACTGACTTCGAAGTCCATCGCCATTGGCTAGCTCTCACTCATTCTCTTCCTCTCTCTAACTGGTACGCAGACGAAACCAGCCCTTGGACTCTCGATTACCCTCCATTCTTCGCTTGCTTCGAACGCTTCCTCTCCATTTTCGCCCACTACATCGACCCCCAGATCGTCGATTTACACAATGGCCTCAACTATAGGGCCAACTCAGCGATCTATTTTCTGAGAATCAGTGTCATTTTATCAGATTTGTGGCTTTTATACGGCGTTTACAGATTGACTAAAAATGCGGATGTGAAAAGGCGAAATTTGATCTGGGTATTGATTGTTTGGTCTCCTGCGTTGGTGATGGTTGATCACTTGCATTTTCAGTACAATGGGTTTTTGTTGGGTTGGTTGCTACTATCAATTTCGTTTTTACAAGAAGGGAAGGATTTGATGGGAGGGTTTCTTTTTGCGGTTTTGTTATGTTTTAAGCATTTGTTTGCTGTTGCTGCTCCTGTTTATTTTGTGTACTTGTTGAGACATTATTGTTGGGAGGGCTTGTTTAGGGGCTTCTCGCGGCTTTCGGTTTTGGGTGCGGTTGTTGTGGCTGTTTTCGCGGCAGCTTATGGGCCATTTCTTTATCATGGACAGGTGACAAACTCACATTGAATGATGCTTCCATTATAGGATTAGGATGAATTAGTATTACCTCTTCTACTTGAGTGTGCCTAGTTGTTGAGTAATTTTAGTCAATTGGTCAGTGTTTTGCTCCTGTGTATATATTTGAATGTGTTTAGTAGTTTCTGCTTTATGTGTATGTATTGTAAAATCAAATAACTCACAAGGCATGGACCAAGTCATTAACTAGATGGCGGTGTTCAAAGCACATCTTCTATTTCAAGCAAATTGGTGTCGTGTAGGCTGTAGCAAGTTGAAGTCACGTTATAAGTAGGGCATTCAACATATTAAGCAAGGAATTTTCTATCTATAGAACTGCTAAATAATCTCGAACTTCATTGGAATTATTTAATTCTTGCTATGCAGATACAACAAGTCTTCAACCGAATGTTTCCGTTTGGCAGGGGACTATGCCATGCTTACTGGGCTCCAAACTTTTGGGTTTTCTATATCATATTAGATAAGGTATTTTCTTTCTTTCTTAAAAAATTCGGGTTCAGTATCCAGATACCTGCAGCTTCGTTCACTGGTGGGCTAGTTGGGGATTCATCACCTTTTGCAGTACTACCTAAGGTAATAGCACGCAACAGACTCAAGCAATATTTTTTTTTAAAAAAAAAAACACTCAATGGACTTGGTGCAAATTTCTGACAACGTAGTTTACGAATCAAGATTGTTAACCTTGGGAGTTTTGAAGTTAAGGTTGCCATATTCGTCTGAAAGCCAATTGGTTCTAAGAGAATGGGCATGACACTATTTAGCTTTATCCCTCTGTAGTCCTAAGGGTGGTTGCCAGCCCCCCATAAGGCCAACACATATAGACTATGCTATTTGACTATGAGAGGATATGTTACTTTGTTTCTGTATGTCTTATATTCCAAGCACTGGCAGGGCTTAATCCTGTATGTTTGAATCAATGAACTGGCAGATCTCCCCTTCAACGACCTTAATCATGGTCCTGCTTGCCTTATCTCCTTGTTTCATTAAGGCTTGGACGAATCCACAACCACGGATGGTTGCTAGATGGATAGCCTATGCTTACACGTGTGGGTTTCTATTTGGGTGGCATGTTCATGAGAAAGCATCACTTCACTTTGTCATTCCCCTTGCCATTGTGGCAGTGCAAAGTTTGGAGGATGCGAAGCATTACTTCATGCTATCCATAGGTATGCTTCTTCCTGCTGTTGTCATGCCTTTTTATTAGCTAATATGAGTAATTAATTAAGGCCAAATGGATTCCACTTTGTTTGAGCTGTAAACAATTGTAGTTTTTACATCATGTTTATGTGCTGATGGGCATATCACTTGTATGTTATGCAGTATCTTGCTACTCCCTATTTCCACTGCTGTATGAAGCTCAAGAATACCCAATAAAAGTTTTATTGTTGCTGTTACATTCAATTTTAATGTGGCTTGGTTTTTCTACAAAATTCACTAGAGCTTCAGCACCTAACACAATGGTAACTGCAAAGAAAAAAGGTGCTCAATCCAAATCGATTGAAAGTTCCAGTCCTGCAGCTGAGAAAGGAGGATTCACTATTGGGTGGGTTGGAAAATCTTATCTGTTGGGTCTTTTGCTTGTTGAGATATGGGGTCAGTTTTTACACCCTTACCTTCTTGGCGATAAGTTTCCTTTTGTACCCCTTATGTTGATTTCAACATATTGTGCATTTGGGATCATGTACTCTTGGATTTGGCAGCTAAGATGGATAATAAGTACCACCTGATTTGTAATTCTCAGGTGATTTTTATACGTAAATGCATCTTATAGCATTCTTTGAACTTCAATCTCGGAGTTTCTGTAATTTCCAAAGATTTGGATTGCGAATGCATTTGAAAACAACCTAAATGATGAAAACAGAATGCAATGAGGTAGGCTTACAGATTCAAAACATCATTGCTCTATGATTATAGAAATATAACAGAATGAGGTGCTTGTATTCATCTTCTTATGTTGTTTGTGGTTCATTTTAAGCCCCCTCATCTGCGGCTACGCTTGGGTTGCTATGACTAGACACTACGAATTCCATTAGTATGCAATAAATGTTAGCACGTTATTTAGAAGCCATATGATTTTCGGAAGAAAACACAAGAGTTGAAGATGATAATAGTTGCAGCACTGACACACATCTTGCGCTTGCATAAATCTACTTATTTCATGCCTATAATACAGACCGATACATATAGAAATAGGCCTAAACATCAAAGAAATGGCTTGACATCCATGTACCCCATGGTTTTATTTTTTCTTTCATGTACTTTTGGAATTTATTGCTTACATTCCAACTCATAGCTCTCAAAGACATCAATTTCGCTCTCCCTTGAGAAGATGTGCGTCAATATTTTCGGTGAGACTAGAAAGCAAAAGAAACAATTACTATAAATTTAAAAATTATAAAAATAATGATTGATTTGTAAAGATTCAGTCACTCGAACTTCTATGGATAATTATAACAAATGAAGACATTACATTAATTATTTTAATTTATTATATATATCTTTTTTTTTCATGGTTGTTTTTAAGATTCTCGGTTAAAATATGATATGAAAGATACTGATACTACATGATAAGATGGTCATAATGTATGCGATGTAAACATACTCAACATGAAAATATCTCCAGCAGATGATACCGAACACTTTGAGGGCTCATACTAGCCACGACGTGGGGCTTGCAGCTGAACAATTTATGAAACTTGGCAGCAGGAACCTTCGCTTCAACTACAGTCTCCACCTTACCAAGCAGAGACATTTTTATAGACCCTGTAACTTTCAGTAGCCAACCATAAGCTGAAAGAAGAAGCAGTATATTTGAAGAACTGCACTCGCCTTCAGCCTTTTTACTGGTTTTGTGGACAGCATATGTTGGAGCGGCTTCAGCATATGTCTCACTAATTACCAATATAATTGATTTATAATAAATTATTAGCCAAGGCAAAGGTTTGCTTAAATGTCCAAAAGTAGACCCCTAAGTTTCAAATTTGCACAAATCTTTCTTATTATTACAACCATTGACTATATTCACCAAAGAATTAAGGTAAAAATCTTAGGCATGACCAATTGTTAGTACTCTGCCATAGAGATGTCAAAAAAGCCCAGATCTGGCTTGGCCAGTAAAAAGCTCGTCTAGGCCTACAACGAATAAAAGTCCACAGTAAATGAATTTGGATATAGGCTCATGAGAAAAGTCCAAACTTAGCCAGGTTTTATATTTTATAAATAAAATTTTTTATTTTACATATTATGGGCTTTAAATTTTAAATTTTAAAATTTGTGTATTTCATTAATCATATTTAATTTAAGCGTTCCTTTATTTTTTTATTTTTTAAACTCTATTAAAAATTTATTTTAAAAATTTTATCTAGGCCTAAGCCTGGGCCTAGGCTTGAAAAAGCCTGGCCCATGCCCTTAAATAACCATCCATACTCTCCATTTGATAAAATTGTGATATTTAAAATTTAATATTATCAAATAATGGATTCCAAAGTGGGATCAATTACTTACCAAATAGCCGAACATTAGTTCCTACCACCTGAGCTGCGGGCCGATCGTACTTTAGTTTTTCTCAAAATTAATGGTCCTGAAATGAATTGAGCTTTTCAAAAAGCCATAAAAAAAAAAAGAGAAAAAGTTAATTTTCAAATATTTAACGAGATGGAGATGAGTTTAGTATCAAATACTTTAGCTTTTTAGTCCGGCTGATTAGCATATGGTAGATTATTTCATATTTCAAGACCCTAGCTCGAGAATAACTCCCTTGGTCTCGAGTTTGAATGATCATGATTCAATAACAAAACACACAATGACCATTTTATAAACACACATTCACCAGTCACCTGTGTGCAAGCTAACAGCTGTGGTATATATATAATCGGACGACACACAAGCCAGAAGTTGATCCCAATAATTTACTCATACGAGCCCTTCTAGAGAAGAGCTACCACTCCACTCCTTGATTGAATTTTTTTTATCTATTTTCTGACTAAAATTATTTATAATAGATTTTTTTTATATTCATACTCGTGTCTGGTGGATTGTGATATAGTATTATTTAAAACAAAAATGTAACAAAAAAAAATTATTTCTTTATCATATCGGTCATTCAGAATTTAGAGAAGTCCCTACAAAATCTTCCCACTGAAATTTTGGGATGATAAAACGCAGCGATCTTGATTTATATTTTACCCACAATAATACAAGTTGACAAAGATATGGGTGTCCTTCTAGTTCTAGAACCCGAATAATTTAACTTATCTTTTGGTTGGTGATCATGGGTGGACGTGTCATGCATGAATCAGTGAACCAATAAATCTGCCGGCTGGTGAAGAAACAATTCATCAGTTAGTACGAATCACTCAAGAGTAACGATATAAATATTTTAAAATTTTATATTTTAAATTTTATGATGTGTTATTTATTGAGGGCTTAGACAATTTTAAAACAAATTAAGTGAATTAATGAATTAATTATATTTTTCATTAATTAATTGATGAATGCCACGTAATTTAGTAAGTGAGTCAAATTCAATGAGATAGATATTAATAAAAAAATATATAATTTCAAAAAACTAATATAAAAAATTTCATACCAAGAAGCTACAAATATACTTGAGAAGTTAGAAATACTTTGGCTTCAACAAGAAGATGTTTATGCTGACCAATTAATACGTACCTGCAAGTTGAAAGATGTGATTGCAACTTTAAAGAACAAATAATTGTCACAAGCAACTTTAGAAAGATATTTTATTTCATCTTAATTATTTAATGTAACATGACATATATTTTTTAAATATTATTACTATGTGGAGGTAAGTTTATTAATACGAGACCTACAAAAAATATAACTAATTACAATGTAAAGTTTATTTTTAATTATAAGGGGTCCCAAGTTGGGACCATAATTTTTTATTATTATGAGGGGGTTATTTGTATATAGAGTATTCATATTTGGAGGTTCTATATATATATAACTATATAACTGCAAAACTTCTAAATCTATCACAAATTTACAATTTGTATCATTCATCCACTAAATCATTACCGTCCATTAGAAAATTAATAGAATTGTACAAATTGATCATTTTGCTCTACAAACTCAATTTAACATAAAAAAGGTGTAGGGAAATTTTCAGTTATATACCCTAATTTTACCATGATATTAAAAATACTATAAAAGTTCGAACTTATTTAATTTTACACCCTAAGTCTGTAATTTATATCAATTGTCCACCAAAATGTTAACACTGTTAGAATATTTGACAGAATTTAAATAAAATGGCCATTTTACCTTACGCTTGAATTCAAGGGAATTTTTATCTTGCGCCATAATAATAATAAAAATTATTTATTTTATTCTCAAGTCAAATTTAAGGAATAGATTGATTGGATGTTTATGAATAAGGGGTAGGATAATTTTTGGATTTAGCTTGATTATTTAAATTTGTGAAGATAAATTGAGAAGACAAACTAGAATTTTTTTATTAAGGAAAAAATAGGGATTTTAGTGCATTTAACTCAATATTGGTTACAAGCAATAGTGTTTTTACTTTTGTATTTTAAACTATTATTTTATTTTGTATTTAGTAGGTTAAATGTTTGAATTACCCTTGTGACGTCATCAATTAGAACAATGGTGAACTTTTTGGTGGATAGTTGATACAAATTATAAATTTAAAGTGAAAAATTAAACAAATTTAAATTTTTTAAATATTTTTAATAGTATAATAAATTTAAGATGGATGATTGATAATTTTTCTTTTATTTGGCACGTTAAATGTCTAAATTAGCTTTGTGACGTCATTATTTTTTGACAGAAGCCAACGGCTTGGTGAATGAACAATACGAATTGTAAATTTTAGTTGAATGAATGGTACAACTTGAAAATGTTATATTATTTTTTTGTAACAACAATAATTTAAGAGTTTGTGGCTAATAATTTCCTTCTGTACGCAGTAATTAATTAAGAGCCATAAAATTATGGCCAGAGCCCAGAAGGGCTGGCAAAATTGTCGAGAGTCGAGACGGGCTGGCTCAATTGTCGTGACACGCATGCATTGTGGGACATCATAAGGATAAAATTAATTTAAATCTGATATTTCGGGAGAGAAATTTAGAACGAGAGTTCTCATTTTTAAGAAAATAAAGGGTAAAATTAAAAGATAACGAAGGATTATTTATTTTCATAAAATTAGATAAAACACACTAAGTTTATAGGTGGTTGAAACTTGAAAGTGCCAAGAATATGTGAAGCATTATCTCTCGAGTACCGCTAACCATAAAATCCAAATATTCATTTGGAACTGGGACGTCGCCGTTTAGTTTCTCAGATTCAACACACATACTTTCTTCTGGAGTAACTTTAATGACTGGTTTCAGGCCACCTCTTGTTAGATAAATCAATAATTGTGAAATTAATTGGAAATTAAAATGCTTTAGCCTCAGGTTTCCAAATCTTGCTCGGTGGAGGCAGCAGTGATCCAGTCACCTTCATGAACATCAACTGTCTTCATGTGGATATGGTGAGGACTGGCGTTGCAGAGCTTGTTATATACTTTTATCCACATCTTAAAGAATTTGTTTCCATTTCTATATAACCATGATTCTCACAAATAATTTACAGAGAAATTATTTTAAAATCCTCCGAAAATTAAAGCTACTAAGTATGTACGTAGCAAATTTCATTGATCTCCCCATTATTATATATCTTTTATATAGTGATGGTGTACTATTCTTGTGTTAATTTGTGCATCTATCACTGCTGTATTTAAAATCCAGTTATATTGCAAATCATCATCATAGATGTATTATATACGGATCAGACGGATCTGACCATGTGGTGATTCAACTCGAAATTTAATAAAATTATATACCTCTCGTTATTTGATGAAAAAGAAAGAAAATTTTAGAATTTACCAAATGTGCCTTAGATGTTATTTTATGTTACGTTAACATAAATGTTAATCGGGTAATTTTTAAAAACCTCCCCTGAAGTTTGAGGCTATTGCAAGTAAATGGTGAAAATCATTTTATTTGTAAAAGGTCCCCTACCGTTAGTTAAAATTTTTATTGACTAACTGTTGACTTTGAAAAGACAATATTACCCCCAATATTTACAATTCTAAATATTTACAATTTCATAAGTAATTAAAACAATTATTTTCACCATGATCAAGTTATTGATATTTCCTTAAAATCTTAAAAAAATAAAATTACAAATCTTAAAATAAATTTTTTTAAGTTTGTAATAAAATTACAAATCTTAATTATTTGATATAAAAATATAATTTTTTTTAAGTTTGTAATTTTATTTTTTTTTAAGATTTTAAGGAAATTTTAACTGACGTAAACTATTATTGAGAGTAATATTATCTTTTTAAAGTCAACAGTTAGTCAATGAAAATTTTAACTAAGGGTAGGGGGTCTTTTACAAATAAAATGATTTTCACCATCTACTTGCAACAGCCTCAAACCTCAGGGGATGTTTTTAAAAAACGTAATTCTTGTTTCCTTTATTTTTCTGTGATTATTTGGTGTGCTTGATTCTGCATTCCGCGCACAACAAGTGGTATCAGAGCCGACGGTTCGTACTTGGGGGGATACGGTACTGTTCCCATATACGAAACTATTCACAAATACGTTGGAGATGGCCATTTGTATTTGGGAGACAGTCTATTGTAAGTAGTGTGTATTTTTGCATGTCGAGAAAAGTTCTGTCAACAAGGCGATAAGAGTCTAAGGATTCTGGTTTTTAATTGGGACAGAATTCTCATCCAATCTCATGGGAACTTTCATGGTGCATTTATTCACGCGAAATTAACATCATAGAGATTGTTTTTCAAGTGAAAATAGTTCGTTGAGAAGAAATTTCTAGAATTAGGGAAAGATCTACCGAGATTATTTCATGAGACATTTCAGCTCGGAGGCGAGATTTGTTAAATCGCTATTCAGCACATGTTATAGGAGGTCAAAAGATCAATGTTGAAAAATTTGATGGGAAAATCAACTTCGGCATGTGGAGGCACGAAGTTATGGATGCCCTTATTCAAATCGATCTCGATGTTGTTTTGAAAAATAAAGGACACAAGAATTACATGGTTCGGCAATATGCATACGTCCACGGGAGCAAGAGAAAAATAATTGTATTATTAACAATTATTTGAGTAAAGAACCTCACTTTTCCAGAACCCAAATACACCCAGTACTCTCACACACACTCTTCAATTGTTCACACTCTCAGAACTCTCAAAAGCTTAGAAACTTATAAGCTTAACAAATTTTAGGGATGCTTAGAATGAATGATCACTCCTCTATTTATAGCCGAGCCTTGCCATTCATGTTTGCCATTTTCAAAACAAAAGTCTTGAGTTCCTTTCAAATTGTCAAAGGTCGATGCCAACTTTGGCCAATTTTTCAATTATGTATGTGGCTTACCTTTCATTTTTCAACCAATTTGAATAAACTCACCAAAAGTCTTTGACTTTTCAATAATTCTTCACATCGGTGAAGATTTGTCCAAATCTGAGCCGACTACCAATAGATCATCATCCCTAAAGTGGCTGCATCTCTATGAGTGCCTACGTACCCAAAATTTGGGATCAAACCAACCGTAATTCAAAATTCTCCAAATTTAATGCATTCGAAGAATTTGAATTAGTTTCAAGAATTTTGAACTACGGTTGGTTTGATCCCAAATTTTGAGTATATAGGCAGTCACAGAGATGCAACCACTTTGGAGATGATGATCCATTGGTAGTCGGCTCAGATTTGGACAAATCTTCGCCGAGGTAAAAAATTGGTACAAATCTTTACTCAAATTTATACTAAAATAATTGTTAATAATACAATTATTTTTCTCTTGTTCCCGTGAACGTAGGCATATTACCGAATCACGTAATTCTTATACCTTTATTTTTCTATGATTATTTAGTGTGCTTGATTCTGCATTCCGTGCTCAACAAAATACATATCCCTAAAGCAATCGCAATTAATACCATGTTTCATGAAGGAAGCAGGAAGCAGCCACGGTCGGATGCTGCCAGTTTTATTTATTAATAATCTGAACACACCATACAATCACAAACTACAAACAACGCATGCAGTACTAGTTCCAAAGCACACTACTAATTAACATCACGATCATCTCTCACACAATAGACATACTCAGATCACATATATATATATACCAAATTGAAAGCAACCCAACTAACAACCTGAGGGTCTCAAGTTTCTTTATTAAACAAACAGCAACCAAGGTAATATGTTTTTAGAAAAAGGATATGCCGTTTTTGATTTTTTACTATGTGTTATTTATCCCTTGGTGATATGGTCAGCAACATCTTTAGTAATGCTGACCATAAAATCAACATATGCAACTGGGTCCGGAACGTTGGCGTTTAACTTCTCATATGCAATGCTACAAGTTGCGATGCTGCCAGCACTGCCATCCCCTTTTGGAGAAACTTTATAAACCGGGAGCCAGCTTTTGAAATGCTTGAATACATCTCCCTCTAGGCCAATAAGAGTCACTGACATATTTGCATCGTCATGCTCTACCTTCTCTTTAAATGTCTCAGTTCTTCCTTCTGCATGCATGTTTAAATATTGTTCGTCGTAATCATATGTATACGAGTTAGAAAAATATATAATTCAAATTAAATTAAATCAAATTATAAGACAGGATTGCTTAGTTCATTACCAACACTATACGTCCAGAGCTTGACAGAACCATGGTGATGCCACTCCCCTTCGTGCACGTCAACAGCCTTAATGTTTGCAGGAGATGCGGTTGGGACCTGGTAGCTTTGTTTTTTCCAGATATGGTAAAATTTCTCAGCTGGTACTTCGATTTCTATTTGTTTCTCTATCTTACCAACTAGAGCCATATCTGTATGTCTTACTGGAAATTTAATTATCACAAGGTATTGATATTCTGAGAAATTAACGTGTATATAGAAGGCAGATGACTTACCCTCTCTTTATATAGAGTCACAATCTTAAAAGTATCTTTTATTAATTTAGCCATTATTATCTATTAGATTAAGATTAATGATTATTTAATGTGTATTATTGCATCCATCCATCCATCCTCAACTCTAATCATCACAGGTATGTTCCAAATGTGTCAATCTAGAGATAATGTGTTAATTTAGTTAGTTTCTTTCCTTTTATCTATCACTTACCTCCATACTGTTCGAATATATTATTATTTTTATTAAATAATAAATTTTTATTTATAGTTCTTATAAATTAGATTCTAAATGCATATTTACTTGTCACACGGATTACAAAAAAATAAATTGCAACCAATAAATATTAAGTAAATGACCCATTTATCTTTTTTTTTTCATTTATCCTTTTAGTGTCATAGAAATTTTTTGTATTACGAGAGATTACTGAAATTGTTGTAGAAGCACAATCTCCCTAATAATTAATTGGCTTGTCTTGGAAATATATCTTATGATCCTCCATACCAACTGCTAATAAATTAATGCATGGATAAAGTTTAATAAATCCGAAACAGATTGCCCGTTCTCTTTCAATAGAAAAATAAATCAGATTCTTATAAGGCAAGTAGGCAGCTAAACACAAAGATAATGCATTGTTATTAAAGTACTTCGGGTGACTCAATATGAATCATGTGATTTAAACACTGTGAGGGGATCAAAGTCGATCACTAGGGCAGGTGCAATTATCAATTCAGCTGTTAATTAATAAATGATGAATAACATAAATGTCAACTACCATGAGATAATGGTTTATATTTTTTTAAGAAATGACGATTCTTACAAGAAATATATTTTCTTCTTTTATTTCTTTTCTGATGGGTAGGTGATTCGACATGAAATGTATACGTATAATAGCATCTACGAAGATATCAATCTCAATTGAGCAAGTGAGATTTTGAATTCAACTCTCTTCGAGAGATTTTTCTTTTTCTTTTATTTTATATTTTTCAATATCTCTTCATATATAAAATTTTTAAAAAAATCTACGTAATCCGAGTAAAATTGCAAGTTATATAAATATATTTATAGAGCCACCATGAGAAGTGTCCTTTCATTTGGGAGGGGCAAATATGAATTTAATCTAACCGATGGTCAAAACTCGAAAAGATGTCAATTTCTTAAGATTTACAAAATCTAATTAGATTATGATTTGAAAAATATTTAAAAACACCTCTCCCCTACCACGACGCGTTATCTGTAGAGTGATTTTAACAGAAATTAGAGATTTTTTTTTAACAATTCACACGGAATAAAAATAATAATAACAACGATTAAAAAAATACAGAAAAGCTCCAGCCTCGGATGTGCTATTAATTAGAACTTAATAAGTGATCAACACCAACTCCTATACAATAATTATTGAATCACGCCGACTTTCCATGAAAATACAAAAATAGGCCATAAAGTCAGTGCTGATAGTGACCCTTACCACAGATCGTATAATTGATTCACAATTTTCCAAGCGACAAAAGGACGATAGTGAAATAAACGATTTAGTAAGACATTTGGACATCAATGGTAACGCGATATGATCTATAAATGAAATCTCAAAAATATGAAATGATCACAGTATTGGATCCATCATAAGAAATTAAGAAAGTTAAAGAAGAGAGAGATCTCATACAAACTTTAGATTTAACACATGAAATAATCACAGTAGTTAATAAGAAAGTACAAACATCAGCAAAATATCATATTTACAATTAATCTTCATCAAGTTGAAATACAGTCATGAATGATAGGTGCGTATGCCTGAATTCTGCCTATATTTGTTATCAACAGAAATAATTCCACAGAAAGCCAGAATTTACCATATTTTACATATCTCAAGTGTCATACAGAACAGTGGATACAATAATTATAGTTTGATTCTTCCTCGCCTTACAATTAGTACATCGCTATCCTTTGTGTCGATGAGGAGTGGTGATAACCACCTACAACTGCTTTACTAGAGTTGATAATCTAGATGGGTATGCAGGCATAATAGTATATTATTAGTATCCTGAGCAATTGAGATGGACTCGAGCCAATAATCAACCTCCTCTGGCCCCAATAGCACCCGCTGCTCTTTGAACATTCATATAGAAGCTTCTTTAACATACCAAGCAGAGATGATAACTGATATACTGAACTTCTTAGGTTTTTTATTCCTCTATGTATAATTGAGTATTTACACACACACACGCACGCACACATATGTACGGCTGAAAGCCTACAGGCTTACAAAATTCAGCTTTTGGAAAACAATGGGGAAAGGACTTACAAGTGATTTGTCTTACTTTTTCAATAGATTAGGAACATCCTCTCTGGAAGTGACAGCAGCTGGAGAGGTAGAGAAACCATTTTGCTTGTTCAATTCGAGTTTTTGATCTGCTTTCTTACTTCTCTTTTCATCTTCATTGCAATTACTGGGAGATGATGACCCAAATATCTGTACCGTTAAGCTTCCAACTACATGGAGATGAAAACACTTGTCAGCACACCAATAAGATGCACATAGATATGCCTCAATTTTGGAAGGAGAAGTCCTCATTCAGAATCTGAAGATGCCATCAGGTTTTATGGTAGAGGCTAGAGAGTAGAGAGTGGTTGTGGTGGTAATTGTACTCGGAATTCAGCTAGTGGTCTGAGTCAAATTGTTGTGTGCAAAAAAAAAATCTGATTTTCTTCAAACTTGTACAGAGATTATTTAACACTGTCTGAATGCATTGGGGTAATATTTTCCATCCCCTCAAAAAATAGATATGATCCTTCAGTGTTTTTACAGTTATCATGGTGCAGCAAGCAAACAACAGAAGAGAGTCACAGAAACCGGCCAGATTTAATCCAGAGGAAAATAAATTTGACAAATTTGAGAAGGGGACAAAAAGGAAAGAATATGACTACATGCATATCCAATTTTGTATGTAAAATTTAAGAAATATAAAACCACTCTTACCTAACACAAGAGCAGCACCAAGCCAACCAGTTGCACCCCACCTTTCACCAAGGATGAACCACGCAAAACCAGCACCCCAGACGGGCTCCAACCCATATATTATTGCTGTCTCTGTTGCTGACACATCACGCATTGCAGCCATCTGCAAAGTCGACTAGTTTTTTACGAAAAAACTTCCAGAAATATGTTTCATATGGAAAGATTAATTAAAAATGTTTTATTACTAGTAGAAAATACGGAATGTGAGATCTTCCGGATGTTTCCTTTCTTATTTTATTTTTTCTCATTTAAAGTAATTCAAGTTACAAATTAAAAACCGAAACTTGGGAGCATAGGACTAAAGATACAGGAAAAGACCTCTGGAATTTACAGCTTTTGTCAGGATACTAAAATTAGATGAAAGGAAAATACGGAATGTGAGATCGTCCAGATGTTTCCTTTCTTCTATATTTTTTTCCCCCCTTCATTCAAAGTAACTCAAGTTATGAAAATAAACACCGAAACTCGGAAGCACAGGACTAAAGATACAAACAAGAAAAGACCACTGGAATTTACAGCTTTCCTTGGGGTACTAAAACTAGATGAGAAAGACCAAAATAGTGAGTTAAGCTATAATACAAAACACATTACTCTGAAAGCTGGGGGGTTTTGCCTCATCAGTCCAATCTACAACTTGAGGCTTCCATGAAGTCAAAGGCGCTCAGGAAGCCAATTTGAGTAGCAGAAATAGAATGATATCATCATAAGAGAGAATGAGAAGAAAATGTGTACCGAAATGCCCAAAAAGTTCTTTTAAACTTGAATTTTCTCACCAGAACCTTAAAGAACATACCTAAAGTGTGTGGCATGTACGTTAGATATAGGGGTCTATCTTGTAAAAGAACAATGCAATGGTTGTAGATGGATGAGGTGATCAACACTGACAGATTTGGCTTCGAAATTAGAAATGAAGAGAAAAGACTGGCTATGTGTTAGTAGAAATACGAAAGAGGAAGTGGTGGGGAGGAGTACGATGTGATGTTTAATAGAGATTGACAAAACTAGAGTTAGGAAGGAAAATCAAGGTTCTGCTGCTGATTCAGAAAAATAGCAATGTACAATGAATTTGGAGAGACTGGAGAGACGAAATAAAAGCCCCATAAAAGAATAAAGAAGCGAGAGAAAAGGGATAAAACTGAGCAAAACGCCTTCCAGAGACCAAAATAAATGATAGTCGATCATAAATCAAAACCTATATCAGAGTTCACAGGCTTATATAAAACTTCTTTCAGTTATCCTAATAAGATATGCATTCCCAAGAAACTAGTGATCTAGAAAATCTTAATCCTCAACTTAAAATCGAGCAACTTAACACAGGATGAAGTATCCTGAATTTGCAAAAGCTGCACAAGTAAATACTTGTAACTGCTAAATATTTACCCTGCAATTAATCATCAACTATACAAAGACCCTCAACTCAAAGCATCTAAATTACTAAATCTTAGAATTATGTAGAATCTAGCACAAAAATCTTCTCTCCATGGGAAATTTCAATACCTCTATCCATAAACATAACCCTGTTGAGAATATGCCTGTGTAAAGTGCAGGTATCCATGGAAATGCAACCATCCAATCCCAGAACATAGTCCACGTCCAAGATGATGGGTCAGAACCCTGGGTGCCACCAAGCGAGCCTCCAATAAAATACCAGACTGCTGACAACAGAGCAATAACGCATACCTGAATGCATAACATTGATCAACCAATGCACGAAGACGAACACAGCATGGTTTTGATGAACACAGCATGGTTTTAACTAAAAACATATTTAGAATATACTAACCTCATATCCTAGGAGGGGCAAAAAGTCCTTTTTATTTGTGCTCCTTGAAATGTGCTCCGTTCTTAGCATATGGATTCCAAAAAACACTGCACTTAAGAAGTTTAACAGATCTCCAACCTGAATTGTTATAGAACATATTATTAGAACAAAGATGAAAGCTATATTTAGTTTTAAGTCTTTGAAAGTATACTAATGCATACAGTTGGTTCGTCATCAAATGAACTAAGAAACTTATGCGAACAGAGAAACAGCTCATAATTAAGAACACACGTACACTTGGAGGAGATCCACTGGATTCCAGCAATGCAACTCCTAAGATAGACATAACAGCACCAAACCAGGTACGAGCAGGAACTATTGCTCCTAACATACCATCAAGCAAGGGAACAACTATTACCTGATAAATTCAGGTAAAATATGCCATAAATGTACCTTTGAAGCTCTGCAGACAACAGGGAGCTTTCTTTGATAAGGTTAACAGATTAATCGAAAAACTTACGGTGAACATTGAAATGAATGAGGCGCGTCCAGCATCGGAAGTTTCAAGTCCAAGTGCCTGCATTAGGTATCCTAGACTAACCCACACACCCAATTCAAACCCAGCATTTCGGGTATGAACCTCATCTCGTGCTCGCAGAACAAACGGAATGAATGGGATTGCAGACAAAGCAAATCTGACAACAGTGAAGGCTGATGGATCTGTGATCGCTTCAACCTCTTTTATAACTGGAATGTTACTAGCTACAAGAAGAAAGGGAAGCAAAGTTAAAATTGCGAGCAGTGGATACTGGATGGATTAGAATGAACGAAAATACACTGGCACTAATTATGGCTGTTAGTTAATTAGAGAGAAAAATATAGCATTTTGCCAGACTTAAAATGAATGAATGCAGGCAACCACGTGTGCCTATGCATCTATGATGCCTGCCTAATTGACTATGAAATAGATTGATAAACTTAACTAAAATTCATTGATCAAAACCAGTCATTTTCCTCAATTTTCTTGGCAACCAAACAGAAGCAGGCTTACCGTAAACAACGGTGATGGCATTGAGGAGAATGATGCTCCTAACTTTCTTAGAGGCAAATAATATCCTGCGCCAAAGAGATCGCTTTCCAAAGAGAGACTTGAAACCCCGAGCTCGAACTCCATCCTTGGAGTTGGAGACCGAAGTAACGTCGTTTTTTGAATTGCAATAAGCAACTGTATTTGGTTTCGAGCTACAAGCTGTATCGGAATCAATCCACTTTCTCGGTCTCGAAACTGATTTAGTGCAAGTAACAGAAGAAAAATTGGAGTCGTGCAAAGCAGTAGCGATAAAATGAGGTCGGTTAACGTAGTGGCACTGGCAGCAGATGAAAATAGACGAATTGGAGGGAACAGTAGAGAGGTCAGCCGTAGAGCAATCTGAAGCTATCTTCGTTGACCATCTTGATAGAGTTAGAGAGACCGGAGCCGTTGTGGCCATATCTTGAGTTGAGACTGCGGGTGAGAGCAGTCTCTCTGCTTCTCTCTTCAGAGATCTTGTCGACGCCGAGTTGAATGCTACCACGTAAGCAAAAAAGTTTCAGATCTTTTGGCGATTCGAGTGAGTGTAGGATGGCAATGGGCACCGCCCGCAGCGGATTTGCCATTACCAAATCCAAATCCGCATAAAATTTAAATTATCAAACTCACCCGCAACCCGCAGTGGGTTTTAATTTTTTTAAAAAAACTCACCCGCAGCGGGTTTTAACAATTACCAAACCCGCAATGGTATCCGGCGGATTTTTTGCGGGTTTCCGTATTTAAAATCACAAATATTTAATATATAAATTTATAATAATAACCTCAAGTTCCATATAACATATTCAATTTTATATTTAAACAATGTAAATGAAAAATTAAAATTTCCACATCAATTCAACACAAATTCTCAAATTTAAGTATAAATTATACAAATCTATTTAAAAAACACAAACTAATATCTAAAAATAATAATTACATTTCATATTATCATTTAAAACAAGATCAAAGAGAATATATTTATTTTATTCACCACCATAAGCACCCATCTAACACAATGCCTAAAATAATAATTAAGATTAATATTTTCAAATACTAATTCGAAGGGAAATGCCTTTAGTTTTCTTTAGGTTATGACTTTAGAATAAAAGATGAGCCATATACACACATACACAACTTTGAGCCTTTTGCTATTTGGTAATTTGATTAATTACATTATTTTCTTTATATATTTTTATATTTAAATTAAATTAAAAATATTTGAAAAAAATTATTGCGGGTTTGGTGGATATCCATGCGGGTATCCACCGGGTATAAAGTTAATACCAAACCCACCCGCATTCATATGCGGGTTTTAATTTATAATACTAAACCCGCCCGCAACGGATAAAATTACCCGCAACGGGCGGGTTTTGGCGGGTGGGTTTGGGCGGGTTTGCGGGTTTGCGGGTACAATTGCCATCCCTAAGTGAGTGTGATACTCGTGTCGGATCTTCGTTGGATGATTACGAGGTTTGGTAAATAGACAATAAGTCATAAAATTACAAATTCTAATTCTAACCAAAGTTGGTGGGAATGGTTCGATACTCTCACTCTTTAAAAAAATTAAGAATTTAAGTTTCACTTGTGTGTAAAGTCATTATTTTATTTAGTACTTTATTTTTTATGGACCGATCCAATATGAATGAGAATTGGTTTAAATTATAATATGAGACTTAAAAATATCTCCCACAATTAAGATCCGCCCAATAGCACCTCCTGCTCCTAGTTCAGAAAAAAAAAATTACAAATTCCAAGTCTCGGTTTGTGAACGGAAATTGAAGTGAAAACGCGTATTAATAATGGCAATATCAAGAAAAAGAACAACGGGGAGACTATTTTTTTTTTTTTTTTGAAAAGAACAACGGGGAGACTATGACATAAGGGAGAAGGAGCAGTTTTAATTTTTTTTTTTTTCTAATAACGATGACTAATTAGTCGTATCAGAATAATTTTATTTGGTTTTGTCAATTGGCATGTTCGTGGAGAACAACAGAACAGGTGAGGCGTTACTCGTTAGTGGCTGGCGTATTCTGACCTTATGCTTGCAAGAACTATGAAACAAGGAACACGTTGTCATATCTTCAGGAGTTGCGTTCATCTTTTAACCTTTTATTGTTGCTTTGCTTGCAACGAATTTGATATCTCTATATTACCCTTTAAGCTGAAAATATAAAGTCACCTCAATTCAAAATTTTGAAGAGATGTGAGATTAAAAAATTGATCTAAAAATTATCCACTTTCGTTAAATTTAAAAAAAAGGTAAAGCTGACCACTAGAGCTAGGCCCAGTAGTTAAAGCTACTCCCTCACAGGAAAGTGATTCGAGCTTCCGCAGACCCAGTGGTTAGAGCTATTATCTCACAAGTGTGAGAGAATTTGTTTAAGCTCCCGCAGATGTATTATAGAGGTTTAATTTAAATTTTTTTTCTCAAAACTTGAGTGAAAAAAGTTTTTCTCTCAGGAGGGGAGTTGACGTTCCTCAAATATTTGAGAGAATTAAAAAATCTAAACAACTGGTCTCAGTAATTATATAATTATAAATATAATGAGCAATAGTCTCCTAAAAAAATGTAAAATGTAACGCTATTAATGCACGCGGCAAATTAGACTTTTCCTACATGTAGAGGTCTCAAACGGGTATATCAGACAGGGTTCAATAATTTTTTTCTGGGCTTTTCAGAAGGGCTGCCTAGCCCATTTTATATTTGATACAATCAGTTTTTATGAAAACAATGCGATCTCCAGGAATAGAGCTTGGAGTAAATCTCTGTTGGGGGAGGGTTCAAACTACATGTGTTAATCGGAAATTGATTTTAGACAGTTTTTCCATTTATAGTTATGGTGCGGTTGGCAGGAATTTGAGAATTTTGCTTGTAACTACAGTAATTTTGAATTGATTGTTTTGATTAATAATTAAGCTACTTTTATAAGTGAAAAATAAAATAAAAAAACAATTAACAATATAAAAATTGAAGAGCTTGTTCAAATCTTATCATACTTTGAAAAGTTATTACTATTAGTTTATTATTATTGAATATACACTAAATTTTTAAACTTTCAAATATGTTTATTGAATTTAACTAAAGACACGTAGATTTAAAAAAAATATATGGTCTTAAAAAAAAATACTACAATAACTTAGCATACCCTCTTAAAAAAAGTTTGTCATGCTTTTTTTAATGCACAGCCCACTGTATGACACAAATCACATGTTGAGCATGGCATGGCAAGAGTATGAGCCCGCATAGACCTTTTTTTGACAGGTCGAGCTGGCGCGGCATGCCTCATTGCCCGTCTCTACTCTTGCTCATGCATCAGCATAATGACACATGAGCAATCTAAAATGGTGGTTCTGCACTTTAAAGTTGAAATTCAGAGCTCCATTTCACATTTTCACTTATCTTTCATATCTTAGAATACAAGCGTTCATGTGTAGTAATTACTAATTCACGGAAAGATCTCTTAAGCTTTGTATAGTATTATCTATGATCGGATAAAATCAAATCAACAGCATAATCGTCTTTTGGCGAAATAATAAATTTCTACTTAGATTAGGGAAGGGGCCGAGGCCAGGGCCAGGGTTTGGTTTGCATTAATGTATTGTTTTCCAAATTCATTTTGTCATTTTCATTGTTTAAAAATCATTATTGACGGTTTAATCCCTTTAAAATTAAAGATGTCAATACAACAAATTCCATTTACCCATGATTCACTGCTTAGGATAAGAAGACACTACAGCCCTTGTTGATTTAATATCGAAACCGGTAAACTTCCTCTGCCCTGAAAATTCCAAGTTGCTCTCACTGTCTGTACATTCTTCATAAAATATACTGCTGCTCTTTTTTTTTTTTAAAAGAAAAAAATTAATGGCTAGAGTCACTTCATATTTTTTTTCTGTAAATTGACATCTGGTTCATAATATTAACTGCTCATCACTTTAGTCTTCAAGTCCACCCACTTTGCCTATTTCACTACAGAGTACATAAACTAGAGCCACTCCCTCACAAATGTGAGGGAAGTGGTTCGAGCCTCCGCAGACGTATTGTAGGGATTTAATTTAAATTTTTTTTTTCAGAGTCCCAGATTTTGAGTGAAGGCATGAGTTTTTCTTTCAAAATGGGAGTTGACGTCTCTCGAATATTTGAGAGGGTTAAAAGCATGAGCGGTGTCATATCAGAATTAATATAAACGAGTCTCATTATTTATATAATTGTAAATATCTTGAGCAATAAGCCTCATTCAAACAAAAAAAAGTGTCCTTTCATGCCCATATGAACAGGAAAAGTAATTAAAAAAATTGAGAGAACTCGAAGCAGCTCCGGTCAAATTATTGTTTTCAGTTCCGCCACACTCTAAAATAAACTTCAAATAGGCTTTGGAGTGAATTACGTATGGTACAAACTCCAAGGGCTTTGCCTTAACAGCCTGATATTTTGTTGTCACGTATTTGTAGGATATTGCAAAAGGTCAATATTTCCTGTAGCAGCTGCTTGACCATATATTTATTACACATAATTAAATCATTGATAGACGGGCGGCTGGTGGTTCTGGAAATGAAACTCTTAATTGGATTGATGCATTTCTTCTTCAAGTTCTGCAGAATGCACACAATATTTGACGTTCTTATCAAAGATTTCTAAGTAGGCACAATTAACACACGAAAATTTTCCTTTTCCTTTCTTAATTCTTCAATTTGTTGTGTGGAAGAATTGAAATAAAAATATTCGGCAGAAACTAACCGTATCCGTGGCATAGTACGTTCTTGAGAGCAAGCAGGAATACGACCTGCATTGATTAACATTAATTCAAAAAATTTTAGGTGGTTGATGTTGCAATAAATTTAGCCATTCCAGCTGACAAATTTGGACCGTTCGTGGGACACTTTAATAGATCGTGCACTCCAAACAGGTGATAGCAATGGAAATATCAAAGCAAAGAAGATTTTGAATATGCTCATCAGAAAAAAAATGAAAAATTGCAGTGCCAGAAGCTTGGTGGGTGGAAGCAATAAACAAGAGTACGTTTCATGGAAGTTTTACACAGAGAGAGAAATGAGGGCTAGTTTTAGTCTCATTCATCATCACATTTTGTTTTAATTCATTGCGGAGATTTAAATGCATCATTATGGCTCCAAGCAAACATTCATTTCACGGGGAAATAAATACTATTTCCCCGGCTTGTTGCACTTAATATTATAAAATCTTTCACATCATTTCTCATACTTTGCACAGAATCTTTTGAACTCATCAAAATAAAATTATAAAATTACATTATTAATATGAGAAATATCTGCCCCTTTTCTCCAGCCATTTTAAGGGCTGACAAAGCGAATTCCAAGGAAGTTTCCAAAGCTTCTTTATAGATCTCACCTTGAGATCATGAACTTTGTTTTGTCAATAGCTGACACTGGGACAGCAAATAATATATAAACAAGAAATTGTACATATTTGTAATTACATTTCTTATTATTGGAATGATAGGGGTATGATTATTGGGAAATTTTCAATAATAACCATTAAAATTTTCATTTTTTTCATCTTAACCCCCCAAAAATATTTCTATCAACATTAGCCATTAAACAACTTTTGAGACCAAAACACCCCTCCCTCATCTCTCCCCCAACACTCCCTTTTTCTCATCTCTCCCAAACCGATCCAACTCCCATCATCGGCGGCGACATCAACCCTCGTCGGCGGCGGCTCCATCTCTCACCGGCATCCGATCTACAACCTTCAACAAAACCTAGGTTAGTAATTTTTCTTATTTTCATTAATTTAAAATGAGATTTTAGAATAATAATAGTTATAGCTTGAGAATAATGGTGGTGGTGATAATGGTGGTGGTGTTTGTGGTGGTTGATGGTGTTTGGGAGTATTGTTTTTTGATTTTGATGTGGCTTAATTTTGGGGATGGAGAGGGAGGGGGGTACGGCGCGCGCGCGCGCCCATCGCTGGGCAGCAGCGCGCGCCGATGCGCGGCCCACTGTCGCACCAAATCTGGTGCGAGAGCGCGCGCCCGCGCGCCTGTCGCACCAATTTGTTGGTGCGACAGGCGCCTGTCGCACCAGCTTGGGTGCGACAGGCGCGCGCTGTCGCACCAATTTGTTGGTGCGACAGGCGCCTGTCGCACCAAAGCTGGTGCGACATGCGCGCCTGTCGCACTTAAAAATTATAGTGTTTATTATAGTGTTTTTTTTTTCGATTATTTTTTTTTTCTGTAAACGTAATGTAATAAATTTATAAATATTACAGATACATGGCAAAATCAGAATCACCGGATATTGATGTAGGCAAGATGTATTTTAGTTATGCCGATCACTTTCCTGGTCGAATTTCGAGCATGTGTAAGTTATCTTCGGTCATAAAAGCCATCGAGGAAAAATTAACAAAGCGGCAGTTGACTATGTTCAAAAAGGATATATTTGGGCATTTCTTGGAGTGTCGAAGTTTTCCATTTAGTGGGGTAATTGTGCACAATCTTTTGCTGAGGCAAGTGGCCCATGAAGAAGATAGCCGTGAGGATCAGTTATGGTTTCAAATTGGTGAGCATTTGATTCGCTTGTCAATTGTCGAATGGTGCTTGGTTACTGGACTTTCATTTGGTGTTGATACCAATCAAAAAAATGATCAAATGGAGCAGAGGCTACGGAGTACGTATTTTGGTGGAGTTCATCGTAAGATTAATGTGAAGGAATTCGATGCAATATTTAATGAGTTGAAATTCGAGGAATTGGACGATATGGACGCATTAAAGATTGCGCTGTTTTATTTTGCGGACCGAGTACTAAATGCAAGAAAAAATCACTGTCAAATCAATTTCGATTGGCTTGACCAAGTTGATGATATACAGTACTTCCGAAAGCGTCCATGGGGTCTGTTGTCGTGGGAAATGATTTACGAGAGTCTTGACAATGCACTGTTCGAGAAAGACCAGAAATTTAAGAAGACTCGGTCGAAAAATCCAGATCATAACATTGAAAAATACAATCTTTATGGCTTTACGTCTGGGGTTCAGGTGCGTATTTGTTTTTGTTTATTAATAAGTTTTATAGTATTAAATATTTGATATGTTGTTTTATTTGATTTTTTAATTTGGTTGTTGTAGGCTTGGATTTACGAAGCAATCGGAGGGTTGCCATCAACATGGGTCGTCAAAACGAAGAATAAGATTCCCCGCATTTTGCAATGGAAGCCCATGGCGTCTTCGAGAATCAATTTTGCCGAGGTTTATTCGTTCTTCAACGACGAATCTCGTCTTGTAAGTAATATGTATTACTTATTTTTTTAACTTTACTAAATTTAAGTTATGTATACTTACTTAAAATTTTCAATTTAATTTATTGCAGGGGGACGTTTTACAAACTCTTGAGCCAAATTCAAAGGAGAGTAGCAGAAATTATTGGGTCTCTGTGAAGGATTACTTGCCAAGCATTCCAGGCTGGGTTCTTAAGGTTGGTATACTCTAAGTACTAAAAATTTTTTAATCGAAATTTTTTACTTTTCATTTAATAATTATAAATGATACTTTATACAGCACCAACACTCAATCAACGCGATGCCGTCGGTTACAAGGCAATCAGACGAGCATGACGATCATGACGACAAACCAAACCCAATACCAGAGCAGCGTCATGACACTTATGAGGATGAGGTGGCTGTTGATGACCACCAGCAGCGTCATGACACTTATGAGGCTGTTGATGACCACCAGCAGCGTCATGACACTTATGAGGCTGATGATGACCACCAGCAGCAAACAGACAACTCTGATGACGCACGGGAATCTGAGGTTATAAATAATATACGATATTGTTTCTTTATAAATTATTTTTTTTTTTGTTATTCTAAAGTTTTCTGTTTTTTCTTTTGTAATAGTCGAGGACAAAGCAGTTTCAAGATTACATACAACGACGGCTGGATAAGATTGATCGTAACGTTTACGAAATAAAGTCAGAATTAAAAGATTTTAAAGAAACCGTTGTTGGCTTCATCGACACATTTTCTAAACGTCCAAATAAGGATTCTCCCACTGCACGCTCGTATGCGGTGAGCAAATTTTTATTTAATAATTATGTGCGTTTAACTTTTAATTTGATAGTTGTTTAATATGTTCTTCTCGGCGAATGGACAGGCCCCGGATGACTATGGAGTGTATACTAACGTGGGCAATGAAAATTTGTCTACGCCCACGTCATTGTATAGTTTCTACGGGGATGTTAGTGGGGAGAGCGTGCAGGTGTTCTCGGATGTGCCTCCCGGCGTTAGTAAGTTCGGCCGCGCGTACATACCGTCGTATGTTTATAACAGTCCTTACATGATTCCTCCAGTCAGGCGAAGACAGAACGTCCGCCCTTTGCCTCGACCCCAAATCTTGGAGCATGCGATTGACATGAGTACGACAGTGGATATAAATCCACTGAGAGGGTTGGAGGACTCTAGTATGTTTGCTGAGTTTGATCGATGGTTCACTGGTGATAGCAGAGTCTGCCGGAGAGTCCAGCACCCGCGGTCATTCTTTCAAATAATCTTGGGGACAGCTTCGATGGGATGGCTAGGCGATGAGGTATTTATATTTTCGTCGTGATGTATACTGTTGTGGATTTGTGTTTAATTTTTTTTTAAATCGTAATATTTCTGTTTCTCTACAGCATATTCACGAGTATCTCCGCTTGATTAGCGAGAAACAACGGCAGTACCCAAATGCCTTACTCCAACGTGTCACACATACTGACACATTTTTTTGGGTAACGTGCATACAAATCGTATAAATACTATTTAATTTTGTTTTTCATTATTGCCTTTAAGTTCTGTTAATGTATGCATTTCTTGGTTATCTATGTACTAGGTGTTCCTGAATCAGTTATGGAACAACGGGGATTGTGCGGTCGATTCATTAGTATTCGACGATCGCGTGAATAGTTATCTTTGTGGGCGACAGCACACAATGTCCAAATCAATGACGGATGTCGATATGGTATGTATTTTGCTGCAATTTATATACAAGTTGTCAATTTTTCTTAGTTGTTTTTCAATTTCATATATAACCAACATGTTTTTTAATTTTTATATACAGTTACTCATCCCTGTTAACTTGGACGGCGAGCATTGGGTACTGGCACGAGTAGACTTTCGGAAAAACAAAGTCTGGATTTATGACTCATTACTCACATGCCGCGACGACAAAAGATATAGGTTGAAATTCAAGCCACTTGAAGTTATCTTCCCTCGATGGTTGGAATATGTTGGGTTCTACAACATCCGACCTGAGTTGCGGAGTGCCGACCCCTGGAAAGTTATCGCAGTTAGGAGCGCGCCACAACAGGAGCCCGGAACTGGCGATTGCGGTGTTTTTGTATTGATGGTTACGATGTATTTAATGTTCGGGCTTGGATTGGAGTTTAACGCTAGTCATGTCGAGTACTTTAGAAAGAAGATTGCGGTTGACATATTTAATGACGATATTGTATTGTAAACCGTTGTAGTAATTTGAATGTTTAAACTTGTTTTTTTTAAAATTTGCGCACTTAAGTTTATATAATTTTAATGCTCACATTTTAATATTTAAAATCAAATAAAGTTTTATGAAATATAAGTGTACAATACACAAAACACAATAACAACTAACTTCGAGTCGACGCTATGGGATTCTTACATCGCTTACGATTATGGCCCAGTTCATGACACCGCCCGCATCTAACAGTCCGCCTGTTAACGTCCTCGCCAGCCGAGGGTATTCTGAGCTCTTTACGACGGCCAGGTGGTGGTGCCTCAACTGGTGGGTATACTTGCATCTCCACCATTTCATCTGGAATTTCCCAATCAGCCACATCACCAACTGGCTCTACTGGTTGTGCATAAGCCAACGCCAACGATTCTGTAGTGTAAAAGTCCGAGCATAGGTTAATAAAATCCACCCGGTGTGTTAGACACGCCGCAATTGCATGAGCACATACAAGCTGGTCAAGCTGAAAGACTCTGCATGTGCAAGTTCTCTTTTGCAAGTCAACCAAACCTTCCTTAAGCCCACCGCCTACCACTTGAAATCGATGCGGAGACACCGGCCGAACTATCATTCTTTCAGCT